>NW_010972642.1:236527-469265 GCF_000737465.1 Haliaeetus leucocephalus | reverse complement strand
CAGACTCCCCCCCCCCCCCCCCAATCATCTTTCTACCAGCATACTAGCATGAAAATCCAAGGGACAAACCCCAGACCTTGTATGAACTGCAGCAGGATTGGATGGGGAGGGGAGGCAGACCTGAAGGTGCTGCAGAGCTGTACCCACGGCTTGGTCCAGGCTCACCCCATGAGGCCACCATGGGGCTGGGCAGACAGGGGAGAGCAGGGCTGGACCCATCGCCATACGTTCTGGTACACACCTAGTCAGGCTCTGCTGAAGACAAGATGCTGGTTTGTATTTACGGAGTGTGGCTTGGAGGAGCATGGTGATAGCAAGCAGCAATGTAGGACACGAAATCACAAATATAAGGGGACATCTCACTGGCAAAGGCATGGAAAAGGCAGCGGCTCACAGGTGGATGGGACTCTAGGAGGATATGTGCAAAAATAACAATGTGCAAACAACCCATGGCCGGGACCCTTGTTTTATGGCACAGAGAATGCCATCTTCAGAAGCACAGCACCTCCCACCACTGTTCTGTGATGCCTTTCAACATCACCTTACTGACAATATTCACTCTATTAAGGAAAACAACAATTTTTATACCATTTGCATGTTATCCCTGAAGCATGGCAGTCCAATCAACATTTATATGGGCATGCAAGAGACATATTGACAGATGAGGCAGAGAGCATTCATGTTTAAAGCATTGTCTGGGGTCACTGGATAGGTCCTAAAGAAACTTCACATCCCTTGATCTCCACGTCCTGTGAGAGGGGTCAACATGAATATCTGGAGGTTTGCAGAGGTGGGCTTTAAGCTGGTCATTCGACTCTGTATAATAGTGTACTGGGCTTTGGCAAGCTGAAGCACAAGTATTAGAGGATAGGTCATCCAGTAACTTAGATCTTCAGTTATTCATATTTTGCCTTGATTCATTAAAGTCAAAATCCTTTCTACACAGCTTATGTATGTGAGACAAGCCCTTAATGACCTATTTCTTCTGCTTCATGGAAATGTGGCCTCTCCAGACTCTTCTGCATTCCAGATAAGGAGACAGAAATGATGCCTGGATCACAGAAATCTCCCAGAGAACGTGTACTCAGCCAAAAGCCTGGCACTTTTAGCTCACAGCACAAATGTGGCTTCTACCGTCTTGAAATCTGTTGAAATGAAGACTGTGTCAAGCAGAAAAAATATTCCACCCCTTAGGTAAAGCAATGGCTGTGCATAAGCTACCTCAGCCGAAGAGACACGAGCTGTATCACGTTCTCTTCTCCTCCCTGATACACATGCAATGATCCACAAAACACGGCAGCCTCCACCGCTCTCCTGTAGACGCTAACCTACTGGTGACAACAAACACAATGTGACAGACAGAAGGGTCCAGAGGAAGACTTACATGAACTTTGGCCCATGTGTGATATGGAGCGTTTTCTTTACAACATCATCTGAGATAATCCACTGTGAAACAATCTTTTGGATTAACTGCCATGACCTTGGGTCCTCCTGCACAAACAGACGTTTGCTGCAGCTGGAATTAGGATGCTGTACTTCTATGTTATCTTTGGGGAGGAAAAGCAGAGGAACAAAATCCACGCTTGCCAAAAGTACCGGTTTACCTTGATCAAAGAGCAGACACAAGTTGCAGTATGTAATCATGTGGCAGTCAGTCTGGTCCTGCAAGTCAGAAGTCTTGGAGATGATGGCAAAAATGACTCACTGCATGACTCTGCACTAGTCGTTTAATTTGCTTGTACCTCAGTCTTGTCCCCTGTAAAGCATGGTTAATAAATTTTTTATTTCCTGTCCCCTGGTTATGGGGATAATGAACAAAAATTCCAGGAATTTCAGCACAGTTGATCAAAAAGTCTCAATAACTGCAAAATGCTGTGTGGGTAAACAATTTGGTCGTTGGTGGGGAATTAGCTGAACATAATAGCTGGGAGTCTTTACAAAATGCCTCCTCACAGCTATATCTATCAAAGCTCACTGAAGTTGCAGGCATATGGCAATTCAGAACAAGGGTGGGTGAACATGTTTAACCTAGTTAGAAACTCAGTGGAAGACTGCGGAGTCTAAGGCATTGCTCAGCCTATACTGAGCTCTCAGACTGCTTGGGAGAGCTTCAGGAAAACAAGCAAGCATATGAGACAAGAAAAAATGCTGGTCAAGAAAAGGTCGTCCTAGCAAGTGTCTAGCATTTATAAGTGATATTTGTTCCACAGCAGAGATGTGCAGTGCTGAGTTAATTTGATGATGGAGTTTCAAGGGATTCTTTTAGACTGTAATTAATCCTTGAAAAGAAATACAGGGAAAATATTTATGAAATAAATTCAAAGGTTCATAAAACTTCTGCCTTTGTGAATGAGGCTTACCTTTTCTTAATTCAAAGTGAGCTCTTCTGCCTTCCTGTGCACAGAAATGTGACTGTGAGGGTTATATCAATCCACACGTCTTCCTAAAAGGAGGAGCTGGCTTCAGTGCGATGAGAGTCTGACCCATCTAGAAGCTTTTTGTGCTACTCTTCTATAAAAGAAAAGAAATTACTTCAAGATAAAAGGCTTTGACTGTGTTTTAAGAAACATAAATCCTTTATTAAGGATTTGAATAATAATTGTGGGCAACAGTTTAGTTGTTCAGTTAATTATCCTTCTTGCTCTCAGCTCTTAATGTGATGATGTCGGGTTCACTTCTAGGGAAGTGCTAACTGGATATGACTAATAAATTATGTTATAAAGAGAACAGTTTCAGAAATAAAACGTTCCAAGCTATTTTAACCTCTGCCATGTATACACAGTAGTTTTTGGCAACTAATTGGTATCTACGGAGATACAGCTATTGCTCTGACCAAACATTACTAGCTGTTGTTTTCTTTTACTGTATATGCAGCACGTCCAGAGCCTCATGGAAAACATTGAGAAACTTTGTAGCTTGATAAGACTCTGCCACAGTACCAAGCATCATCTTTATTTGTTTTCCCAAGCATTTTATTGAAATGAACATTTTTGTGTCCACAGTGCAGTTTCCCATTTATACAAAAAGGCTCCATCCCAATGTCCTTGCAATACCATTTGCACCCCACCTCAGCATCCCCTTCCACTGCCAGAGCTGGATTTGCACGGATGAGAATGAGACACTCATTTCAATCTTTGTGACATCCTGATACCTTCCCCCCCTTAACTCTGTGTGAAAATGCTGAAGTTATCTGTTGTTTGTGATGATCTGCTTTCCGAACGCCAGCTGTGGCAGTTTGTCTTAAACAAGGTCCAGATCCTGAAAATAGTTATTCTTGTGCATATATTGGATGTGTGAGCTGCCCCACTAGTGAAACTGTTATTCAGAAGTGCAACTTTTCACCTGATTTACCTTAACAGGGATTAGAAAGATGGGGTCCCGGTCTAACTTGCTTTGGAGGCTTGACAGCGTAATACACATTTTTTGTAGCAAAAAGCTATAACGCACAACATGCAAAACCTAGATATTAAGTATCTGTAGTTTTAATTCAGACCTCTTTCAAGTGTATGCTTTCATATTGCCCTTATATATATGGTCAGATTCCAGTTTTTCTAAAATCCCTAGCTCATTTACTGAACAGTAGGTACTGAATATTTTCCATGGAGTTACTCAGCTAAATACCTCTTAAAATCTTCCCTCTTTTGGCAGGGACAAAGGCAACATCCAAATCTCCAGGAAGCATTCAGCTATGCAAAGTACAAGCAATTTTTCCTCTTTCTTAATTCCCATGCCTACTCCTCTTGAGTGGTTGCCTTTCAGATTCAGCAAACAAATGAGTCCTTCTTCAGTGTGGGCTGCACAGGCCTGTCCTGTGCCCTGCATGAGGCCAGGTCCAGTGGGGAAAAAAAAATCTGTATGCGATCATGTAATTAAATATAGTATGCTAAGGTTTACATACAAGGTGGGGGTCTAATTAAGGCTACCAAAGCAACCTGAATTCTGGAATTTCCTAACTTTTTCCACATCAGCCCCTACTGAGTTAGAGAATTTAGCTGTCAAAGTCTCACAATTCTCCATTAAGCATGAGTTTAAGTGAGTTTTTGGGGGAGGGCCACAGGCTGACAGTTTTCTGGGGGTGCAGACAGAGGCAGACCCCAAGCAAAAAGCAAGGGATTCACTGAATCCTTGAAATCTCTACACCAAAACATGGAGCTGCTAGTGCTTTTGAACAAAGTGCCTGTAAGAATTCTTTCAAATGGCTAAACCATGGCATTTTTCCTTAATTGCATTTTCAGAACTGTCTAAACTAGTCTAGCTGAAACTTTCCAGAAAAATTTTGCTTGAGACACCTGGCATGGAAAAATTCAGTCCAAGTAATTTAAAGCTGCAAAATTATAAGCAACTAAAAACAAAATCTTGTAATGGGAAATGTCAGGCAATTTTAGCTACTGATGATACTACCAGCTCTGTCTGTTACAACGTGAAAAATAAAGAGAGACAAGAAAAAAAAAAAAGACAGACAGAATTATAAATGATAAAAGGAGAAAGTTTGCTTACTGGAAGAGGTGAGTTTTAAGAGATTTTTGGATGTGAATAAAAGGACGTTTGACAGATGAGGTCATGGAGACTGTTTAATGTGTTAGGAAGCAGCATGAGTGAAGGCATAAAGCTAAGAGTGAGTAAGGGGAGGAAAAGAGCAAGGTAAGGCTATTGGAGGGTGTTCTGAGAAGGCAGATATAAGAAGAAATGTACAATAGTACAAAAAAAGATAGCATCAGAGTTCCACTGTTATGATCATTAAGTTAAAATAATACGTAGAACATCTGACTTCACTTGGGATGCTCTGGTACTTTGTTGTCAGGTAGGTGGATGAGAGTATGCCTCCTTAAGAGACATCCTATTTAAATGTAGGCGCTCGTAAAATATCGAGGGGAGAGACAGCCTAAACCCACTTCTTATAAGTCATAGCTGCAGCTCATTTCTAAACAAATTTTTTCCCAAGGTCCTTATTCCTACTAGTACTGCTGACTTCAGTGGAATTCAGCAAGAAGCAAAAAACATCTCAAAGGCACAATTTGACTTCCAGATAATTTTTTAGATCAGAGTGCCCAATCCTGAATTCCTTGACTTCTTTGGGGACTTTTGAAGATCTATGTACTGCAGAGCCAGCTATCATTCTAAATCTTTTTTCACTTGCCAGGGTCCAGTCCTTCAACTCTTGAGAGGTGGTCTTTAATCATTTGAGAAGTCCTTTTGACTGAGGTCGGTCATGTTTAGTTTTGTGACAAAAGGTCTCAAGAACTAGCCTTTATTCTCCTTTGTTTTGCAAATGTATGGGCTTTAGTCTTAATTGAATATTGAATCTCCTACTAGCTTTCATGGTGCGGTATTGGCTCTTAACTCTTCTACCTGCACCCTACCTCAGGGCCCAGGTTCTTCGAACTACACATCACTTATGAAAAGCATTTTTCTCCATTTACATGCTAGGATCATATTTATTTGGGAACTGCTTGGAAATCTGTCATTATGGTGTTTGTGACAGCTTGACAAGGCCTGTTGCCATGGAAAAGCTTTGTGATGTTGTATAAATATATTCATAGGTCAGAAGTTCTATGTATTTTTTGGACATGGATGCTAAAGGGAAAAAAGAATGACTAAACATTAAAAAAGCAGAATAATAAAAAAAATAACAACAATAACTAACATTTGATACTATATTTCTGCCCGGTAACCAAACAAAATATTTCTCAAAGCATTTCATTTATGCTGCAACAATCCTGCTAGCAATGAAAGTTCATTTATTTCCAAGGTTCACCCCTGTCCTTAAAATATTCTTATTACCAGTCATTTTGCAATATTGATGGTTCCTCTATTAACAGACCAGCAGACAAGGGAGCTATTATTCTCACCCTCTATCTGTTATTCCATTAGGTAAGGCTGACAGTCTCTGACTGCTTGTAGTTCTATAACCTACCATGTGCTCAAGCCACTCACTAAAACTCATCCTCACATGTTGTTTTTGGTGAAAATTGTGACTAGACAGGAAAAGAGACAACAAAAACATGTAGAAAAGTACGAGAGAAAGCTCAATATAGGTTTGCATCCAAAATAGCAATATTTTTTTGACTCAGACAGAAATGAGGAAGTGTCGGCACAACGATGTGGAAAGTCATCTGAGACTGTCTCTGCAGTTTGTCCCTGCTGATGACTGATGCCCTATGTTTTAGTTCCAACTGTACCTTCACGCCGACACAGAAACAGTCTTTCCAGCTCTTCTTGCTGTCTGTAATACAACGTCATTTATGCATTTCGTAAGGGGATTCTTAAGGATGGGCAAGTTCAGGCTATCCTGAGCTGATGCGGCCCATGGGCATGAGCTTTCTTTGTTGGGTGCCAGCAGTAGACTCCAGAAAAGCCCATTCTCACTGAGTTTCCTTTCTCCCCCTCTCTCCTATACATTTGAATACAGATGTTTTGCAAGGATGATAAAATGCTTCTCTGAAACAGCGTCTGAACTGAAGGAGTGAGGATAGGTTATAACCCTACCTTTGGAAAAGGCTGAGGCATAAGTACAAGTCAAAACCCTGACTGGGGATCCTGGCTCCTGCTGAGCTCGGGATCCATGAAGACCTGTGGGCCAGGGCTGCTCTCTCTCGGGAAAGTAAGACAGCACTGAAAAGCAGACTGGCTTGGTTTTACCCTTGAGAAAGACAGTGTCTCCCAAGCCAACCAGCTTGACGGGCTCGCAGGAAACTAGTGCAAGCAGCCGACCATGTGCACCTGGCCTCTGTGCAGAGCAGTGACTCCTGCTGAGTTTCTCCTGTTACCCTAGACACAGCCATTTCCAAAAGAAACAAGGTACGTGCTGGAGTTCAAGATAAAAATGTGGCGGTGTGGCACAACACAGTCTACCACTGTACTTCACGCCTGACTCAGGAACATGTAGCAAACTAGAAAAAGCTTTGACCAGGTTTCCTCACCTGCTGCTCTTGGCTGCTGCCTTCCCCACCGACTGTCCAGCTGTGAAAGCAGCCAGGGGAAGGTGCTGTCCTCTGGAGCGTTAGCCAAAAACAGATGTCCCATGACTCCCTGGGCCTCCTTAGTCATCTCTCAGGACACAAATAGTTTGCAAAAATAGAATTATAATCTGTAAAAAAAAAAAATCACAAAGAATGACGAATCCTCCAAATTTGCTCTTATCTGTAGACGTTGTCGATTAGCCAGCTCTTTTTCCACCATAGGGTCTCTCTCTGCTCTATTTCTTCCATAAGGGTTTTGGCTTCTGGTTTTTTATTTTCTTAATTATCTTCCATCAAACTGTGAGGTACTGTTCTGAGATCCTTAAACATCAAAATACCATGTATTTTTTAATTTCCTGCCGTTTGATCCTTATTTTTAAGTGCTAACTTAAAAGAAGGGGGAAATGTCTGGAAGTAGAGAAATGAGAATTGATCTATAGTTTGAATCCAAGCCACAAATATGCCATGAGAATATAGACACATGCACACAGTGCCATCAAGAAAAATATCCCAACCCTCCCACACTTTTTACACATTACAACATATTAAAAAATATTTCTGGTCATAGTGAAATATGTTAAAATAAAAAAACTACAAAGTTGCAAATACCTCCAGAATTTTCTACAGGCAGAGGTGCAGAATTAAAACAATTCTTGCTCAGAAAAACTTCCATGACAGTTCATGAACCCAACCTTTATTTTTGGAAGCTGCGGTCTACCAAAAAGAATGTGAACAAAAGAGGAGGAATTAATTTGCTACTAGTTTAGCTACTACCTGCTCTGGTAGGAATAACAGCACTTCTATAATAAGAATTAAGATACCACTGGGCAAACAAAGTCCACCTCAGGTACCTGTATTCTGTGGAGCACTAAAAGATCATCATTTGACTGCACATTTCACATGCTCAGTGTAGTGCCAGCTGTGCTGGTCACCAATTCAGGAAAGCATCCTTAAGTGCTGTTTTAGACAAGAATGAATGGGACCCTTGGCTGAATAGCATCAATGCCATGAATATGGTATGTTCCATGCACACATATGCACGTGTGTATCAAAAGCTTGAAACAGAAGCATCATTAAATCTGTCTAAATACTCTGGGAAACTGAGGCATGGGATGACGTGCTCCAGCCAATGCAGGATATCACTAGTGGAGCTGCAGCTGTGAGGATGTGACTCATGGTCCTGTGGCCCATGGAGCAAGGCAGGGGGTTTGGTCTTTGGAGAAGTGTTGTTATATACAACACTGCTCAGCAAATATACTAGAAACCTCCCCCAGTAATTTATCTTTCAGCTTGGTATCCGTGAAAGCTTTTAAGGAGAAGATTCTAAATAAGGAACCAAAAAATGTTGTTGTTTCTCACTATAATTGTAAACTGAAAATAAGCACTTATACAACCTAGCCCAAATATTTAGTTAAAGAACAGGTTTATAACTAAGGATATCTTAAAACGTGTTTGAATTATTACACACACTACTTAAACAGTTAAACTGTCAGCTTAGAGTTTTGTATATCTACCTCATTAGCTTGCCTCCAGGGCCTGTGGTAGGTGAATCTGCATTTTAAAATTTTGTATTTTTCCATGCTTTATGCATCCTGTAAAATGCCTTGAGAACTTTATGAGGGATGTTGCATTAAAATGTGTGATTATAAATATGATTTAAATATCTGAAACATTACAGAGTGATTATTGTTCAATAAGGCAGCGTGCATAAAAGGGTTATCTGCATGCTGTGCTTAGGTTTCGACAATATAATGTAATGAATTGTTCAATATAGTTTGTATGCTATTTGTCTCTGCTTCTTCTCATACTCCAGAGATGCCTGATATGCAGTACTCTAACAAGGCTATCATAAATTGTTGAACAATAAACAGCCCTTGAGATTTTTAGATAGTATGTGGTTAGTATGTAATCCATCTTGAGGAACTTGATTTAGTGCCACAAAGGAACATCCTTGACAATGCTCAACATTGTTTTAAACTGCTGCTAAATCAATTACTGCGTTTGGGAAATGGCACGATTCTTCCACTCCCTGCTCCATGCCGGTGGCCTGGCTGCTCAAGGAGAGATTTAGGGAGCCATGCTACGGAGGCAGATGGGTTCCCTGGAAATTGCTGAAGTAACCCAGCTTGAAACAGTGATAAGTAAGGCCTCCTAAAATCTGCACTAAACTGCACAACTCAAATACCGTTTGGCTGGATTGTCTTAGCTGTGTCTAGCAATAAATGAATTACGAAACAAACAAAAACGCTTCCTTTCGGATCGGCACTGTGTCATGGAACAACAACATCCACACGCACTAATAAACTTTGGTGCCTACAGAAAGATTGTTGTGTTCAGTGTATGCTACGTACATTGACTAATTTTCCCTTGCAACGTCCCAGTGAGTTGGAGAAGTGTTACTACCCCCTTTTCACAGATGAGAGACACCAATTAGGCAGTGAGAGGCTGCGGGGGGGGGGCCCTCATGGACCAAAGATGAATGCTCTCTTGAATATAATGATATTACAAAGAGTGACCCCAAAAGTTAAACAAGACCAAGGCCATTTGTATTTCTTTAATGTTTTCTTCTGCTCCTGTTGAGGCAATTGCTGGGGACACTGAAGGCAAGAGGAGAAGGGCACTTCATGTATCTAAGCTGTAACCTTGCCCTTCTGCTTTAGAGACATAAATAAGGATTCCTAGGCAGTATTTTCTATATCCCAGGAGACTGCACAAGGAGGAATATTGAGATGCAGTTATTACAACAATAATGTTCTGACATGTTTCAGGGGCTATGACAGTCTCAGAAATATCACTCTTTTATTGTGAGAAAAGAAGACTAGAGGGAGGGAGAAAGGATCCCGAGATCAAAAAAGGGAAACTAGATGGTCTTTAAGGTCCCTTCCAACCCAAACCATTTTTTTTATGATTCTGTGGTCAAGGTAAAATGAGGCAAATTGTGTGGGATTCATTACTGAGAGCCACATGATCTAGTTTCTGAAAGATTTACTTTCACAACCTCTACACTACAGATATCACATCATCTGCCAGGGGGACCCTGCAAGCCTGCCTTCAAATTCAGCATCCCCTCCAGGTTTTGGAGTTTTGCTCATCTCTGTCTAACTTCTGTCCTTAGAGGGTGGCAGAGTGGTGGTCCCCTCTTTTTTTCATAAACAGCCTTATGTTCCGCTGCTGCCGTACCTCTCACAGAGTGGATCTGATCAGGTATTGATCTTTAATCTATAGCATTGCTGGAAATGGCAGCCAGTTGTAGCTGTGAAGAACAACAACTGGCAGACACTCTGGTTAGTGTTGGCACTGGCCCTCTCTTACAAGATCCAAATTCCTGGGAACCAAATGTTCCTGTGATTCTGGCTTTCTGCTGCCAATAAAGCTTATGATACAAAGCTAATTGGCTTGTAACTTTTCTTGGAAATCTGGAAGGGAAATGGATAGGTTGCCTTTATTTATACACCGATATGCCGAGAATCTGCATTAAGATAAGGGGAAATATATATACAGCAGTAGCCATAAAAAAGCCAATGTTTACCCATCTTCACTATGAAGTGGTTTCAGAGACATATAAGTAGTTCTTATTTCATATAAGCTTAACAAGATTGTAAGAGTTCTTTTGGCCTCTGTTATCCCTGTAAAGAATAATGGCAGGCAGAGTTCACTGCAGAAGGGTATTTGTATAGGCTCCTTCAGGGAGGGACTTCAGTTGGGATTTGGGTCCATTGTGCATCAAAACTGTGGCCAGTCATCACCTAGAAAATGAGAGTTAAAACCTGCTGTGAGAAGGATGCTTGTGGGAGCTTCCCTTTGCTCAGAGACTGATGATTCCTATCTCCCTTGACATGTATGTAAAGGATGAATTTATGACTGAAGAATACCTTATTCATCTTTGCCTGCTTCCTCCTAGCCAGTCAGCTCCTATCAGTTGACAGCTGACAGTAATGGCAGTAAAATTCACATCTTCCAGGGATTAGAGGAGAGGAATTCTCCCAGCCATAGAAAAGTTGCTTTAGATTTGGCTATCATGTTAGGATTGGCTTTTGCTAAAAAAATCATGACGACCATTTAATTTTGAATGCTTTTTAAAGCATTTCAAGAAGTGTAGTCATAGAAATATAGCTCCCAGTCAAGTGGGAAAAAAAATAAAATCCCTGTGGGATAGAAGGAATTAAGATTAAAATTGGCTTGGAACATTTGTGCCAAAATCCAAACAAGCTACTACTGAAAGTTTGTGGGTGAAAAAGCACTTTTTCCTGTGAAATGGTTCCTCCTGTTATGGGCCAGATTCTGTTTTCACCCGTGTAACTGAGAGCAGTACTTGGATCCAGTTCAGCAGACATTTTGTTTTATGGGGCTTCCTGGAACCAGAAGAAAAGTACTTGAATTGTGGAAGAACAGTTTTTTATCTGCCCTCCTGAAACAGTTTCACAAGGCCTGTTGACCAGATTGAGAGGACCAGAGGAGTTATACCTGGAACAGAGCTGGGAGGACATGCCTCAGTATAAATCACAGAGGGGCGCACAAGGAGGTAGGATCCAACTTCAAATGTTTCCAGCTCCTCCTTCTGTTCACAGCATACTACTGTTCTCATGCTATTACTAATTTGCCTCTTTCAAAAGCAACAGGGAGAAATAGAAGGAGCTCTTCTACACAACGTGGGACTGAAGGGGTTAAAGTCACACAATTCTATCATTCTTGATGGGTCTTTTTATTTTCTTCTAGTTCATCTTTCCCTCAAAAGAATACACACATTATTTTTACCTTAGGTGTATCTGCTTCACTTGTTTTACTTTTCAGACAGTTACCTGGCTGTAAGCCAGCACTGCAAAATCAAATCCTGCCATTTATTTTAGGATTTGTTTTTATTATTCTTGCCTGAATTTCATATTTTTTCATTTCTTATTACTTTATGTCATGCCTTATTTTTTTTTTCTTTTCTTTGTTAGCTTTGTTTGCTTCCTGTCACTCACTGTTTGGTAGCTCAACTATCAGAGCAGAATGAAAAAGCTACACGCTAACTCAGGTTATATATATTATTGTCACTTTCCTACCACTGAAAAATGCAAGCAGCAACCAGAAAGCAAGCAGATCTGAGGTAGGTCAGCAACTTAGACTGCAGTTCTTTGAGCTACGCCAAGTCACAAGGAATTTTGAATTGCAGATACAAGAGGCGTTGAGCTTTTTTAAAAAATATTCTGTTTATCGAAGATGAAAGCAATACAATAACAATGAGAATAAGCATGAACATGATGAAAAACAAACAAGAAGCAGCCCAAGTCTCAGCCCGAGTGTAATATACACACAGATTCTTTTTATTCCTAAAAAGAACAAAAAAGTATTTGTAACAGCTGGTCTCAACCCAAAAGTTTGTTTGGATCACTGAATCATGCCCTCACACTGTTTAGGACTATACATAGTTGTCGCTGAAATGGTCCTGGAAAAATCCGCATCTACTGCTAAGAATCTTTTTTCTTCTTGCTGCTAAACATATTTCGTTGTTAAAGATGTACGGGGAAATGAAAAACTAGTGGAGAAACAAAGGCCAAATTTCTAAAAATGGCCACTTAAAATTAGTTCCTTAGACTTTTAAGAAGCAGCCTGATTTGATTTTTCACAAGAGCTGTGCATCTGCCAGCTTCCAGCACACTCTGGGGGAAAAGCAGGAGATGTAGACCCTCTGAAAACCTGCTGGGTGCCTACGTGCCACCTCAGACAGCCATATTCTTGCTGCCTCTCGCTGACTGCGCTGGTCTGAGGATTAATGATAAATCCAACTTAAAGCTTCCACATTGAAAATTTTTGTCCCAGCTTTTCCTGTGGTCCAGCAGCCTACAGGAGATCCATCCCCCTTTTTAACACTGGCCTGTGCCTGACAGCTGAGACAGACTCTCAGCTAGAGCACCAGCCCAGGATGAGTGTAGGGAGTTGCATACGGTTTCCCTCAGATAATAGGGCACACTTTGTGGGAGTGTTTCAATTGCTGGAATATTTCTGATATCCCCATATTTTCCCTTAATTTCATTTGATTTCCTGTTATTCTTCCTGTCATTCTA
The DNA here is from genome assembly GCF_000737465.1 of Haliaeetus leucocephalus. Classification (NCBI taxonomy): domain Eukaryota; kingdom Metazoa; phylum Chordata; class Aves; order Accipitriformes; family Accipitridae; genus Haliaeetus; species Haliaeetus leucocephalus. The sequence goes on along the minus strand of NW_010972642.1, from coordinate 456,259 downwards.
AGGTGCCTTCTTCTCTCTAGCTGTTGGAAATCTCTTCGCGATTGTATAGCAGATACAGCATCTGCCTTTCAGACCCCTTGCCTAACCATGTAATATCCCACTTTGCATGGAGGTAGTGAAACCTACGAGTGGTATGAGTTTGTTGTTTGAGCCTTTCAAGTTCTCATCCCTTTCTCTGGAATAATTTGCCCTTCCTCTGAAAGCAAAGAAATCCACTAACCTCAACCACATGCACTGCAGCTTTCTCTACGTCTTGAGAGAAACAAAAAGGTTTTGGGTAGTTGGAACAAAAGGGTGGGAGGTAAAAAGTAAGGGTATTTTAGCCATTGAGTAGCTTTGCGTTCAGCCTGTTGGAAGTTAGCTGTGGCCCAGGAAGAGACGAGTGCCCTTCGCCAAGGCAGTGCAGCTGGAGGGACGCTACAGCCACAGGAGATGGCCCGTCCGGCATTCAGTGTGGCATCTGCTAGCCTAAGCACATTCCCATGAGGGAAGCCCCTCACAAACAGGTTCCTTTTTCCCAAACATCCCCCGCAATGACAGCACACCGTGCTCTCATGGCATCACAGCTGGTCTTCTGGTGATGAGTCGCTGCTTCCCATCCACCCTGGCAAAGAGACACTTGTAAAATTTACCAATCAGTATATATATGTGCCATTCCACTCCCTGGCTTGCTTTGGGTTAGTAACTCATAACTGTTAATCGGGGAAATCTGCCTCTGGACAGTTCTGTAAGCAGACAAGGACAGTGCTTTCTGTCCTGCGCTTCCTGACCTTATGTGCCAGCGTAATATGCAGGAGTATGTCAAACGCCATTTAATCTTCATAATCCAAGCAGATTATGTTCATAACTTCACCTCTATCTGCTCACAGCGTTATCTCCTTTCAAAAATGCCACACTGCTTTTTTTAGCCAAGATTTGCCCTTTACAAGATGGATTTATTCTTAGCAGCCCAGTCTCATGTCCTACCTGCACCAGCACAGGCCAGTGAACCATATGGGGCTCCACGCTCCTGGTGTACTCCCCTCAACGTGCAATACGGCACCTCATCATATTTGCAGTTCTGAACTTGCATTTCTGAAATCTGTGGTAGCTGAAAGTAGCAGCGTGAAATAGTAATTAGTCTACGGATTATTGTTTTTACAAAGTAGACCATTTACATTGTTATTTAGAGAGGATACGGCCTAGCTCCAGGCCCCGGCCGCTCATTCCTACCGCGGCAAGACGAGTCCCACAACAATAGACTGCAGCTACAGCAGCCGATGATTTGCGTTTGGCATAACCAAGAGGGTGAAAACCTCGTCAGGGAGGAAGAGGTCAGGGAACAGGCGGCCGATGGGGAGGGAGGGCGCATGGCTGCCTGCTGACGCAGGAGGAGCTCCTCGCTTGGCAGAACGGCCACGCTTGCAGGCCCCCACCTCCAGCCACGTGCCCCTGCGTTTCCTCCAGGGCTTCTGCCGCCTCCGTCGGGCCCGACGTCAAATACGCTGTCTGTGTGGCTCGTTTTAATGGAGGACGCAAATAACTCCAGCAGAGGAAGCTGCAGGAGGAGGAAGGGTAACAAGATGGCAGGGTTTCCCCCTTCCGTGTCTTTCGGTTTTTTCCAAATGCTTGCTAGCCACGCTTCCACAAGAAAATTATCAGTCCTGTTTAAGAATATTTCTGGGGTGAAATCTTGAAAAGTTTTGTCATTGAGTTCAACTGAAATAGGTCTAAGTTCTGGAAGATCTCAAATCCTATTCCGTTTAGTTTTCTCATGTACTTAATCCTTGCTGTGAACTGAATGAGGCAATGATCCTACAGAAAATAATGTATTATCACATACTTACAGATTGCATTATATAGTGCATTCATTATGGGGGCTAAACTGAGGTTACACAGACAGCCTTAATTCTGGCATCTCCTAGCTTTTTAATGTTTGAGTTTACATCCTTTATGACGGCCTTTGAATGAAGTTTGCACTTCTAACTAGAGATTAATTTTGATGTAATTATTACAACTTTACTTTCCATTGGTATCTTACAAAGAATTTCACAGCTGTGACCTTCATAAACAATGAGGCTAGGAATTTGCTTGTCCACGTGTTTAAGTTGCCGAGTTTTCTTCAACATCTTTTAAAAAGAGCTTTGATGACTTCGGACATTCCTGTCACAGCAATTCTTTCACTGTGATTCAGTAACAACCTGCATCAATCAAAACAGGAGCTGCGTAACTGATTTTGGTGGACCAAAGTTGGAATATGCCCTTCATGAACGAGAGAGAGAGAGAGAGAGAGAGATATTTTTACAGATACTTCTATCTGCCTCCTGCATCCTTTGATCTCTTTTTACTGTCACTGTTGTTTGGTGGTTTCTTGCACCAAATCTAGTATTGAAGTGCTGAGAGCTGAATCAGTTTAAAACTTGTTCTGTTCTTATGAATAATTATAATTTTAACAAAAAGCTCATGTCCCATTTTCAAAGCACAAAAAGTGCCAAGGATTTCAAGTTAGGCATGTTTAGAAGTTCTTGGGGTTTGGATCTATATGTAACTGTGGGCATAAAGGTCATCCTACTGACCTTGAGGTTTCTGAAGGGAAGTTACTCTAGATGTAATATTTGTAGGATTGGAACCTTAATTTGAAATCACATCAAGGGACCCTAATTTGAGATCATACTATATCCCAGCCACTTCTTGACCCTGTAGTAAAAAAGTATAATATACACTGTTAATACTCTACTATGTAGGATAATGAGGTGCATATGTATGATGCATGAAGCGAAGTATGTCAGCTATGTAGCTATTAAATTAAACTTTGTGCTCCTGTGTCTATTGTCCCTTACTCTCACAATTATTAAAAGAAAAAAATCAGAACATCAGGAGAGAGCATTAATGTTCATGTCATATTAGGTTACAACTGTGCTATTTGTAGTTTATGGTAGATAATGTTACAGAAGACAATAATCTCACCACCTGCTGGAGAAAGTAATTAGAGGAGAGTAATATTCAATAGTTGTTTGTCTTTGCACACATTTTTCATTGATGATACGTTAGACTGTAAGACAATTTACATCGAAAGAAATATAAAATAAAATCCAGAAAGTTCAAGTTCCTTTGGTTTCAGGCACAGCAAAATTGGAAGAAATTCCAAGTAGGTGTACTTTACAGTAGTTCAAAGGATTGTCTAGCAGAAACATAAAAAGTCTTGAATTAGACTAAATATGATTTTAAAATCTTAGTTTCTATACTTGACTAGTTCTACTAGTATTAAACTACCCTTAGAATAATTTTGCCTGCAGACCATCCCCAGTGACAAAACTTTGGTTTCGTCAGTGTTTCCGTTATTACTTTTGAGTCAAATTTCCAGTGGTTTTAAAATTTATTCATAGCAGTGTTACTACAGGTTAGAAATGAATGTAGGATGTCCCTTTCCTGTACTCCTTCCTCAGACATTGTTACCGTTGAAATTGGTGGTATTGCCATTGAATTGGCCTGGTCAGACCTCCATCTTACTTGGGACTTGAGTCATAATACAGCAGAAATCTCTTAGTTCCATCTTAGTTTTTATAAGCAATCATAGTCGCTGCTCAAGATAAGTCAAGAATGTACTAGAAGGAGCAAACAATCTTTTTATCACTAGGTTGGCTGTTCAAATCTAGCAAACTTTGCAGTGACTAGAAGTAAATAACAAACCTTTGGAAAATTTAAAAATATGGATTTGGATTCCGCTTTAAAATGTGAAAGCAGTTTTTCACTGTCCTGCTCAATTTCAGCAAATGTTTTCATTTTTTCATCCAGGAGGAATCACCTGGAATATGTTTAGCAGTGTGTGATATGGTCATTGAGGAACTGTGGAGTGCAGGGTAATATTAGTGAAGGTACTGCTGGCCTTTGAACAAGCAATGGACAAAATCATAGTCAGGCCTTTCTCGAGCTGAAAGTGCCCGTGCCAGACTTTCGAAGCATGGCACAGCCACCTGGCTCCAGGTACTGCCCAAGCCTCCGGTGACCCAAAACTGGCAAGAGGGATATGAGTCACAGAAGAGTTTTATTGTGAGGGAATATGTGTTAAAACCAAACCACTTACTTAAGTTTTGAAAAAGAAGTCCAAGGAGAAGTTTTCCTTGGCCCAAGATACAGGAAAAGGAGAAGAGGACAGGCAGATGGAAGGGAAAAAACCCCAAACCCTTCTTGACAGCAGCTGCCGTACTTGCTATTGGAGTATTATCCAGGGGTGTAGGACTCCAAATTTCAGGCTCTGAATCCAATCCTTGGATGTGTTGCTAGTAGGAGCTATGGAAGCTTCTTGTAAACATAGATGTATTTTAAATTCAAAGTGTCTTAGTTTTATTTTGATGCAGGTTGAACACATATTTTGAAACTACTCCATGTTTCAATAAATTAGATTACTTTTAATTTAAACTCTTCTGAGACTACTGCTTAAGCATTGTACTCCTCTCCCCTTAGTATTGCTCTGTCTTCAAAAAAGCAACATTACTTTTTTCTGAAATAGGCATATCAATGTCTTTTAATTACTCTGTATACACAATTGTCTTTAAAAAATCTCTGCTAAATAAGCCTATGAACAAAGCTGGGCGTCCTGTTGTTGCCATGTTGCTGTTGCCATGTAAAGTGGCAAATTCTAATAATACTTTTTGAAGGCATCTATATCCATTTACTTTTATTTAAATATGATAATCTCCTGTGGCTGGTAGCTTAGTAGTTGGAATTTTGCTCTTAATGACTGTCCAGAAATTATATATGTATTTAGAATTAATTTTGCATGGTGAGACTTCACCTATTTATTATCTGGGAGCACTTTTAATAAAAATGTGGAAAAAATGTCATAAAGAAAGAGAAGAGTCTTTACCCTTGATTAAGAATACTAGCTGTACTGTAAGGAGTACACAGGACAGTAGATGTATACTCCTAAAGGTACTGATCTCCTCCTCATTTAAATCTTCATTAAAACAACTTTGTAGAGCTCTTCAATCTTCTTCAGTATAGCTTTGCTAAGTACACAGCCCAAGCACTTGGGGTCATTCTCACAATTTATGCATGCTTTGGTGTCACATGGACAGGAGGGACTTCCATTCCCTAGACTTCAGGACAGCTTTGGATGGTTCAGATTCCCTTTGGCATCCGTTTTCTGGCCAACGCTGCAGAACTTAACACAAGGGGGTTAACAGAGAGGAGATTAACTTCAAATTCCTGCTTGAGAGTATGCACACAGTGCCTTTTGGAAAAGAGAGTCTATATGTTGGGAATCTGGCTGGAAACTGCTTAACCTCAGCTGGCACTGAAATGTTGGTAACAAGATTCGTTGATACTGCTTGTTGCACTTTTAGGGACAGACAGATAGCATGTGAATTTTTTAATTGCAGAAAGAAATCTGTTTCTCCTGTGCTTGTCCAAGCTTAGAGAAGATTTGTTAGTAACTATACTCTCTGCAGCTGACTTAAGGCTCCCAGATTTCCCCTGTTGCTAAAACTACTAAAAACATGGAAAAGGTGCTCAGACTTTGTGCATTTTTTTTTTTTTTTGCATGCTTATTTCAATGTTGTACTGTGTTTTGCTGAGTGGAGTGGGACTCGTTTACACCCGTGGTCCAACCTGCTCATATATCGGACAAGATAAAGCTGTCTGTGGAAGTGGGAGTACAAAGAAATTTGTCTTCAGAAATGATTATGTCTTACTTGCCCTCACCAGTTGACACATGGAGTACATATAGAGTACAGATCTCAAGGGAAATGGAGAACATTTATTGTGCATCTTATCTCTGCAATCCTTTTTCTGCCATAGTAAAGAATTCAATAGGGCTTAACTACTGATGCCTACCCAAATATTTCCTCCTGTTGGATGCTGTGCCCAGCTTTATATCCTTAAAATTAATTCTTGTGCTGGATCCTCTGCTTTTTCTCTCAGACTTTTTGTGGTATCTCCCAGGATATAATGAAAAGTGCATCCGTTCTGTAGCTTTCTGCACTGTGCCAGGGAGGGCTAATAACAGGACACGCTCTGCAAATGTTGTATCAACCATTCATTTTGCAGAAATGCGGACAGATGGCCTGAAGATCATTTCAGCAGGGTCCACATTTTGGTTTTTATTCTGTACCTGAAGTTGCTGTCCTTGTTTTTTCATAGTTTTCCCATATTGCCAGTTCTCGGGGAACAGTATCTACGTGGGTATGACAGTACTTCTCTGATCTCTAATTCTCTGCTTTGAGCAACAGTCAAGTTTCAAGATTAATTCCTGTCTGCTCAGAAGATGCATACCTCTCCTGAGATCTTAGTGATACCTTTCTTATCATTGATGTCTGAAACATTCAAAATTTCTCTTCGGACAACTGGTCATAACATTTCTATGAAGACAAGTCATTATTAATACAGTCTCTTCTTGAAATCAGTGCATGCTTGCTTCTCTATGTGCTTTCAGTAGCTATCTATAGGTTATCTACACTGTTTTGCAAGCTAGCTGACCAGCTGACAAATAGACAAAACCTGTCCAATTAACACTCTCTGTGCATATCCAGCTATCCTCAAGAACAGCAAGTACACATTCAACATCTGCTCAGTCTCAGTGAATCCTAGGTATCTAAAAATATGCTTGAGTTGAACTGCAATTATGAAGTTATATTATGTTTCTCCATTGTTGTACTTACTGACTGCCCTTGATTTGATAGTAAATCCCTTTACATCTTTGAATCTGAGTAAATTTATTTATTGTCTCAATGATCTAATATACTGGTTTTTTTTCCCCAAGGAGTGTTAAAGAACCAGTCTAAACCAAGAATTCTCCACATTTATGATAGAGATGGATAAATCAAGAGCAAATAATCAGAAGACTCATTTGTACATGGCAGATTTGCAAGTGTATGTAAAAGTCCATGTGTGCACACAGCGTTTCAAGGTAGTGTCAAAGTGTTCAAAGGTTGTTTTAATGCCTGAGCAAGAAACCATCCAAACCAGGCTCTTCAAGCACTGCAATCCTTGGTCCTTTGCCTGACACTACTGTCTCCCACAGCAATGGTAATTGTTCTCTGTTGCTCTTCAAAGCATTACCCAGGGGCTTTTCTTGCTGTTACCTAGTGAATAGAGGCTGCGAAGCAGTGATGTATCTTCTCTGTGTACTGTCTCCTCAAGTCTCTCAGCATGATCACAAGCCAGTACACCACACACATGGCAGACAATGTATGGTGACTGTACCAGCTCCTCTTCCGAGGCTGATCCTAGCTTGTAGATAAAAAGGGCTGTATCAGCCTCTTTAGTTTGAAATTTGCCGTATCAGAGTCAAATAAGCTCCACATTGCCTCTTAAAGACTGAACAATAAATAGCAGCAAAATGTGCTTTGCTGGATGATTTCTTTCAGCAGGTGACTGCATAAACTAAATCTTGGCAGTAGAACTTCAAGTGAGTGAAGTATTATGGTTGATGGGCTTAAATCTTTCTTCTGTTAATGCTGTGCAGGAAAGACTGTGACTGAAATAGGTATAATTAGTGAACCGTGATTGAATTCTCAGCATCAAGAAGACAACAACTCTTTCACAGTTTCTACTTTGATGTCATCTCTCATCTGTAAAGCTGTTCTACTCAGAACCACTTGAAGGTATTTTTCTTTTGAATTGGCTGCTTTAGACTGTCTTTAGTGCTAGATTATCTGTGTCAGGTTTATCACAAGCTGTCTGGATACAGGATGATTTTTTCTTTTCATGGTAAAACACAGCACTCTTCTAAACCCTGCTTCCAGTTTATGATGAAGGTGCTTCTTGGTTGAATCTTCTGTTGCTCGTTTCCAAATACCCAGAATCTGGATCAACAATCTTACAATCTTCCGCGTTCGCTATTTTTGTTTTATTTACACTTCACAGTAACAACTTGGGTGATAATGACTTGCTACAGTCACTGTCTCTCTGCTGACAAGAGCAAAGATCTGTCATCATCTTCTATCTAGTAGCATTTTGCACTTTTGAATCTGCATGTAGTGTATTACCAGCACTTCACAAGTCCTTAGTCTCAAGCACTTGTTATATTTTGGGTTTGGGTTTATTTTTCATGAAAAAGATACTGTTCACCTTATATGTTGTTCCTTCACTTGGAGCTTTCTTGGTGACTTCCTAGGAGTGTCTTCTGAATCAGGGAGCTGCTGTTTTGCTCTTTTGATGTAATAATATGCAAAAGATTTTCCTTGTAACTATGCTGCAGAATTGCTGATAACATATGTGGTATTTCACCAGCATGTAAGTTTCTGCCATGCCCGTACCTTGAATATTGAGGAAAACTACCCCATGATTTTACGCCTTAAAATTATATTAGATTGGCATTTGGGTCTTACTAAGGTTTTGAATTACACATTGTGCATGTGCATGCTTGGAAAGGTGCTGACCGGTACCTTCTTATTTTCCAGTTCTCTCTACCTTTGCTTCAGAACTATAATGAAAACTGCATGAATTTGTGCATTACAAACAAAAATTCGGCAGCATTATGGAAGTAGAAGCAGTAGTAGCAGACATATAGAATGATTGATATTGTGGTATCCAATTTTCATTTCAGCAATCGTCCTGGGAAAGCCACTCATGCAGAAAAGTTACCACATATAAAAAAAGGTATAATAAGCCATACAAATACACATCCCTGACTCAGACTTTGACCCCCCCCTTAATGCAACCCAGCCTGTCTCATGGATGAAATGACTAGATTCTGAGTGGATATGTGGATTGGAAGTACCTAGTTAAGAGGATACACTTCCTGTTTGTATCTGAGAAAAAAACATTCACTCATTTTCCACTGAGCATTTTTTAAATAAATCTTTGACATCTTATTAGTCATTTTCTTTTTAGATATCATCTTTTGTCTTTGGAGTATTCCATTGTCCCTGTGAAATGCAAGAAGTCTTGCAGAACTAGGAGCTGTGTGAATGAGGGAAATAATTAAATGAGGTCACCATGTTGATGTTTTGTAGCATGACATGGAACTAACACCCACTTCTTGTTTTTTAAGTACTAAAACATTCTTAATCTAATTAGTTTCTTTAATCTGGCAAGCAAAGATACCTCCTCGTGACTCCATCGCTTTCTTACAAATGCGACACCTTGAAGATCAGAAATGTTCAGTGAGGGATTGTATTAGGCTAGCTAATTGAAATAAGTCAAGAGAACCTGGAATCAGTCTGACTCTCCACTGCAAGCAGTGGTTTTGCACTTAAGCCATCTGATACTGGTGGAAGAGCAGCACAGGTGAAAATTTCCAAGCACCTCTGTATCGTTTACTTACACGTAAAACAAAATTTACTTGTGCACTAGAATCAGTTGACAGTGAGTTTGAATAAACTAATTCTTTGTCTGTGTCATTTAGTAAAATACAAGTAGCTAAGCACTGAAGTGGGGAGGAGAGAGCTGCCTGTGCAGGGCCACAGAAAAGCCTGAAGGCAAATTTGCATGGAGTTTACACGTAATTCTCTAAAACCAGCAGTAGACATTGCATAGTCGCATGAAATGAAGTCTCTGTTTTAATTTTAAGTGCACTTCAGGAGGGATTGCCACCAGGCAGGAGATAAAATGTATGTTTTCCTGCCAGGTGCAGCTCCCTTCACCCTCCTCACCGAGTGCAGGCTGCTCCTCTAACCTCTCCCCTTCCCCCACCTTTTTTACTCCAGTTTTTGTCCTTTTCCTTCTACTTCCCCTTTTCACAGGCCAATCTTGAGGTGGAGGACTGGGGAAAGACAAAGTGACGGCTTTCCCTCCCTGCCCGGGATCCAGGTGCCCTCTCCTCAGCAGTGGACTAGCTGCAGGAAAGCAAAGGGATCCATCCAACTGAGGAGGGAAGAGGAGTAGCAGGGTGGAAGGGTTAACCCTGGTGTCCCAGGGAGCTCTGCTGTGATGTTGGGGATTAGGCAAATCTAATGAAAAAAATGGTAAGAGCTTCTTCCCCTGTGCTGTACGTGCTTGTGCAACTGGCATAGTTGGTACCTTGGAATGATTCTGTACCGTTGTGATAAGCATTTACCAACTCTAGATTTTAGCCACGAGTAGAATCTGGATGGCTGAGAATACGCCTTTTTTTTTTTCCTGGCTTGGGGAATTTAACACTTAATTTAAAATTCCGTTGCAAGCATCCAAATTTAATATGAGTTTCCATTATTAGTAAGTATAACTTTTAGCTTTTCCTCTCTTACAGGATGAAGTTCACCTCTCCACCAAAAAGCCACCAAATCCCAAATTTGTTCACACATTTGGTGCCAAGAAAATACAGATTGTGGTTAAGAGGCTAGAATGGAGTTTGCAATGCCATCAAAGCCGAGAGCTGAGTGCAGCAGCATTACAGCTTGAGACGAGGCTCATGACTCAAACACGTTATTAACACAAGCGCTTCAAATACACACATCCGCAAAATTCAAAATCTGCAGCTGACCTTTGCTCACACCAAGCCCATCCTTCGGACTGATCTGTACAGGTGTATCATTGTAAAGGTCATGGGACAGGCACAGGGACAAAGCCAGTCCCTTAGACCTCCAAAGTCAAAAGGTAGGGGAAGTAGCAACCCTAAGTAAAAAAAAAAAAAAAAAAGTAAATGTTTCCCACCTCCAAGCACCCACCCTCCACCTGCCCCGTGCCTGGACTGCCTCAGTAGCTGGGGCAGAAAACTCTCGGCGGACCCATGGAGCCGTGGAGGAGGCAGCGCGGAGGCACGGCTGCAGACAGACTCAAGCTCCCCGGGAACCGCTGCTATGCAGGCGCCTACCCCACCACGTGCAGGGAGCTGCAAAACTACTGCGACATGGAAGGATGGGTATGAAATAACAGATTCCTCCTGCTGCTCTGGTGGCTGTCACATTTCACACCATACCTCTCTCCTTTTCACAGGCACTCTGGCTGGATTAAACGGATTAAGAACTGGTTGATAAATATGAATGGAGTTGCAAGTTGATGTGGAAAAAGGTTTTCGCTGTTTCTTTCTCTATGAATGAATCATGAACGGAAATTTCTTCAAGTGCATTAGAAATTAATTCCTAGAGACTCCTTTTTTCTCCTCAGGCTGAAAAACTGAAGAGCCAAATTTTTCAAGGGAAAGAAAAAAACATTTTAATTTATCTGAGAATCTCTTGCTTTGAACCCTAACTTCTAAGTGCAATATTCACTGTGTAGATTATTCCCATAAAACAACATAACTTTACAATCCATTTTGACTAAAAGGATCTACTTACAGTAGAAAACTTCAGATTTGATAGCATGTCTTTGCTGTATCAAATGACTACATCTGATCAAGTCTCCCTAGTGTTGTGCTGCACGCTTTAGGTGGTCTAAATCTGAGATGAATTGATGCGGAGGAATTTGGCTGCAGATTTTTTTTTTTTTTTTCAATACCAGGCTGCTGTCTCAAAGTTTGGAAATGCTGGTTTACACCATTCATAATTTGACAGTAGGTCTTACCTATATAGATATGTATATACACACACACATATATATAAGTATAGAATTCAAATCTAATTTTAGATTTAAAGCACGTTACAAATTCATATGTGTTTGTGTCTAACTGTATGTTTAGGATGGCCACTCACTGGAAATACATTTTGATGTGGAATTTGTCCATTTTCCTTACATGGATAGTATATGTCAATCCCTGGCTAGAAATAAAAATACCGTGGACATAAGCACAAACTTCTGAAAGTCCCTAGCATGTATGAAGAAACTCACATGGAATGAGCAAAATCTTGGGAACTTTGGGTCTGATTTTCTAAGAAAATGGGGCTTATCACATTGTCCGATATGTGAATCTGTTCAGCTGTTTGGCTGTCACTACCCCCATGTCTTTCCCCAATAAGTTTTGAACATGTTACCTACTGTCAGCCTAATCTGTCAAAAGTCTTAAAGATCGTGAGATAGTGAAAATCAGCAGTGGAGTAAAGGAGCCATCGCTGACAACTAGATACAGCAAACACTTCTCTTTTCCAGGACATTTGGCTGCCAAGAGGCAATGGCTAGCAAGACAACGGGTAACACACATATGGGCAAAGTGAGCTTCAAACTTGATCCAACACCAACAGTCCTTTGAGTAGCAGGGAAAAACAAAGAGGGAGGAGACCTGGAGGTAACTGTGGGCTTTATGTGTGCCCAGGCAGGAGAAAGGAAAATGCATATGGAGTACGGGACAGCAATGAGATCCTTGGGGCAGAGAGCACCAAGTCTCGCAGGAGATTGGGATAGAGATTGGATACTAGGGGGCAGGAGATGAGGGAAGACTGGGTTTTGGGGGGAGGAACACAGGAGAGGGGACAGATCTTTAGAACACTGGGTTTTGCTATTCTTTGGCTCACAATATTTGTTTGAAAGGTGGCGAGGGGAGAGGCTTCCCCCTTTTTGATATCTCTGAACTCTCTGGTCATAGCAGTTTCAGTGGCAATGAAGTCTGCTCCCAGATAGTTTAGTCCTGGCTAGAAACCAGCACTTGTGGAAGTCCCATAAGAAATCCTCCTGTGAGATTTCCAGTTGATACAGCAGACATGAAAAGCTGAAACAATTCAGTAGTAACTGCAAATGATCTGACCTGTGCAGATGAGCTGGATTCACCTGTGGGATGGCCTTCTACCCCTCCTCAGAGGAGTGGTGGAGTAAGGTGGTTTCAGCAGCACAGACCACTCACATGGCCAAACACCAACTGTTGGAGGAAGAGGAGTGCCAGCATATAACCTGACACTGAGCCTGAGCTTCTACAGCTGTGCTTGCAGTGGAGAAAGTCCTGAGCTTGATCGCTACATGCCTCCTACCAAACCTGATGGCAATTACCACCTCCCTGCATCAACAGCTGGAAACTGGGCCAGCTGTGAAGCCTGGAGTAGTGTCAGTCAATATATGGTATTCAGGCTGAATTACCTAACCAGTTCTTTTCTGATGTTTGCTCAAAATGGTTTTGGCATTAACATTGTACCCAGGATCAAACCACAGTAAGGACTAAAGGCACTAGTGGTGAACACAGCCCTCATGCGGTACATGCTGATAAAACAGAAATACTGGGCGGTGAATGCATACAAAATTGCATCTTGATAAGGGATGCTGTATAGATGTCTCTCTTCCATATGTTGCCACACAGGAGGGAATTCAAAGTGCGCAGAGCAAGTAAGCTATTTGAAGATTTGGAGTGTGATGCATCACACAGATCAGCACTTCAGTGAAGAGGCTAGCAAAGGAAGAGCGAGTCAGGATGTGGATTTGTAGCATATCAGACAGTCTGCGATAAGTCCAGCTTGGACACTCAGTGCTCTCTCACATTACTGCAAGAAACGAGAGCTCGTGAAGGCAATTCAAGCATAGCAGCTAATGCCATAGGAGAGTAGTAAACCCTTATCCTCGTTTTCTTCCCAGTAACAAGTCTGTGTAGTTATATCCTTAATGTGCTTTAGATAGAGTAAGCCACAATGCAATTAGGATGTCCATATGGAGAGTCAGTGCAGCATAGCTAGTACACTGTAAATTCATATCCTCGCTTACTGAGAATTAATTATCTTGTAGACAAGCCATGTGTCAGTGAAATCCATTTATTACTTTATAGGATATGTGGTCTTCTAGGAAGACTGGCCCAAAAGAAATGGGGGACTGAAGCTATGATTGGCAAAAGCAAATATATTGGTAGAAAATGCAGTTTTATGCCAATTCAGTTGATTTAAAACAATCTGCCTTGGTTTTCAAACCCACCTCCCCCAATACTCTAATTTGGGTCAAACAAAGCCAAACTGAAATGTTTTGTTTTCATTTTCTATAGGAAAAAATAGACTTTCAAAATGTGAATTGAAATTTTCATATGGAATTTTTTCAGTGTATGTTTCTTTTGTAGAAATTGCTTTTTCTGTCAAAATAACATTTCTAAAGAAATTTTCTATTTGGTTTCACTTAAAAAACTTACTTGTCCAAACTTGTACCTGCTATACATTCACAGAAGTCAACAAAGTTGAACCAGAATGAATAATCCTCTTACATGACATGCTTTGCAGGAATGACAGCCTTTTTTTCCTCCCTGTAACCAAAATATCACTGAAAGTAAATCTGCGTTGCCATTGCACCTATATAATAAAGAATGTCTTTAGAATTCTTGTGATTTGAAAACTAGGTCAGTTAATTGTCCAAAAAATAATAAAAAAGGAACGGGGAATAACTGTTGGAAACAAATCCATATTTCAAATTTCAGAGAGACTGCTCTTGATGTAGTCAGGCTTGGTTATAGTTAATAAACCTTTGAGGTGGAGATTGGGTTGTGTGTCTCTTATCTTCATTCTGTGTGATTTTAGAAAAACATATGCATGTGTCAGGGCACCTCGTTGTTCCTCTGATGATTTATCATATCTTTGTGGGATGGTTTTGTTTCCCACTATGAAATGCAAATTTAGCTTGCAGTGCTCCTGCTGTCTGTATAAAGGTTAAAAAGATATATAGATATACATTTAATGCTATTCTTGCTACTTTTAGAACTGGCTTTGAATGATGATTCTAGCACAATAAAGATTTTTCACTGTCTACAATTTCTAATTTTAGTTGGGTTTTTTTTAATTACCTTTTTTGAAACTTTGCAGTTCAGCTTACATAAGCACAGCCCAGCTGCTGACAGACCAACTCCCAGCATACAATTGGTGCCAAGAAACTGCGGTTTACTGTCACGAACATTCAGGCATTGCTCTAAGGTGTCTTGAAGGGGAGACTGCAAATACACTATCTCCAGAGATAGTAATAATAATAACCCCATATGTATTTAGGGTTGCAGGCACTGTTGACATCAAAAGTTTTATAATCCTCGTGTGAGTAATCAGCTGAACTGTTGAAAGTACCTCAAGCGTTTGGTGCCTCAGCAAAACTCATGTACGATGGGACAGGCGGCTTTGTTACTCTTTGAGCCTCTCCCACTACTCACGTTTCACCCACGCAGGTCACTGAAATGAAGCACCATCCCCTGAGTTTCTGTAGAGCTATGATTGTGCATCTACTTAAGGTTGAGCTCAGCTTTTAAGCAGCTGGACATTACACATATGACTTTAACTGAGCTTCTAGGCCTAGCTTTCTTCAATGATGGTTTTTCCCAAACGCCAACCCTTTGCTTCACTGAAATGAAGCCCAGTTTATAATGAAATGTACAGCTGTCCCTGGTGTTTATTTCATTTTCTCATGCAAGAGATGGAACAGGTAATAGCACTGACATTTATATCATCAGTGCTAAGATCTCACTGAGATCAGAGGGACACAGCATAATTTTCTTGGTTGTTACAAAAGTGGAAGTGAAATTCTGAGTATTGAAAACCTAGATAAAAACCAGGTTTCTATATATCATACAACCATCCTGTGGACCAACCTGAGCACAGAATCTTTATGTATCCGCTGGTCATATACGTTCAATTTGTTTCCGTTCTTTTCCTTACAGGCTCCATGCCAATGAATGGGGATTTATTTTTTTTGGTTGGTTTCCATTGCTTCAGAGTGGGTTTCACACCAGTCTTGCTCTTTGCCTTCTCGACAGATAAAGGCAAAAACTGCTTACCACTTTCTTTCTCTTACAAGATGTCTACTAGTAGCTAGCGTTAATTATGAATCTGTTCTTTTAGGTCTTTTTTCCCCCTCTGACTCATTTTAACACTTAACCAGCTTCAAGTTCTGGTTCTCCCCAACATCTTGAGAATGTAGATAAAATTTCCTTTCTCCTAAACCCCAATCCTTTGCTTTGTACCTTATTATTAAGATAGTATACAGTGCAACATAAGCTAGGAGGGAAAGCAAGTTTTCTGAGAGTGGCTTGACTCACTGCTATCTGGGTCTGGCATTAAAAGTGCTGAACTCGAATACAGAATCTTGTCCTACCTTGCTATTACGACAGTTGCTTTAGCTAACATTTTAAAAATCAGATACCTAAAATTATGCATCTACTGGCATAACTAGTATCAAAGGAAATCCAGCCCCAAACCTTATTTTCAGCAGTTCTTAAGACCTTCACCTATCACCTGCATGTTTGGCCCAGCCCTGAGTGAAGGTCTCAGTCCACCTGCACTAGGATGCAACTCGGATGCAATTAAGATTGCATTCAGATGCAATCAAGCAAACTTCTCATCTGAGAAGAAGATAGGACACAAGATGAATTTAAAGCTATCTACCGGTTGATCCCAGCAGCTGGAGTCACACTCCTCTGACGAGAGTTTACACTATGCTGTTTGACTTTGCTCTGGAGCAGAGGGGAGGAGGGGAAATTCTCATGCCATCAGGCATTCATGTCAGCTGGGGAGCAGAAAGAGACAGCCAAGTGCAATACATTGGTTGCAAGAGTTTCCCCGCGATGCTGCTGGTGCTCTCCTGGGAAGGCTGGGCCACGTCCCGCTGGGTTTCCAAGCAGAGAGAATCCCTTGGGAGGCAATCAGAGCAGTTTGGGTGGTCAGAAAATTCAGCTTCTCATTTGGACAGAAGCCTGGTCCTAATTAATGGTGTGACCATACCCTGAGTTAGTTTTCAGCATTGTTCTGATGCTGACTGATGAAGGGCTTCAGTACCTGACTTCTTCCTAAACTTGCCATTTCACTTAAAATCAGGGCTTCCCGAGTGAAAATGTGTGTACCGAGGCTCTTTTTCAGGTCATGTGCCAAGGCATGGCAAAGATGTGCTACAGAAATGAAATCTGGATTCCACATGAACTGCAAAAAACCCACCATCTTTTAAAATGATCATTTAGCCGTTTTTAAAGTTTAAGCTCACATAAGACAAATATATCCATTTAATTTGCATGCTGGCAGAGTTTTGCCTCCAGTGAAACCAGGTCAGCAGGAACAGCTTAAACAGAGGGGAGTTTGCATGTCTGATGCAAAGAACCATGTTTGTTGCTTTTTCTCATGGCACTGTAAATATTTGTTCAGAGAATAAACTTGTGTATTCATTAGCACCATGGCCCCTTCCACATGGGGTGCTCCTTGGAAAAGTACCAAGCAAGCATGACTATTAATTCAGATCAATATGTGACTCTGACGGAGAACGTGAAGCATACCTAACCCAGCTAACTATGCCCCTGATAAATGTCGTGAGAGCAGTGTGTCACCCGTGCCTTGCCTTTCTTTATTTCCATTATCCATCAGGACAGGCCATGAGGGAATGCCTGGGAACTGTGTCGTTCTCTGCAATAAGCCACAATGCTAATGAGGCATAACAAATTGAAGAAGTATCATGTATAATCCTGATCCCTCATTGACACTATTACCAGTATAGATTTCAATTCACCATTTGTTACATGCTTAATACAGACAAAGTGGGAGGGTGTAGAAGAATTACTCCTTCAGTCACTGCATTTTTTAAACAGTTGTCATCCTCCAAGACAAAACTCTCTGGTAATACCCTCTGTTTTTGCTACTGCTGTTTCTCAGCAGGATTTGCTGCTTGTTCTTGTAGGGGGTCAGCCAGACTTTGTCTTTCTCACAGTTTCAGTTTCCTACTGGGATTAAGGGTCTAGCATATTTTTGCAACAAATCAACTGAACCCAAGATAAACAAACCTACTGAACAACATGGCTTTGGTACGTGACTGCATTTTAGGATTCAGCTGCAAAGTTTGTTTTTTGTAAGGTGTTCCAGAGGGAAACCGAGGCAAATGTACGATTTTAGTGCGTTCCCATCAAAATTATGGCATATTTTGTAGTTTGTTGGGGGGGGGGTGTGCGTTAGGATGTGAACTGTTTCTTCATATGTGTTGTTTTTAGTCAAGCACTCTGTGATTCTTCCCAGAAATGGTATTTTGCATTACTTTGAAGAATTCCAGGGTGCCCTGCAGACAATGAGCAATGCTTCACTGCATACTTATGACAGAAAATGGTGAAGATTCATGTACAGATTGAAAAACCCAGATATTGGGCCATGCTATTGGCTTTCACGCCTTCCTCTTTTTACCCTAGCAGCTCAGTGTTGGGTTCTTCTGGTCAATGGAGAGACTCCCCATGGGTTGCTCTTCCCTTATAACCTTGCTTGCAGGTCCTACTGGCAGTGGACCTCAGGAAGGTGCTCCATCCCTGCCCTGTGACCAAAGGGACAGGGACAAGAGCCAGGTTTTCTTACAGGTAGTAAGTGGATGCTCAGCCTGCCCGCTGTAGGGAGCTGCCCTCCTTGGTCAGTGTGTCCCCAGGTGGCCCTGCCTCGTCCCTGACATGGGGCCAATATCCCCCCTGGCTTTCCCAGCCCCTTGCTTTTCCCATGGGCTTCTGTTTCCTCCTTTTTGGAGCTCTTCTGCCTCTTATGACCCAGGAAAAGGGAACCAGGGAGGCGGGCTGACAGCTCACCCGAGCAAACGATACCCCTTGATCAGTGTTACTCAAGTCTGGGGGACACTGGCTGCCAGGAAACCTACTTCTGCCCCCAAAATACTATATAGTAACCAAACCCAAGCGCAATGATGTATACTGCTCTCAGACAAAGTGGTACTTCATTGACAGTAGAATAACCTGCAAACCAATGCCCCCAACCAAAAGATTAACCTCTGGTTTAGACTTTCTTTAAAAGGCATTCACACCACTGCAACACTGATATCATCTGGGTAAGAGTTTGGTACCTATAGACATTTTAAGTGACACACTTGAACTGCTGCTTAATCAATAAATAAAGAACTTTTTGAAGCGGAGTAGAATTTTTTCCATAGTAGTGAATGCATTTTAAATGGGGAATAGGGTGAGACTTTCACAGAGATATGACAAAATAGAAGACTGATAACAGAAGTAAGGTATTTGACAATGAAGTATAAAGTTATTATTACCACTTGATTAGGAAGATTTTTATTAGTCATTTCTGATTGCTCCTTATAAATAGTGAGATCATCTAATACCCCTATAACGATGGCCACTACACATGAATATTGTGATAGTCATAGTAAATGCCCTATGTAAGAGAAAGCGCACTTGAATCTCTTTATAAAACCAGACCTGATTAGGAATTGTACTCCAGACGTGCTTGTGTTAAACTGTGTATAACTTTCAGGCCATATATTCGTTGTGCTGAGTGCTTGCAGCTTTGGGGTGAAGAATTAGTTCCCGTTCCATTCAGTATTTTATTTTCTGGACAAATGCACTGGTTTGAGAGAAAAGGTATTAACTTTGGCTCAGATATGACTATTTCCATAGAAATGTACTGCATTTGAAAGGTCTTTGATTTAAGTTCTTGACATGCTTTCAAATGATCAAGTGTCACAAAAAGTGGTAACTTTTGATCTCATTAATGAGCTAACTGAACGATAGCTTAAATGTAGCATAGCATTTTCATGATTTAAATTTTTATCAGGCTGTTTTAAATTGAAAGGCTGATTAATTTTAATAGGATTTCTATCATAAATGGGAAAACTGTCCAAATTTTGTAACCAATACATTTTTCACTTGAAACACTCTAAAGTAAAAAGCTACTTAATCAGGTGACTCAAGCCAATATAGGGCAGGTCTACACTGCTAACTGCTGTCTCATTCATAGGTCTCCCTTAAATTCATTTCCAAGTGTTTATGGACAACCAGAGATGTTCCACATAAAATGGCAGCTCTTTGGGTAAATTCACACCACTTTATTAGTCATATTAGCCATAAATTACAGCTAATTTGAAGTCCTGTTTGAGTCAGACTTTATATTTAAAAAAAAAAGAAAAAGAGGGAAAAAGGTGATTGTAGACTGATAATGCTGAATTTAACAAAAAATGCTTACTGCTGCAGAGGTAGAAAGACAACTGCTCATTTGACCCAAATTTATGATTCAGCTGACAGCTTTGGACAGTTGACTGTAGAGATCTGAAGAATCTGCAGAGTTTTTAGACCTGATTTCTCACTTACAAAAAGATGGGTTTCTAGCATCCTGACTGTGGAAGGGTGTCCTCAGGTAAGTATAATTTTGATCCAAGAAGTTTAAAAGATTGAAGTAAAAATGCAAATCTAGCTGCTGGATTTGTAGCAGAAATGATTCTTTGGAAGGCAATGAAATACTAAATATCACATTGTTTTCCACTTGTTTTTATTTACTTACTGGTGATTCTTGCTTTTTTTCTTGCTTATCTCCCCCACCTCCCATTTTCCTTATCTCAGTGTCTTCTTTTATCCTGAAAAATAACTGAAAATTCACTGTTTAGTATGACTCAGTAATCATGTACCTACCTGAAATACAAGGACATCTTCTAAATAGAAAAGAATGGTTTGTGTGTTATGTTGTATCCTGCATTCAGATAACAATAGAAAATTAATAACAAAACATGAAAGGAAGGTAATAGATAGCTAATATGTTTTGGTTTGTAAGACTATCAAGTTTATTAGCTTTTAAAAATTATTTTATTACTGACATCCTGTAGCAATAAATGATCAAATCTATTACACATAATTAACTATCATTTATTATTGTATCCACTATTTGTAATTCAACAGATAATTTTCTATTCATTATATACTATGTTAGACATTCAGCAAGCCCTAAATCTGCATAGTAGTGTCCGTATGTAAATACAGTTACACCATGAAGATAAGCTAAGCAGACTGGAAACCAAAAAACCATGTTTCTTCAATTTGTCGTTGAGTTTACATTACACTCAAGATCAAGCCACATAAATTGTGTGCCTCGGTTTCCTCATCTGTGTTCTGGTAGTAACAAAGCCTGCCTTTCTGAAGTGTTTTGATAGTCTTGGATGAAAGGCTCTAAGTACAAAGTATTATCTGTTATAGCTGTGGCTTTGCTAAATCTTTGCTAGTTAATAATGCAGTGTGAGTTGCTGAAAATTGAGAAAATTTGCTTGCAAATAACAAAGGATGTCTGCTTCAGCAGCCTTACCTCTCCTCATCTCCTTTTTTTTTGTCATTGTAATGGTAGCTATGAATATCCATCTTTGTTGCATTAGAGCAAGAGGCAGTTATTTGCCCCCTCTGCAAAAGCAACAGATTACATTTCAAAGTTAACTCAGATGGCTTTTTTTTTCCCTTTATGTTTTTCTTTTTTAAAATCAGTTTGGGAAAACTGTGAGATTGAACATAAACTCACAAGGTCTGTGGACATGAAATTCAATGGGGGAGCAATACAAATAAAACCAGAGAAGCCAGAAGTTCTCTTCCATAAACTGGAGCTTCACACTGATGTTCCAGCATTTTAGCTATTTTAAACATGGATTTCTACGGCAAAGTCAAAGCAAAAGATAATCAAAATGGTAAATAGTAAAGAGAAGACCAAATCACTAAAGCCTACTTACTCTGTGTACAGAGATACGCTAGTTGAAAGCTAGTACAATGTCAAAAGTAATTTCTCAGCAGTGCTCTGACACATACAGAATCACAGAAGGGGGGTTGGAATGGACCTCTGGAGGTCGTCTTGTTCAACCCCCCTGCTCAGGCAGGGCCACCGAAAGCAGTGGCCCAGGACCGTGTCCAGACAGCTTTTGACTATGTCTAAGGGTGGAGACTCCATGAGAGTTGGACAAACTGTTCCTGTGCTCAGTCACCCACACAGTAAAAAAGTTTCTTGATGTTCAGCTGACATGTCCTGTGAATCTCAAAATTCATAGGTTTGTTAAATCCAAGCAGTTTACAACTGAATGTTAACACCCTGTTACTGGATTTTCCCTCTCTTAATTTTATTTAAATGTAAAGATCCTCTGTGAAAACAGGTATCTGATTTCTTTGCAGCTACTAGCAACTTGAGTACTGATTTGATTACATAATGGGGAAATAGATCACCCATTATTTAGCCAGAAATAGTTTCCATATTGCAGCATCTTCATTTAGGTAACGCTTCCAATAGTGCTGCAGCTGTCAGCATTCACTTACTCCTCAGGCTGCCCCCAGCTGCAATCTTTTCCCTGGTTTGCAAGAGAAAGGGAGGGGGCTGCCTACCTGTACCTTTTTTCTTGGCTGGGAGAAGAACAGTGAAATATTCTTTAAAAAGATCTTTGTGGGTGGGTATGGAGATAAGCTGGCACACGACCCTCAGCAGCCGCCTGCCATAAATGAGGCAGGTGCTGGGTGACTCAGGACAGCTGGTCATACCCAGGCAAAAGACTGTTTGGGTCATTTCCTCATGCAAGCCAACAAAAACCAGCCTTCAAATATTCAGATGTGGCTTTCCCCTTGATCTGTCAACTCCCCGTTGTGGTTTTCATGGTGCCCAGCACTCCAGTACTTAGCACTTCAGAGAAAAAAACCCATAATGTCACAGCCCAAATGTGCAATACCTGAGGGGAAAAAGTCTCGTCTCCAGGCCATGAGGCAATTTTCTTCTACTCTGAAACATGAAGTGTGATTACCCTTGCTCTGCTTCGGTGCTCTAAATTTGGCAAGAGTCCTATAAAAGCGAGGCATCCTTTATCTTTTTTGGAGTCTTAAAAGCAGATTTACAGGGTGCCATGTGAAGAGTTAGCTGCACAACTGGCATTAACATTAATGAGAGATTTGGGTGTAACTTCAGTGCAGCAGGTAGAAAATGTTTCTCTAAGTGACTTGTTTCAACTTTTTACTTAAAGTATGTTTCTATACTATTTGGCTAAGGAAATCACTATGAGTCAATCACAAGTATTTGAAGGCAGCACAACACGTAATTAAGTTAAGGCTGGCAAATAAGTATTTTTGACCCGTTTTTAATCCATACTGGGACCAATTCACACCAATATATCAGGGGAAAGGAGTTGAAAGTGGGTGCAGAGACCTTTACAGTGTGTGCTTACATTGACAATTCTTCTGCTGTTCTCATATTCTCAAAATAATGTATATCAAAACACTTTGGAATCTTTCTTTTTTTTGTCAGTACCTTCATAACATGGCTTTTTAAATAGCTGACCAGCTTCAGCCCAGGCTTTCCTTTAAATCTTGGGGGAAAAAAGAGGCTGGCACAAGAATGTGAATGATTTAAAAATGAGATGCTTTCATCTTTTGAACATTTCAAACATGCTGAAAAATAGATTGCAATACTAAAAAAATCAAGATTTCAAAATATTTAAAATAAATTCATCTTCTTTGCACTTGAATTACACTGCAAAACTTGTTGAGACCTAAAACTCCTTAAAGTATTTGCATTGTAATTTCTTGCTTATATAATTTCAAGAGAAATCCCATTTTCACTTAAAGTGTGTCGACTAAATATTTATTTATATTTTTTAACAGAAAGAACTAGAGCAGGTAGCAAGTAGAATAAAAACATCTGCAACATTTCAGTCTGCTTTTCTTCTTATTTAAATACTAAATTTTCACCAAGAACGTGTCAAAATGTCCCGTTCAACATCACTGTCCAGCTCCAGCTGTATTTTCAAGAATACGCTCAACGATGCAATATCAAGATTTTGAACCTTCCTTCTCTTCTTTAATCTCCATTTTTCTGAGTTTTCCTGTTCTCACCTAAAGATTACACTATCAGTCGTTCTTTTCCTGGTACTGCTTTTGCCTTGGAAGCTACATCTTTTATTTTTAATTATTTTTTTCCATAGACTATACACACACACACACACTTTGGGATGGTACCTGCCTTTCCTGAGACTTCAAAATTGAAATAAATTAGTGAAGAGGGCTCCTGAGAGGGGATGGTTGATAACCACAGCAGACGGGAATTTGGATAATCAAGATTTTTGGTGGCTTCAGTTCAGCCCTTGATCTTACTATTGGGGTGGGTTTGGCATGTTTTGATTTTGCTTTGTGTCCTTAAATGTGCAGGAGGAAGCGTGGCTCCTGAGGTGCAGTACAGCAAATGGTAGGCGCTTAAGAGATCAAAGACATGATAGCTTGAGCAAAGGACTGATGACATTTTGCCAGTTTGATTTTAATACCTGGCACATCTGTGGCATCACCAAACAGCCTATGATTTAGCTAAAACATCATAAAGATATTCAGTGTCATAAAAGTAACATTTTATTTAACCTTCCTGTAACAACTTTAAGAACAGTAATCTGTTAGAGTAGGCTGCATGTCTGGCACATGATAGTGGATGAGAATGAGTAATCAAATCTTAAATATGTATTTGTAGCAATATTGCCTCAAAGTTTTTGCAAATATTGCTAAAAAGTGTGTGATGGGAAGGAATAAAAAGAGCTAGAGGAAGTAAAATAAAATTTCATTGTCCTTAACTGGGAGTTGAAAGAATAGAGTTTCCCAGTCAGGGAACATCAACAGGGTTTTTATTTGTTGCTTCATCTCACTGTACGCCGATCCCATGACGGCTTTCCCCCCCTCCCCTGCCACAAGCAATGGAGATAAACGATATCTCTCCACAAAGAAAAACATTCTGAGCTGGTTCCTGAACTCTTAATTTTCTTCCTTCATGACTCCAATTATGGACCTCGGTCCAGCATCTGGCATACTTTGTGTCTGAGAACAGCACCCGGCGAAGGCGCGTGGCACATCTTGATGCTTTAAAAGGGCAGGCTGTGGCATCGGGGCTTGGGAGTCTCGCCGCCAGCCGTTCCCACCCGAGCTGCCTCAGAAAGGGAAGAGGCATTTCACAAGCCTTGCCAGGCCTCGCTGGGATATGTGCCATGTCCCGCTCGCTCGGCTTTAGACCAGCTCATCTGGAGAGGTCCATGCTAATGGTATGGGGGCAAATACAAGCAGAACCAAAGCCCCAGCTCCACAAATCTAAGGAAAATCTGATGCCATAATTAACACATAGAAGGTTTAAATAGGCATCTTACTGTATTGTAATTTATTTTTATTTATTTTTCCTGATTGTTTGGGGTTTTCTATGTCTTTCATGTGTATTTGATAACTTTATCTGCAAAGTAAGAGGGAGCAAATGATATCTATGTCTCACTTCTGTAAGTACAGAAGCCCTGAGAAAATGAAGAACCTCAGGAGAGGACTTTTTATCCCGCTGAAATCTACACTGCTCTGTGGGATCTTTATGTTATTAGCAGCTTTCCTAAACTTCCTCCTGTGCTCTGTATGGCCTGGATATTTCTCAGTGCCGTTTACTGCAGTTAACTCAGACATCCCCTCCCCAGCCTCATCCCTACATGTCTCCCAAGCCAGGGTTTCTCCATGAATCCTCAAGAAGAAACCTCCTGGCGCCTCTATGTGTACACACCGATACACACTGACTCGAGTATACCTCTCATGGGCAAAAGTCTCTGTGCTGGGCACGCACTGGTCAGCCAGTGCTCAGATACACTGGTGGCTAGGGTGGCTACTGAAGTTACATTCAGCAATTTGTACTCCCTTTATATGTTAGACAAAGGAAGCACAAGCCAAAGAATAGCAAAATATGTGTATGAAGTAGCGTTGTGCTTTGGTAGAACTCATGATGAGAACTGTGTGACTTCTGAGGTATTTATTTTTGTTGCCTTAACCGCAGTGTTCCTGTTCTTGTTTTTATGTATTTCCAAATAGAAGGAGACAAAGTCCTCAGTTTGTTACTGACAGACATGCTGGTCACACAGACCTTTAATTGTTGCAGGCACTGGGCACACTACGCAGGGAGATATGCAGTGAATGCCAAGTAGATGCGCACATAGACATGTGTCAGAAATACCTCTATGTGTTTTAAACATCTTTCTGAAAGTGCTGTATCTTTGCTCACGTAGAGCAGAAGTGAGCAGAGGCACTGTGCCTCCATCGGTTGAGTTCCATGCTAATACCACTGTGCACACAACACAGGCTGCTTAGCACAGCCTGCTCCTCCCTGAAGCAGCCATCTATACCCATCTGTGCTTAAAATAATAATCAGTGTGTCATTCAGGCAAGAGCTGACAGTTCAGGAGAGAAGATAACCATCAATTTGTGTACCTCTCAGTTTCTCTCACAAGTAACATTTGTTAACCAGGTCACAGCACAGGCATCAACTGCGCTCCTTCTTCCTTCTCTTGTGCTCACCTTTGCAAGCATATTTTGGTCTGTGTTGTCTGAAAGAAACATAAAATGATCATTTGAAATCCTGCCAGAGTCTGTTACTGTGCTGAACCTTGACAATCACGTAAAAGAGGATGTTGGTGTTTACTGTCCTCCTAACAAAGCGGCTGGTCTCACCCCATAATCCCATCCCAACTTGTAAGAAAATCAGCAGGTTGGGACTGACAACATTTGCAAGGTGATGGACAGTGAACGTAATCACTGGATGTGTCAGGGAATGGGTTTCTAGGAGACACAGTGAATTATCATTGCCATCGTAGAAGGCACTAGTAAGGCTTCATCAGGAATACAGAATATGTCTTTTGGCCATCAAAGTCTGCAAAGATGAACTAAAGTACAAGGAAAGAAAGACTGCCAGGAAGATGAGGGAAATGAAGAGCACATCATATGAACAGAGACTAAGATCTTAATTCTTTTTGCATTGCAAAATAGTTCTGTGAGGGTGATGACTCCTTTCTGCCTACATCTGAGGATAAACACTAGGAGGGAGAAAAGCTCATTAGGTAAATGATAAAACTGATACAGTAAAAACTTGCTATAGTCTGGCCTGAATAATTTGGGGCTGAAAATGAGAAAAGATTATTAACTCTCAGAGCAGTGAGACTCTGGGTGCGTTTTTGAAACAGTTCATGGAAAGTGATTGCCTGCTTTTCCAGAGAACCCAGTTCACTGAGCCTGGGGATCCTTAGCCTTTGTCCCTTTGCTCCTTACATGCTTTATAAAAATGGTGAGAGAACTAAGATGAAAAAATTAAGTAAAGGTAAAAGTACTGCATTTTTTAATGTGTAAATATGCCTTATTCTCCATTCTCAGATTCACAAAGCAAAGGCAAAATCACTTCATGATTTTGAAGGGGGAAAGGAGCAATAGGATCACCTGTTTGTACCATGTTTTCATCTAGTTACTCTTGTACGGTGCTTAAAAACATGTGTTTGGCTAAAGCATGTTACCTGCTTGTTACCTGGGGTGAAGACAGGGGACCAACTCTTGCACCATCTCACACTGATTGGCTCACATGAGGTTGTCCTTATCTTGTCCAGTCTTTTTCAGCACTTTGGATTAGGTCTCTAGAGGTCTAAGAATCACTGATTGAACTGCTGTACGAACATAAGCCATTCTTCAGGGTGATGACTGGATTTCCCAATGACATAAAAACATACATAACCTGAAACATGATGTTTTGCATGTGCTTGAAATAAGAGACAAATGTTTTATGGCTGTACAAGGCTGGCCTATGTGAATATCTCTGCTGAGGAGCTAATAAAGTCCAGCAATGACAAAAATGTGTTGATGGTTACAGCAAGGGCTGGTATTCTGGTTTCTTTCCTAGGTTCTGCATGGACTCTGTATGGTGCCCTCTAGCATGCAAAGTCACTGTCTCGGTATGTTCATCTTCATGTCTGTAAAATGGATTTGTATTTATCAACCTCACATTCTGTTTCAATACGAAGCCATTAGTATCTGTGAAGGAATTTGCACTACAGCAGTGGAATGTAATACTTGTGATAATGAGGAAGAAACCCTATAATGGGCTAGGTTTTGATTTTAATTAGAAGAAATCCAAAAGAACAATAGTGAATCAAGCGACTTTTTAAATTTACTATTAACTTACTAATTTAACTAAGACTAGAATTTGCCCCAGTGTCAGAATCTAGAATATTAATAAATAATGACATAAATAGCAACCACAGAATTAAGCAATTAATGAGTTCTTTTTACCACATGAAAGGCCCTGATACAGACCCTTTAGCTCTTGCTAATGAGAAAAGCAGACAGTTTCTCCCACAGGCAGTCTGTCAGCTTCCTTCAGGCATTTCATGAATTTTGGTCAGAGCGCCCATGATACACAGTAGGTGTGCAGGATGGCAGATACTCTTCTCTGTGCAGAAGGATGCCTAGAGCCAGACTGAGGTTGGCCAGCAGTCCAAAAGTTTGCTTCGTGGTTTATCAAACTTAGGTAAAAAGGGCAGTCTCGCAGTGTGTTTAGAAACATAATTATTTGGTCCTTTAAGTTGTTTCATAAGATCTTTTCTTTCTTTTCCACGTTAATCCACTTTATGAGAACAGACATGAGCAGAAGAAAGCCAATTATCTGACAATTTAAAAGGTGGGGGGAGTTAAAACAGTCACTAAACAATAATGAAACTAATGCTGAATGGCATTCAATTAATATTTATAACATGCAGCAATATTAACAGCAGAATTAACTTATTTTTGTACGTCTGACAGCTCTCTGGTTGATTAAGAATTGCATGATGATATTTTGCATATTTCCCATGCAAATACAGTATTATTTGCAGAATTATTTTTATCCTTAATTGAAGTTTTGTTTTGAAATCACTGTTTTCTGCTGTACTATAGCTCTGTAAGTGATCTTATTAGGGATTTGGTTTTTTTCTGTCACCTTATCATGCAAATCTACATTTTATGTGCTGTGTATTGGTAGGGTCCTCTGAAGCATAGCGTAGACCTCAAAAATATTGGAACTCTTGCTCAGAGCTTGGTGGGAAGACTTCCCATAGCTGTAGCCACAATGGCAGGAACAGTAGTAACATGACAATCCTTCTGAGCTCCATGAAGGGCGGAAATCTTGTTTGTATTATGACATTTCAGAAATACAAAAGAAAGGTGGTCCTTGACTCATACAATCACAGTACAGCCCCTTCCACTTTTACAATGCTAATTTAGGGAATAGTTTTGGTGAAACCAGCCAGAACCCCTTGACTACGTGCAGGGAATTATTCAGTTAATACTATTTTGTAACAATACTTTGATCTTTACCAGTGTGCCGTCTTGTCTATTTTTATCTGACAGTAGCTAGCCTTTTCAAACGCATCTCTCTGATTCCCATTGCTGTTAAAGCTCCCAAGTTATTTAGATGAAAATTTACATATAATGTATGCCTAAAACTGCAAATAACTGTCTAGTCAGATTTATGGAAAGAAGCAGTCCAGGAGATGCCTAACTTCCACTGAAAATCATGGGAAGTGGTGTTTAGCCTAGTTTCCGTTAGACGTCTATTGCGTCCTTACACAGCTAAGAACTCTTCTAAACCTGGGTTCAAGCAGCTTTGTAAAATGATGAAGGAAAGGAAAATGAAGTAAGGGCTTGGAGCACTTCACCTTAGCTCCTCATATTTTACATAGTGTGTTGTGAGCATCCCACAACACAATAGGGTCCCCAGTAAAACACACGCAAAACCAGTAGCTTGCCACACACAGTATGATGAACATTTGGCAATACAGCTTGATGCTGTAAGGATGGGGTGGCCAAGTACAAACAGCCTTTCTGCACCACTGTCTATCATACAATTTTGCACGTTTCACTTCCTACAGGGAGTAATGTTCATCACTTTTTGGTCAGACTTACTTGACCTACTTCCGGTTTCAGTTTCAAAACCATGTAGGGATTTGACTGAGTTATTGGGTTAGGACAATGGCGGCCAAAACCTAAATGAAATGTGGCTGTAATGGCAAGAACAACTAAGTAATATAACTTAGTCCATCCAAAATATAATTTCAGAGGAGGGGTGGAAGCCTACATGACATGAGTAATTTCAAATTTCCCTGGCAAAGGCACTGGGCAATAGACAGGTTCAATCCTGTACTGATTCAGTATGATAATATAATAAACTTTTCTTTCTCCCACACTAGCGATTCTGTGCTAAAGATCTGCAGTGGAACATGTTTCTCTGCACTGCTCTGAGAGAAGAAAGGATAAAAGTGGAGGGAGACACAGTGAACAGAGAAGGAAGGGTTTTGCTGGTGGTTTTAACTCTTTTCCACTCTCATCATGATTTTTTCGTTAACAGCCCTGCCCTGCTTTCAACAAGCAGGAAAGAAAGGCTGAATGTGGCAGCAAGAATTTACCTCCTTCTCCAATTCCTTCCTTTCCTCCTTGGATGACATTCAGATACCAGGCTGTGAAAAAAAGCATCTTCCAGTTGCCAGTTTTTCATGCACTCCAGAGACAGCCAGGATGACAAGTTTTGGATCTACATCTGTATCTTCATGCTCTTTTGCCATTCCTTTTCTTCCGAGTCATTTACATTATTTTAGATACGGTAGAAATTATACCTATGAAGTTATTCAGAACACTCTATTAAAGAATAATAATCAGATTTTTTTTATGATTCACAGAAAAAAAGCTGTAAGAGGGAAAAAAGAAAATGGCTCGGCTTACCCAAGCAGACAAGTATAAACTCAAAAAAGCTGAATTCATGCCTGCTCTGTCAGAAACTTTGTTTATGACATTGGACAGATCATAGCCTCTCTCCATCTCTGGTCCCAGACTGCAGGATAGGAATACTATGGACATTTTCCTTCTTGACTGCAGTAGGCTGGGTTAAGGGAAACCTTATGAGCCTTATGAGGAGTCGTAAACACTTTCTGCAGAACAAAAAGAACAACACAAGTAAAAAAGGTACTCAACATTGTGAGGCAATCAGAGACTACTGTAATGACAATATATAAGTACCAAATTAAATAACCGTTCAAGGCTGTAACAGTCTTAGCTGTAAAGTCTATTAAAACACATCTGAAAATACGATATGCACATTCTTTGCTTGGACTAAGTGTAATGCTACGTTATATTAACAATACAGATGAGGTGGCTTGCTTGTATGTATATCCACATGTAACTGACTGGCTTAAGCGAACAGCTCCCCTGTACCTAACTTAAATTTTCTCAATATATAAATAACTCTTAAAAATTATTTTCTTCTGACAGTTGTGCGTACTTTTCCCTACAGACAAAAAAGTTAAGCCGAAAAATAGTAAAACATTTGGAGGTCCAATTCTGCTTTCAGCGATACCTGGGACACTTTAGACAGTATTTTCAATGACCAGGCTGTCCACAAACACCGCAGGACAACACAGGTGGTCACAACACTCACCTTTCTTCTTTCTTCCCTGTATCAACAGACCGGCTACAGCAGGGGTTGTTTTGGGGCTACTGCGCAGGCCAGGCAGCGGGCAGTAACACACCATCCCTGCTCACAACCTGGAGCCCTGCCCTGGAGGGAGGCAGGCACACTGGCCCCCTCGTCCAAAAAAGGGGCCAGGGGAGACCATCTTAACACACAGAAGGAGGAGGAAGGGTTATCTCTCTTTAGCAGTTAGAATGGGTAAGGGGGAGAAGCCAGGGCAGCTGCCTATGGCCCCTTGCCTCTAGACTTGAGGGACGTGCATCTCTACAGGCAGTGTGAGCTCTGACTACCAGGCTAAAGGATATTTGGGAATGAGGAAAACTCAGCAGCTCCATCTTGCTGGAGTTGTCATACTGTTCCCTGTAATTGAAGATCCATTGGTTCACACAGGAAGAGAGGGAGGGAAGGATTTCAACCCTCTAAACAATCAGACAGGAGCTTCTGGATTGCAGCCCCCTACTCCAAAGAGTATATAAGCATTTTTCCAATAATAAGTTATCTACTATTGAATAAAGAACTATTCCTGGGATCAGGACTTGTTCCTTCCAGTCAAACATCCCAACCTTTAGGCTATATTCTCATATATACTCTTATTCTCTTTGATAGATATATAAAAACATATGTATAGTACAGTGCTTATGGAGAGGCATTCTCTGTTTCCCAGTTATTTTTATTTTTATTATTCCCTCACTAGCTTTAAAATGCCCTCAAATGTGCCCCTGATAATAAGGCAGGACCTATCCTCAGAAGTAGGAGCCGTGGGCTCAAATCCCTTAAGAATAAGAACAGAAATGAAAATAAGTTTCCCACACCACGACTGAGTGCTCTAGCTCCTGACCCGGGGAGTGGAAGGAGGAAGGGGAAGGCATCTCCTTTACTGGCATTGGATGAGAGAGCAGCGTCCACGGCTGCGCCCTGCACCCAGCTCTCCTCTCTGGCCGCTGCTGGGAGCACCTGCCTGCACACACCTCCGGCAGGCACTCTGGTTTCAATTTGGGAATGAAATAGACACTAAGCAGGTCAGCCCAATCCAACCTCAGGAGCCTTTGGGCCTGAGCAGAAGCTGCATTTGGAGATACGGAGGTCAATGGTGAGAAGGGAGGTGCCTCCAGGGCTGCGTCTGAGGTTAGTGGCGGCTAAGTGAGGGCTTAGTAAAATCTTACTGAGGGGAGCTAAGTCCCCGGGCAGGTCCTGTGAAGAGATGTGTCAACGAGATGCACCCGTCCCTCATGCTGTAACAAGGCTTGCTGGCTCCTGGAGAGGGAATCAGCTGGTGCTTGCCCCTTTCCCTTGTCCCTCACCCAGGTGGCACCTGGCTGCAGAGTTTTGGTGCCCGCAGGGTAAGGTAAACCCCTCCGCCAGCTCCCTAGCACAACCCCCTCCTCCAGGGCCTCGGGTACTGGTGACGGGCAGGGTTTTACACTGGTGCTGCTGGGGGCTGCACCTCATCCTCGTGGCTGGAGACTTGCAGGTCCCTCCTGCCTGAACGGCCCTTTGCCTTGTGCAGGGGGGCTCAGAGGCAGGCACTTGCTGCCATCAAAAGTCAGCTCACTCCTGAGTAATGTCTGCTAGCTGCATCCCCAAACCCTCTTTTTTGGTTTCCTTCTGCCAGGGAGGAGGCAGGCTGGGCAGATGTCTGTAGAGGTGGCAGGTGATGGGGCCTGTGAGTTCCCTACCTGCCTGCAGGGCAATGCCACCCTGGCACTGCGGTCACATAGCCCTAAACATACACACACATTAAGAGGTTTGCCTACCACTTAAGGAATCCTATTGATTTAGATCCTAAATTTATTCAGGTTGAATGCGGTTGTGGGATCTTTAATAGGTGGGAATGGCTTGCATGTGGCATTAACAGCCATAACACTGAGGTTACAGAAGGTGTCATCGCACCAGAGAAAAAAATCCCACGGGACTGTTAGTTTTCCTTTCTCCTTCAGGCAGAGGCTCGTTGCTGGGTGAAAGAGGTGGCTCTGCAGACAGCCATCCCTCGGGCCTTAACAGAAAGTCCTGGAAATGAGAAGAGGTTCCCAGCACCCTCCCTAGAGAACTGCCACCCAGCCCTGCGGGACTGCATCTCACTAGGGCATCCAGGCTGTGGGTTGTTCCTTTGAACTGGCCCAAACTGAAGCTTTTGAGGTTCCCCCACCCCACTGCAGCCTGATGGCAGCATGGGCTTCTTCCTTCTTCCGAGAGGAGACAGGGGATGGGACGTGGTGGTCAGAGAGCAATAACAAGTACGAGAGAAACATGAGCTTCAAGTAATTGAAGAAAGCAGTTAGATCCCTTTTTGGTCATGTTTTGAAAGCAAAACGAAAGGGACAACCTTCATGATTTAAATTGTTTAAGAAAAAAGAAAAATAATAAGAAAAGCACACTGTGTATACCAAAAAAAAAAAAAAAAAAAATTCCAAAATTTGCCCAAGTGTAAGTATGCTAACGAGTGCAGAGTTCTCCAAATATGGACTCGATGCGAGTCGGAGGGGCATGAGCCAGGTCTCATGAGTAAACAAAATAAAAATACCAGAGGGAATGTTTTAATAGCTTCTTTTAATTCCCAGTTCAAATAGATTCCTCGCCTAATTTGTTCAAGTGAAGCCGTGTCGATTTGGTAGCTGTTATCGGTTTGTTTTACTGAATGCGCTGGGGCCTGATCCTGGGCTGTGTTATGGTGAGTGTACACCAGCAAAACTCCCCTGGCACCAGGAGGTTTACAGCTAACCCCCCCAACAGCAGCAGCAAGCCAAAGAACCAGAACCATTATTTCCAACAGGCTGTTTTGCAAGTAAACCTTTAACCACTGGAAAATCACTGCACCTCTAACTACCGCAAAAGCACGAGATTTAAAGCTTTGCTGAGACCATGCAAATCTCATACGCTGAACTTTCCCAGAAAAGCATATTAATCTGTCAGCTAAAGGAGTTTCGAAAAGAAATGCTGACAACGTACTGAGCTGAGATTTGGGAAGCCCACGTTCAGCTCCTGGACTGGCTCTATTGCTGGACCACAGCAATTTTAGATCTGACTTTTCTCTGCACAGTGCCTCAGTTTCCGCACTTGGACACTGGAGGTGATGAAACTGTGTAAAGTGATTAGAGATCTACTAATAGCAGCAAATTTTACCAACAGTGGCAAAGCCTAGGAATCGCTGCCTTCTAGAAATCTCTCTGCTGTTGGATCACCAAATGCCTGCATGCAAGTCACTGAACTTTGTTGTTCCTCAGTGTAACTGCATGCCAGTTGGACACAACGTGTTTTACCCACTGTGCGGAAGACTAGTAGTATCAAATTACATTTGCAAAGTCCCTTGGAAGCATTAATTACTAAAGTTGATCATTTGAATCAGCACAAAGCATCAGAAAGTTGGCCACGTGCAGCTAAAATGCAAGGTACAGACTCTCATTCAAATTACTGCCTTTTTTCTGAAGTGAATTTTAGTGACCAAAGCCTGACTGAAAAACTGGCACTTGTGAATGGTAACACCACCTACAGATTTTAAACCTGATACCTTTCTTTTATCCTCACGCTGGTTGAACTAACTCTCATTTTCAGTTAAATGGCTCCAGACAGCTATTATTTCTATCTGGCTCTATGCCTACTGTCCAGTTGTGCAGAGAGACATTTAGTTAGTAAACTCAGTGCCATTTCTTTGAGGTTTCTGAAGAAGGATATGTAGAAAAGAAGAAAATTGGCCTACTGCCATGAACTACTGCTCAAAACTCATAAATAATATCTTCTGCTGGACCTATAATTTAAGGAGGGAGATTAGCTATAGCAATATGAATTATATTTTTGTCTCCACCCCACTCTCATATCCTTTGCTCCTCAGACACATTTTTACCAGGTGGACAGGCAGGTTTTTAATGTGAGCAGGACTCTGGCTGAGATCTGGGTTTTACCTCCAGAGCTGGATGAATGTGATCAATTTATCCCTTTCCTGCACTGATTTGTCTGCTGGCAAATCACCAAGCAATTCCCAGCTACGAAAATGTCACTGTAAGATGATATATAGGGTGAAATGGAGAGCAGTTCCGTCCTCAATATAGTTGCAGATGATGTAGTCAATGATAGCCATTTTAGGTGGAGAATAAAATTCACCCATCTAGAAGGCAGGCTTCCATCTTGTTTATACATTCTGAAAAAGCTGTTACACTGGAAACATTTTATTTGCATGGCCAACGAAAGCTATTTCAGTTGTAGAGTAAAGTTCAGTCTTGTGGAAGGCAGGACTTCATTTTTTAATGTCCTGAAAGGTCTCTTACACTGAATACATTTTACTTGCTTATTCATAGTCAAGGGGCTCCTGCGTTATAAAGGCAAGGGAAGAAACAGCGCATGTGAGTAAGCCAGGCATACCTGGGCTCACTTCACAAATGGGATTTAGGCTTGGCATCAGTCCCTCCAACCTTTAAGTGCCCTGACCCCAGGGGCATTCAGCACCTTGATGGCGGTGGTGGGGAGAGCGAGGTGCCTGTTGATGAGGTGTGCTGAGCAAGCAGCAAATCTGAATCAGCCAGTAGAAAATATGGGCCTTAAGCCTCTGCCTCCTATGTGCATGACTCCAGGTGTTGGGGGAGAAGTATTGGTGTATATTCCAGTATTAAATAGGGATTTTGAGGGTCTCATCTGTGGCACTTACATTGTAGCTGGACATCTAGGCTCCCAGTTGGTCTAAATCCCTTGTCTTCAACCTCCTTCTGGCTGAAGTCCTCTGAGAAAACTCCCAAGTTTGTCCTGGGTACAGATGAATAACCAGATCTGACTTTCTGGGAAGTTTGTTCAGCTTAGGACTGCCGAACTCAGCCATGAGGTTATTTTAAGAATGGGCACGAGGTGGGCAAACTCAGGCAGATAACACTTTCTATCTTTCTTTGGGGGAGCTCAGAAGCCAATCCTTTCCTTGGTAGGGACTGCTGTTTCATTTTCAAGTGGTTGTGGCTTTGCACATTTCTTTATTACAGAACAAATCTAATCCAGCAAGAACCGCTAGATCTGGAGAGGAGGCTGAAAGAAAGGTGAGGGAATGATTTGACCTTGAACCAGGAAAAGAAAGAGTACTCAGGATTTTTCTGGCAGAAATGGCAAGGAAAAGAAGATCCCAACAGTCTAAAACTGCGTTTTGCAGGGGTCACAGTTCATGTTTTCTCTCTGCGTTTTCTTCCCCCAATGTCTGGAGAAGTGGGCTTCCCCCCACACTCTGCCTGAAGATATGATCACAGTAAACCCAGTGGAAATAGCATGCCTTTCCCAGATGTCAGAAGCTGCTGAACAAGCATAAAAGAAAGCTAGGATGGAAGAGTCATGAGGACATGAGTCATGAATTTCTTTCAATCCTCATTTCAATTACTTCCTGCCCCTTAACAGGAAAATAGCTACCACAGAGTAAGTGCAAGAACATCCATAGACACAGAGAAATCTTGGAACATAACAGGTATTATTTAAGAAGTAGCTGCTGATTTAAAGAAATTACATAGTATTTCTTGTATATTTGCTTATAAAACATCATAAAGGAAAACTCTTACGTAAGCTTGCCAATTCAACTCACCGCGATCGGTTCAATTACCTAGATTTGCACAGTGTCCCAGTAAATCCTGTACCACGTTCCTTTTTCCAGCCCCACCCCACTGGTGCCAACAGGGGAAGAACTGGTTCTTTGCTGTCTATACCATGAGGAATTCCTCACAGAGCTGAGGATTAAATGTGGCTGTTTTAAACAGATTGCCTTTTCTTTAAAGTGATGTTAGTTAAACAAAGCTATCGTTTCCTATCACAATATTTATGCTTGCTACTAGCTCTTCTGTCTCCAAGTTACTTGCTAGTGCAAGGTGGCTATCGGAAAGGAGGAAAGTCTATGTTTTGGGCCTTTTTTATTTATGAAACACTGGAAGAAAGATTAAGTTGCATTAATTCATCTTACAATGTTTTCACAGCAGAAAAAAAAGTTGGCAAAAAGTATATTATACAAGCTCAGTCAGCCAGCTCCCAGGGTTGTACTGCTATTTGCCCTGGGCCAATTATATTTTACATGATCAACACACCCAATAATTAAATAATGAATTGGTTTCTTTTGGAAACTCTATAAAACGTCATGGACCAGAGAATATTTATCTTGCCTCTGTGATTCCTGCTGAAGAAACATCTGGTTCTTTTTTCTTCAATCAACATGAAGCCTGAAGGGGCCCAAATTCAAAAGCAATTATATTTTATGTCATTTATGTACATTACAGGCTGACAAATTTAACTTGTTGGAATATGTGATCCCACCCTCCCTATCCAATTTATGTTGATCGCATTTTCAGACAGCCATGGAAAGAGCTGTTGCAGCTTGATAAAAGTTGTTGATCTATCAATTCCTATAACTTCATTGCCAGAGTTTACAATAACGAGGCACTCGTTCTAACAAAAAAGGTGCTGCCAGACCGTGCTTCCCTTCTGCAGGGATTATTGTCAGGGAAAATCCCAGGAAATGTCTCTTTGTATAGACCTTGTAGCAGGTCCTTTAAGCACTTTCAGCCTTCATTTGATTTTGAAAGAGAAGCACACTTGTTTCCTTTAAAAACAACTTTTACTTTGAAAATGATAGAAGACTTCAATGAAAAAAGACCACAGATGCAAATTCTGGATGGTATAACTTTCTACTTCTCATGGGAGGCCTATTTTGTTACTGAAACTTTGCTCTTTCAGACACTGTGTTACAGAGCAGTGGTACCTATAATGTTTACTCAAAAGCAATAAGGCAGGTGTGTTTGAGCACATATCCTGCCATATGCTGCTGTCCTAGCAGAGCTCACAAGCTAAGCTGGTGAGGAGACCCTGTGGTACCTCTGGTGTCACAGCGAGGGGTGCTGGCGATTTAGTAAATGGTAACATTTCTTGCGAGCTTTATCAGATTCCCTTGGACTGTGCCTGGAAGCTTAAATAGCACCATGACAATACTCTCGGTAACGTCTGATGTGGGTGGATTAAATGTCAGGCTGCTAGAAGTACTGCCTTTGAGAAGAACAGAAAAACAAATGCACTTACGTCTTCTAGAAGTATTGTCACGTACTCAAAAAAGACAAGCTTAGCCTCCTCCAGTTTAGACAGTTGATCTCAAAACTCGTAAGATTTAACAAACAAACATACAAACAAACAAAAGAATAATACATGTTGGGTGAGCTATTGGGATTACCCAATCATCACTTTGAGCTTTTCTCCCAACTCATCAGAAACTAACTTTAAAATTTTAACTGCCTTCAACAAACAATGTGCCGGGATGTGAAACAATGCAGCCGGAGCTTGCCACCTTGTAAACGAGATGTCATGGCTGCTCTGGTGAGAATTGGAAAAACCACCTTATGAGTCACTTTATGAGACTTATGAGTCAGTTCCAGCATGGGTAATTACATTTGCCAATGTAATACCCATTTTCAGTTTCTGCTGGGCCTTTTTTTCCCGTCTAGTATCTTCTACTGTTTTACTATAGAGGGGATGAAGTGTTGGGGAAGATACAGAGGTGGATACTTGCATTCAGATAAACGCATAGGTCAGTTTCTTAGCTTTGGAAAGTATTTTAGGATTCCTTGTCTACCTTTCCTCTCCATGTATATATTCAGATCACTTACGTTTACTGAGAAATCCCCTTGATTTTGCTACAGCTAACCTTCCGCAATGCAAATTATATGCAGACGAGCGATCTGTAGCTAGGCCTCACTTGGCAAAAACCGCATGGCTTGCTTGCTCCAGCCCTCTGCCCTTCCTCCTATGCTCTGAAGATGCCACTGTTGCTGCCTCTTCCCCCCTCCCTGGGGTGCTCGTCACCTCCTTTCCACTCCTGCCAGATCTGCGGTCTGCTCCGACGGCTCCGGAGCTGAGCCAGACCGAAGGCACACACCCGGACCTCGGTGACACCCTCCGGAGCTGCTGGGGCGAGTCGGCACCCCGGTCCCCCTCGGGGAGCTGTGGGCGAGCCCCAGGCTCGTCCCAGCAGCGAGGTCCTGCCCTGCGCCCCCGCTGCAGCGTGCTCACGCTTCCCTGGTGAGCTGCCTCACCGCTCGGAAACTGCTTTGCTAGTGAATAACTGGAGATGAGACGTGCCCAAGGATCTTGGCCATCTCCGCCTACTTGCAGCTGCATGGCTATACATCAGCACACAGCATCATATAGCTAGACCACAGTGCTCCTTGTTTCCAGCCTCTATACTGTATTAAAAGGCAGCTAAAAATACCTTAAATACTTTCCTAATGTTCCTATTCCATGTAAACAACTGCTGTGGGAGGAAGTGGCTTGTTCATTTTTGTCTGGTAGGGGTGGTTCACACTAAGAAAATGTTTAAGAACGCCTATACGAGACCATACTATCTGATGAACAAACCAACTGCCAAATCTGTGTTAAAAATACAAAAAAATAAATAGGCCTTGTATAGCTGCTGAAGTTCAGAAAGCTTCTTGAACTGCCTCAGTAACTTTTAGGCCATCCTATAACAGGAAAACTGTTGTTTTCAGAAATATTCCCTCACAGGCATACAGAAACAGGCTGTGTTGACAAGTGGGAACTTCTGCTTGAGCCAAAACTTTGGCAAAAGTTTTCTTCTGGAAGCCAGGGCAGCAACATTTCTCCAGCCCTGACAGAAGCAGCAAAACATTCACTGGTCCAGTCTACCACTCCTGACATATTTCTAATGTCACAAAAGCGTCATAGGTGCAGTGTCAGGCGGTCACCAAGGGAGGTAAATGTCCCACAGCCACCATTCCCAGCTACAGCATCTGCCCTGGCACCTCTGCCCAACAAAGCTGGAACTCCACATCTTGTGGTTAAGCTGCGTTCCAAATGGGTGTTGCGCTACTTGTGATTTTCTGCAAAAACTTTTCAAGCGCAGTAACGCATATTTCTTGCTGACAGTTTGAAGCAGGAGAGAACTGTCTGCCAGGCTGGCATAGAGACCCTCAAGCGCTGCCTGATGTCGTAATGCCTGAGTCAGTATTGAGCCTCTGCCCTGGATATGCCTTGATTTGGAACAGGCACAAGATTATGAGTACTTCATCCCATCACCCTCCTCCCAACAATGGTAATTATAAGTCCTGCGGTATTTTTTCACAAGAAAAGGGCTGTTAGCTTAAGCTGTCCTAGCCAAAATTCCACTTCAGGTCATTTCCTTTGTCTTCCCACACTCATTGCCTCTGTAATTTAAATCTTATATTAATTCTCCTAAGCTATGTAGTGTTACTTTTCTCTGATCTAATTAAATGGTGACTCCATTGCAATGGATAATTGAGAAATCTGTTTTCAGAACTAGGACCAAAGCAGTTTCACCTTCCTTGTGTGTTCAGAACACTTTGGAGAGTAAAGCAATATAAAAATCATGCCTGATTTTATTAAGCAATTCTTTAATTTGTCAGTTTGTTGCAAAATTCTCAGAAGTTACAATGGATTTGCAATATTGTAATTTCAGGAGAGGTATGTGCAGAGGTAAGAGCTCAAGCAACAATTATCTCTTGAGGGTGTCAGCACCCACTGCTCATAGGTGTTAGTGGGGACTGATGGGGTCTCAGCACCTTTTAAAATCAGGTCCAAAATAGCTCAAGTTGGTCCTCCAAAAGCAGAAATAATTTCTGAAATTTTTTACTTAAAGAAACACAAGTTTCCCGAGTAAGCTATTGTAAGCAGCACATGAATGAGGCAGTCCTTTGTATAGAGAAGTTGCAGCAATAGTAAAAAAGGCAACTTGTCTAGGCAGCTCGTTAAGCTAGCATTCATAACACCTTTGGAATATTTCTTATCTCAC
The DNA here is from genome assembly GCF_000737465.1 of Haliaeetus leucocephalus. NCBI lineage: Eukaryota > Metazoa > Chordata > Aves > Accipitriformes > Accipitridae > Haliaeetus > Haliaeetus leucocephalus. Next base: position 415,768 of record NW_010972642.1, on the reverse strand, counting down.
CCTTGTGCCATATGTTTCAGCCAGTCCCATTCAAGATTGAAAGACTATAAAATAATCACAGCAAATGCTTAAAATACTGCAGGACTCTGGTTTACAGTCAGTAACATTTCCTGTAACCATTCTGTATCAGCCAGAATTTTTGCTGATACTAATTCATAGTATAGGCAAAACACCAGATCCTTCATTGAAATCAATGGCCACATGCTTCTTGATTTTAATGAGACGATGTGTCTATTCAAAGTAAATTCAGAGGAGAGATTTTTTTTTTTTTCATTTAGGACCTTCACTTTACAGGGTTGTTGAGACTACTCATCTATTCTGCTATATTTAGCTCTTCAGGTAGAGTCATTATGCTGGAAGAAAGTCAGGTCTATTTCAGCATAACATGTTTGCAGGGGAAGCTCTTCCAGAACAGCTCTGCCAGGGAACTTCTCCACATTTGCTGGTAGTAGTTCACAGTGACTGAAAATCTCAGCCATTTGGTGGTTCTTGGGAGTCCATTGGAAACAAGCAGCTCCCTTGTTCCTGGTCTCACGAGATACTTGTCTGCAGCTCAGCTGGCAGTAAGCAGGCACTGTGGCAGAAGCAGCAATATACTGAACTATTTTTAGCATCTCAGGAGGGATTCCTAAATTAAACCTTTGAACTATAGTGGCAATTTAGGTGAGGAAAGCTTGTCCTACCGATGCTTGTGTTGTACCTGTTCTACATGGAGGACACAAGCCTCCACAAAATACAAAGCTGTTCCCAATAAAAAAAAGTCTCCTGCCACACCAGTTCGAACTATATTACCCATTTTTGTCCCCCAGATTGGTCTCCATTACTGCTATAAGAGCCTCAGTGTTTTTATTCTAACACCTACCAAAAGTAAAAGAAATCAGAAAGATCTATTATCCTGTTCTGCAATCAAAGAACTTAGAGACATAGTAAGGCTCTAGACAGACAGTGTCTTCCTGATTCAGATGTGTTTTAATACTGTGCCTCAGGTGCTCTCATACCCACCAAACCCATACGTTACTACTGGCTGACTGGTTGTTCACACATCCTATGGCATTTAAGCTCAGTCACACTATTTGCAACCACTTCTTAAAGCTCTATAAGCTGAATTTTGCCTGTTCCAGGTTAAGTGCTCACAGAAACTAATGAGGGTAGTAATACTGGCAAAGGGAAAAAGCAAACAGGTGAATGATGGCAATTTGTTAAAGCACACAGTTGTTTGCTAAATTAATGTCTGTCCATGGCATAATGGCAGACTTTCAAGCGGATTTAGCTGCTGAAATCTTGCCTCATTGCCTCTGTGAATGATGAAGTCTCTATCCACAAAATCTCCTGTTGGCTACTAGTCCTTATGCAGTTTAAAGGTACACAGAGCGCCTACATTTTTCCCAGCAACTTTCTTAAGTATTTGAAAGGTTGCTTTAGACTTGCCCAGGACTTCAATTTTTCATAGCAGCAAGTAGCAAGGCCTGCTATGGGATCGAGGGCTGAAGGACACCTCCTTGCCCTGCCCATCAAGATTTGAATTTGGATGGCATTATGGAGCAATCCTCTTGGACTGAGTCTTCCCACACAACCCTCGAGGAAGGTCCAGAAGAAAACCCTGTCTGCCCTTTCCCCAAATACCTCATAACTCAGGGGTAACTTTGGGGTATCCACGAAGGCTTTAATAGGTTCAGGTTTAATTCTACCCTCTGTTTGGGAAGATTTGAACCCACAGCTCCCACTGTGAATTCTCTAATCATGGGACCACATTGTATACACAAGGAGGGCTGTTGCAAACCTCTTTTGAAGCAGTTCCAGTGTGCATGGACTAATGAAGTATTCATTGGGCCAGAGAGAGTACAAGTGAGAGAATAAGCATGACTCCATTGCCTTGTGATTAGAGCATTGCCCAAGGGGGGAGATCTAAGTTTTGTTCCTGCTCTAATGGCTATTTAATGTTATATCATTAGCTTATACCATATTATATCAATACACTTTATATTACATATACACACATGTACGAAAAGAAAATGTAAAACAGTCATTAAAGTGGGGACTGGGACCCAGATTTCTTCCTCTGACCTTCTCTTCAGGGGGTGCCATAATTACTGGACTATGAAGTCATACTTATTCTCTCACTCTTGCTTTCTCTGGCCAATTAACATTTAATTATTCCAGCTCAAGTGAAACATTTTTGATAGGAGGATTTCCGTCCCTGGAGTCTGTTGTAACCTGGTGGTTAGAGCTTCATGGGTTGAGTGCCTCCTGGTCAAGGAGGAAAGGTGTTCTCACCCCCATGCCTCCTCCTCAGCAGTTCCTGCTAGACAGCCTTGCTCCATGACCTGACATTAGTGGTTCCCATCCTCAAACACCTAACTCTCCCTCCATGCTGCATGGGCAGTAGTGCACCAGCCATCTAGGAACCTAATGCAGAACTCTAGATGCCATTACATTGAGTAAGTGTTGGATGCTATATTGCCTGAGCTCTTTTCTGCATCCAACTCAAAGCTACCTGCTAAAGGCCGGTCTATTAAGCCAAGCAGAGTCCTAAATTCTGGACCATACTTCCTTCTTTTTCTTTGATTTCTCAAGTTAGGCAGATCTGTGTCTAGCTAATAAGCAGATGGGTGAGTTCAGAGGAAAATTGAAGTGATAACGTTGCTAGGAGTTTCAAAATTATTTCATAGTGGTTGCAATGTTTTAGGGGGGGGTATCTGTAATCATGCAGCTTATGAATCATGGTTGATATTAGAAGGTTGTCAGTCTGAAAACTATCAAGACTTTGACCTAGCATGGACGTACATATGTGGGTAAGCGAGGAACAACTGAATGTCATTAGGGAGAGCCCTTCGGACAGTGGACTAGTTATTATGCATTTGTGATAGTTACTAAGAGCAGAACAAAGATACCGAGTAGTGAGCATGGCTTTAAAATAAATGCCTCGCAGGACAAAAGCCATGCAAGATGGGCATAAAAGTTAACAGAATAAAAACAGACCTTCAAGTCAAGTATGCAAAACAAAGGCAAGGTCCCTCTATCAGCAAATAATGCACTGCCATAGAAAATGAAAGCACCCCAGCAGTGCTGGCTTCAGCTTAAAGAATACCCTGTCCTGTTCCAGGACCAGAGGTGGTGAAGCGTAAGCATGGATATATTTCTTGCATTACCAAAACCAGAGTGAGGCACATGACTTATGTAAACCCTGGGGTTTTGTTTCCTTGTACCTACTTTGTTTTGGTTGAGGGAGCCTATATGAGAGGGTTGACACCTTTTGGAGGTTCTGGGACACCTAGCGTGTCAGTGATTGGGATGGTGGTGTAGGGCACCACGGCTGGCACCCAGGCCAGATGGTGTGGTAGCCAGATTGTAGATGCCCATTCTCAGAAGAAAAGCAGTAGAGGATGCTCCTGCCAGAGTACCTAGACTAGAGAATGAAAGCCGGAAGCAGGGACTGAATATTGGTCACTCTGAAAACTTAAAACTTCTGGGGATCTGGCTACCAGGTCTCTTCAAACAGGCAGCGTAACTTCCCTTAAGAAACTGTAAAAATGAGATCTTGAACAAACTACAGCTAGGGCAATGGCTACCTATATTTCCCTTAGGTTTGATAGCACACACTTTTCTATTTCATTTCTAAGCTGTGTGAGAGCTATGAATCAGCCCTGCTATGAATACAAAGAGGTGTCTGTGTTTTCTTAGGGGGGGAAACATATGTCTTCCTACAGCCTTCATGGTTAATGTTAACAACACTGCCTAATGCCAATAAAGATCTATAGATAGACAGGTAGATGTAGAGACATCTTTTGTAATTAAACATGATTACATAAAACTTCAACTTTAACAACCCCATTGCAAAAAGATCTCCATCCATTGCTTAACATGGACTACTGCACCTTGCTTATTTTTCAAAATGTAAAAAAGATCTTAAAAGATCAAACTGTCTCTGTGCTTAGAGGATAATACTTTTTTTTTTACTTCAGCAAACGTTGATCTCTAGAACATTTTTCATTACACATTGGCTCAGTTAGACTTGGTGATGCTGCCCCCAACACCTGTAAATCAAACAAAAGATGTGCAGGGCCATGCTGCTCTGACACCTCATCTCTTCCCTGACCGTCACATTTTCACCTGCTCATTGTGTGAACATCAGTGGTGTGCTGGCAACGCAGCTGGTCGCAAGTTCAGTGCTAATCTGAGTCAGGCACAGATTCTGTGTCCTTTCAGCACTGGTTTGTCTCCTGGCCCCAGGTCACTTCTCTGGTCCTGATCCTGCACTCAGGCCACGCTGCAAGGATTTCAGTTCTGGACTAAGCCTGGCTTGTCCTTGGATCTACATCCCTTTATACATCTTATTTGTAAAAGTATGTGAAACATACATTTCAGTAAACATATTAAACCCCAAAATTTAATAAAAATTCTCCTCACCTTTGGAAACTACTTTAAAATATCATATACTAAGAACTTACTCACTTTCATCTAATAAAACTATTCATAAACTAAAAATTCTGGAATGTAGCACCCGTATAAAATAGCTCTTTTTAACTGGGAAAAACCAGCTGTCTGACCTAACCTGAACTCATTATAGTCAGGAGCCTGCCTTTCTTTTGAATGAGCCCTGAGTGAATCTTGAGAAAACAAACACCTTCCCTCCTCACCTCTCAGGCACATGTGCATGCACACACATACATACCCCCCACTTCATTTTTTTTTAAATGCAAATTTCATGCTGATTCAGGCTACTGGACTCATAACCCTAAAACCATTTGAAATAGGAGTTTGACATTCTGCCCCCTGTCCAGTCAATGCATTATTTTTTATTACAGCATAAATTTACCAGACCCTTGGCCAAAGTAATTTTATGTACATTTTGTTTAAAGATTTGCTGTGTTTCTCTCATGAGGATATGCTACAGGCTGATAAACCCTGCTCTCAAGAGCGTTCCTGTAGTCTTCTTTTACCTCGCTCATCTTTAAGTCAGGCAGATATAGCACAACATCTCACAATCCCCTCTCCTACACTATAGCCATGCATTGTGAGATCTGCTTGTAGGGGCAAACAGCTTGTATATACCTGTATATATGAACAATCTTTAATTTCTTCACACAGAAAGGAAAAAAACTTGTCTCAAGTACAGTGGGACTCTTTAATGCAGAAACATCTGTCTACCAGAATTTAAATCAAGAACAAAGCTCATTTATCATAAGTTCTACCAACACCAGCAGCAGGCATATACCATGCTTCCTGTCAGGATGACCTTTATCTTCAAGTAAGAGAGCAGCAAAACAAGAAAAGAACAAATACAAAGTTCCTAGAGGAGAGCACAGCATGTCCTGCTTCTGCAATACATTACAGGAAAAGCCAGAATAAAAAGCCTTAAAGAAAGACATCACGAAGGCAGACGCCGGGGCAAGAGCAGGCAAAGCTAAGGAAGAAAATAGAAACATTTAACCTACCACACCCTCTGAAACACCAATTTTACTCTTTCAGGAGCAGTTGTGGGACTTCAGGAAGTTTTATGCCATTGTTTGTGGTAAACATCAACTTGGTCACGGCTCAGTATCAGTACAAGATTTGTTGTTCTAGTGATTGTCTCTATTTTTTAGGAAAACAAACAGGGAACTGATGAAACCAGGTCCTGGGTCTGTGCTGTCACTGAAACAGAAGACCAGTGTTGAAGAGAGGCAAGTAAAGGAAAACAGAGAAACACAAAAGTGTTACAAAAATCCCAAACACACAGGCAAGGAAAGGGGAAGCAGATAGGAGAAAAAGACCCACACATAGTTAATCTCCAATTCAGAATTTTCCTTTTTTACCAATTTTTTGGTGGTGGTGGGTTTTTTTACTGGTAGCTTGCTTTCTAGCAGAAAGTGCTCCATGTTCAGCCTGACACTCAGGGTATTGTTTTAATATTGTTCTTTAAAACAGGGAGAGGTACTTCAGTAACAAAAAGCTATGTAATTAGCTCAATTAGGAGACAACGTATTATGCCCCTTTTGACAAAAGGCAAGAAGCTTGAAACAACAATAAAAGAGAGCCTAGCAAGGCATGCCCTACTGTGGTTAAAGCTTCTTTATCTGCCAATATACACAAGCCGTTGCGTACAATGATGTACATGAGTACCTGATGTACAGAAGCTCTGCTTAGCAAGGCCACCTAATCCTACATCTGGTTCCTCAATTTCAATGTTAGAGTTCAAAATCCAATATTCCCTTACAGAAGCTCTCTCCATCCTGATTTTGGAAGAAGTCATGCTGACTTCTTCATGCTGTCAGCAAACACTCCTCTCATGCCTGTGTAAACTCATTGGGATTTACCCTGTTTACAACAGAATCTGATTTCATATACCCCCAAAGCAATTAACACAAACCCTCTACAGCTGGGGGGGGGGGAGGGCAGAGTGTGGTGCAAAACAAGGTTCCCAAGTAACCTGATTTCCAGAAGCAGCAGCAGCTCAAAATTGCTCTTTGCCACAATCTCTTCAGCAATTCTGGAAAAAGAAGCTACATTTTTAAGTATCAAATTATGAATTTAGGACACTAACTCAGGATGCTCTTCTTCTGGGGCTTGAGCCAGTGAAAGGCTAAATTCTACCTTCAATTATCACACTGCAGCCCCTTGGTCTTGGGAGGCACGTAACTGAACTGCACGTGCAGAGCATCTTCTTAAATGTGCACAGTTGGGGCATTTCAAATGTCCCTCCATTTTGCAGATACAGCACCAGACACAGCCAGTCTCAAAGTTTAGTCAGAACAGGTTCCTGTAGAAAACTTGAAAGCAATAGCTTTACATTCAGCTGTAGAAAAAAAAAGAAAAAAAAGCCCATATACTGTGATAGACTTCACTTTTCACACCTACTCAGTGTCAACACCTGTTTAGCTGTAGATTTTTGAAAAAGCAATGACTTACTTTAATATTGCTGCAAAAGTACTTTATTTCTACATAAATGATTTATTTTAATTTTATTTCATATTATTCAACATAAGCTAGTTCTAATATATATCTATAATGTATTGTGGGTAGAAAGAGGATCTCTGATGAACACATACTAGTGAGTTCTAGAAAGGCAGATAATTTCCTTCACTTAATAATAGTTTTCTTTCCTCTTGGCTGCAGACTTTCATAACTAGCACCATGCCAAACATTCGAAGATTGGATTATGGCCTGTCGTACTTGATTATTTTTGTCAGCATGCTGACCCAGGGTGCCCTTTTCTTGTGTTGTTCCTTCTGTTTCCATTTTTCATGTCATCCAGCTTTTCATCTTGTCAATCAGCTTTTGACTTCCTGATTAAAGTGTCTGTCACAGGAGCAGCCTGGTCTCCAGTCAGTTGTTTAATTTGTTCCTCATGGCATCCAATTGAGTTATTCATCTGGCCCAGCTGTTCCCAAGTGCTTCCAGCATCACTTTTTCATGTGTTTGGGTTTAACCTCTATATCTATGTACAACAGTGTGAATTGTTCCATTCATTCTGTTGACTGTGGATTGCTTTGCCTCCGTCTAATGCCTTGACATTGCTAGGACGGCTGCTACTGTATTCTGCGGCTTAACCAGCTGAGAGAAAAGCAGTATTTCACCCTGGTGTTATGGTAACAAGTACAACTAAACAGACTAGTTCTCAAGTATTATAGCAGGCCCAATTTTTAACAATTAGGAACGTGTAATGGAAAACTCTGCTCTCAGAGATTTGAATCCACCCAAAAAAATAATGTTGATGACGCTTGGCAGGAGGAGAGAAACGTTACTTTGCCAGGAATTTTTAGCATTCACTTGAAATCAGTTCGCTTCATTATCATGAGGGATGTTTGCTCAGTGCCAAGTCTAGGCCTGGTATAACCCAGCCATAACTCCCAGTGACTTATGTGGGAGTTGCACAAGCTCACAGCAGGGCTAAATTTGGTGATCTGACTGAAGTCGTACAGGCATCCAGTTGGAACAATGGAATTTAAATCAATTCAGTGTCATTGCAGTAAAATGCTCAAATCTTGTTGTGTTGCTTTAATCACTGCTTTTCAGAGAGAATTAGGGGAAAGGGATTAGCATTAAATTCTGACTCTACTCCGTAATTTTTTTTCCCTCTGGAATAACAACTGATATGCCTCAGTTTCCCTACTGAATATAACAATACACACATCACATCAGACTGCGGGAATGACTGTTTATTAAATCAGGTGAAGCTGAAAAATGCTGAGTAGTATTATATATGATTACTGGAAGCTAATCTAATTGAGTAGAATGCTGGAATAGTTTTGAACTGTGTATCACGGGAGGAAGACATTTTCTGATAACCAGCTTCTGGTTTTGACAGAAGTCAAGCAAAGTCCATGGTGTGGGGCACATGTTGGTTGTTTTAGGGTTTGGGAGGAATCTTTTTTTCTTCCCATTTTCTCTATTGTTTCATCTTTTTTTCCTGTCTTCTACCGCATCACAAAGTACTGCCATTTGCTAATGTCAGGATGACTTAATGACCTTTCTCATATAAGAAATTCTCTGCTTCAGTGTAAAAGCATATTGTATTTATATAAGTTTTATCTGATAAAGATATAGAGCAAAAAACTTGATCCCAAGCTGGGTAGATTTTCAGCAGACTGCAGCTTTTTTCCTATTGTGCTAACATTCATTTCTCCACAGACACATCAAGACTTGAAGTGCTGATTCCATAGCACTGTGAGTTTTTAGTAGAGTTTTATATACCAGAAGAATTTTATTAAAACAACATTAACTCAGTCAAGTCCCTGCTGGATGCCTGTCCACATCATAAAACCCGCTAGCTTGACTGGCACTCACTGGCACCCATATAAGAACTCTCAGTGGGGAAGCCAAGGACTGAATGGACCTGGGTCCTGAAGTGCCCTTTCATCCCTACAGGTGGTCCTTCCAGCTCAGAAGTGAGGTACGTTCTTGGAGCAGTACCATACCTGTTCTGGGGCTAAACAAATGACTTCAGCTTTCATCACCTTCATGCCAAAACTTTTCAAGATTCTTAATTTTTTCTTCTCTTTTTTTTTCTTCAAATAAAGAATCCAAAGATTTGTTTGCTTGTTAAGAAGACTGCATTCTTTCCAGTGGTAGTTTTTGCATTTATTTAGAAAACAGAAGTATATGTAACAGAGGATCGGGAAATATCTCCAGCAGCGTTTGGGGTTTGGAGCCATGATACGTCTAAGAGATTCCTACTTCCCTCTTACTTTCTCACTGACTTTGTAGAAGCAGCCACAGGACCCTTGTACAGAATGCAGTCTGGCTTTAATCACCACTAAATGGCTTCCATCCTATTGGAGATTTGTTTGGGAAGGACTGTTCCTGAAAAACACTGCTGTGAAATGCATGCTATTTGGAATGAGTTTGTATTCAAAATGCATTCTATTTGGAATGAATTTCTATTTTCTAACCTCACAATATTTTAGGATGGGTTAAAAAATATGGCAGAACAGAGTGAATATGTGCACTGGGCCTAATAAGTATGCACTTTTCTATTAGTATCTGAGTCTCTCCTGGGTGCAAAAATGGAAAAGGGAAGAATTAGTTCTGAAAAGTAAACTGCATCCCATGGCTGCATGCAATGCACCCATTCAAAACAGGCTGGGCAGTTAGTACTTCTGGGCTTGCTTGGAAACTTTGCCAGGAGTCCTCTGAATTTGGTTCCCTTTTACATTTTCCATGAGCTTGACTCCTTCTTGGTTAGTCAAGAAAGTAATTGCACGATGTCTCAAATCTGCCCTTCCCCCAGCTTCTTGTATCATAAAATAACTCCAGGCGCAATATGTTATGCAAGTCTGTGATCATCCCTCTAATTTCTTATAAAAGATATGACCTCGTTATCAATGAAGATATTTTTAAAGTACTGATCATCTTAGCTAAAACCTCACGGATAGAAATGCAAAATACGTTCTAATGCCTCTTAAAGCTCAACTTCATATTGGTTATACTCAATTGAAATTCCATGTGGTTTTCTTTGCAACCAAAACCAACTACACTACTTTCAAGATACACGAAATACGAGCTGAAAGTTTGGGGTGCAGCTACAACCTTGAGAGGTTATGCTACAATGTTTGGGGATGTACTGACTTTACTATCACTTGAGAATGAAATTTGGCTGTCAGGCACACATTTACTAGGATCGTTCTAAAAATTTGTACAGTATAATGCCCAAATCTGGGTGAGCTATTCAACTGCATTTCTGAATCATAACCTGAGCTGATTCTCTTTATGTATAGAGAAAGGAGTATGTAGCTGTCAGATTGTGACACCTTTTGGTTTGTGTATTACGCACTGTACTTCTAATCAGTTGGGAAGCCATTTTATTCTCAAAGCTTAACATGGACTGCAAAAGATGTATACTCAATACTCTTCCACAGAGGTTTTACATCTATTCTCTCCTTCTTTCTTTCTTTCTTTTTTTTTTTCTTTTCTGTTCTCAACCTAAAAGAAAGGTCACTTCAAATGATGCTATATATATTGTGCTCTTTATGCACCTAACAGTAGAGTGTCTATGCTTTAAGACGGAAGATCTGCAGCCTCTCTTTCCTTTTACCTTTGATGTCTTCAAGAAGTGACTGAAATATCAATATGTTTACTGAACACAGAGGAAAAACTACTTCCCCCAGGGTGAAATAACTGGGTTTAGGACAGCTTACAAGACACCTCCCCTATGGAAGAGGACGAGCTTCAGGGCACATATAAATATGCATCATATACACATAGTCATCCTCCCAGCCAGAAGAAATGCATGTGTTTGTTTAACAAGCACATTTCTAATGCAACCTGGTTTAGCTTCTGCTGCACTAACAACTCCTGCAATTAAGCAGTGTTGGTAGCCAATTAGCTCACATTTTTTTCATATTGAAGGAGCAAATATAGGCAAGTATTTAACCCCTTTTGTGCCCTTGGGCCATCAGCGTGCCTAACATTGGGGAAACTGTAATTGTAGTCCTCTCAATTACAGTTTTTCTTCTGTTATATTAGGAGGTGATAAAACAAAACAGCATGATTGAATATTGAAAAGACTGGATAACTTTGTGAGTATTGCTACTACTAATAGCCACCTTATGTTTAAGTGAAATCTTTTGCATGGGAGGATCTAAAAACTTCCCAATATGCATATAAGGATAATTTCACTTATCATTGAACTTCTCTGAGGCAACCCTGGTGCGTAAAAGGAAGACTCCGTTAGATGTACAGCAAGCCTGGCACTTAGTGGAAATGTTAGTACTACTCTATAACCTGTACAGCAGGACCTACTTTGTAATGGGGAGGCGACATTATGTGCTCTTCCCCAGACTGTAAGCCACTATGGTGGTTCTAGAAGTTGTCACCAAAAGGTACTTTATTCTCCTTTGTACTTTCTGAGTATAGGCAGAGGCTTAAGGCCACAGTCTTGTCCTCATATTTCATATCAATTTTTCTAAAGCAATATAGAATTAATATTATGTATATAATATTAATGTACTTCCATCTTCTGTGCATTCAGTTTCAACACATCATCCTATAGCTACCTATTGCAATGCTGGACTAGGTGATATTTTAATGCACTCTCATTTCCATTTAAAATTCTACTGGAAAAGTGTGAAATATCCTTTTTTGTATGTGTGTGAATAGAGCCTTTAATGCTCAAGTTTAAATGAATGGTGTATTTTTTGGCTAGGTGTCAAAGACTTAACAGAACTTGTACTATAGTCTTCTCACAGGAAAAAACAAATAGTTTCACACTGAGGTATTTGGAAACAGGTGTGCCGAACAATTACAGAATGTTACAGCTCTTGGAGGCAGCCCTCCAAGAAATTGAGGTCTAAAAATGTATGATAACACTATCACATTGATAAAATATCTAGTACTGAATCCCACTAGACAGGAGAAAAACTGACTGGAGTGCAAGGAGAAGATGTGATCACTATTATGTCAGGGAATGAAGCAGCTAGAGTTGTTGCCAGCAGGTCTGGAAGGAAAACAATAGAAAAGCTTCACTTGGGATGTGGTTTGGAAGCAGAGATCAACACTGTCCGCTCCCACTCTCATGGCCACCACCCTGCCCCGAGCAGCAGAACGCTCTCCTGGCCACACCCAGCAAAGTGCCTGATGGAGCCTCCGCTGCTTATTTAGCATGCAGCTACACAGCTCTACAAAACTGAGCAGCAACCTTTTTTGCTGATGCCCCTCTTTCCTAAAGCACCAGTTCCACATTTCTGTTTTACCATATATCCATCTCATTTTGATTCTCTGCTGAAAAAACAAATCTTTCCATGCTTCTCTTCCTTGATTATGATGTAAGTCAGACAAACTCTCATAAAAGTTGTAAAGCCAAGATTTCATTTCTACCTCCTGATTTCCAACAAACATCCAGAAACAATAGAAAGCATTTCAAAGTTGTTGTAAATCCACAAAAAGGAATCCAACCTTCAGTCCACCCCCCTGAATTGTTCTCCTGCTCTTACAAAAATGATTTGTGTCCCCAGGCACATCTGCACAGCAAAGCTTTACCAGGACCTCTTAGTTTATTTTGCACTTTCCCACTTTGAGACAAACATTCTCAGAAATTAGAAGTGGTCTTGTCCATCAAGTCTGATTTATCTGCTACCTCAAGACAAGGTGACCCCGCCTCTTCACTCCCCAAATCCACCAGCTTATGTGCGTAGTGCTTCCACGTGGCGTAGAGGGGAATTCCTCCCTGACTCTCTCCACATTCAGGTTACGGCCCTATCATTATTTTAGCATGTGTAGCTACGCACTTTATTACCGGTCACAAAATTATTCCTCTCCGTTTTCAAATCCAGCCGTACTGTTTGACTCCATGACCTCCCGTGGCAGCAGATCCCAGAGACAATTCTCCGCCTTTGCCAAGACTGTAACAGAATGTTTAATGTCAAAGGATGAAAACACATTATCCCATCTTTGATGTTTAAAGAGAGGGGAGAGACCTCAAGACCTTTCTGCATATTATACAGTGTAACACATTTGTATGCTCTCTGCAGAGCTGGCATGTCTTATTCAAGGTCAGCTCTGCTCCACACTCCAGTCCAGCAACCTCCCTCCCTAAGTTTTCATATTCCAGTTACAAACCAAGTTGCTAAATTGTGAAGCCAAGGCAAAAGCAAATGAGCAGACAAATGCTAAATAGAAAAAAATCCTCGCGCTTCATACTGCTGTTGTGTTTCTCTGAAAAGATCAACTCAGTAGCACCCTGCATTCATGGACCTCAAAGATTGTCTCTAAAAGTGGGCCAATGCCTTCAGCCCCAGTACCAACAGAGCTCTGAAATGCACACGTGCTCACAGAGGATGGGGAAAGAAGTAATTTTACTGGCATTGCTGCAGAGACAATGGTGCAAGTTTGTTATATATGTCAGGAGAATTAGGCTTGCAGAACTTGAGGCATGGAAAAGAATTTATTTGACCCACAGTCACCAAGCTCTTTAGCAGCACAGTAAGGGAAACAGTATACATCTCTTGGCTTTCAGTCCTCTCCTCTCTAGTTGCTGGGCAGTACCACTACTGTTCCCATAATAATTATTGTATGTGCTTAAAAAATTGTGTGAAAGCTAGTGAATGGCAATTTAGCCTAAGGGGGCTCTTCAGGCCCCAAACAGCCCTTATTCTTCTGTAAAGCTTTATCCTTAACAAGCTAAGATTGGGTCATCAGCCACTTGAAACGCCTAAGAGGCAGAAAAAATAACAACCAAGTCAGACTCCAGGTCTCTTTATGATCCTCTTTGGGCTTGTCGGGGGACGGATGTTCCCACCCAAGTTTGGTGAGACTTCCTGATCTTATTATGGCTTCCAATGGGGCAAGAGTCTTCCTAATTCTTACTCTACATTGTGAATTCTGACCAGATGTTGTCCAAAGAAAAGCATATTATTCTTGAGAAAACTGTCCTTTATTTCTAAAAGAAACCAAAAAATAAGACCACTGTCATTCTGTTTTGTCCTAACCAAACTGCTGTAGAGATTATTTCCTTAAAAAAAAAAAGTAGGTCTCCATCAAATGACATCTACTGTGTCTGGCACTTTGCCTGTTTATGAATGCTATTTCATGGTTTTCCTTCTCAAAAATCTTTTGATTTCAAAAATCAGTGTGTACTGGAATCAGCTTTGCACCTCAAACATCAGTTAATGAAGTTCAGTGATGGAGACTGTCCTCTACAGAGTGGACTGTTCCCCCCACCTCGATCCTCTTTGCTGCTTTTTCCTCTTTCTCAGGAGACTGAGAGTCCAAAAACAGCCACCAGACTTCTGGTTTTGCTCAAGGAAAGCTTGTGTTATGAAGCAGTGTGGCTTCCCAGGCGGGTATGAACGCCAGGCTCGGACTCAAGAGGTCACAGGTTCTGTTTCTACCTCTGCTGTTGCAGTTTCCCCTTTGGTACAATACTAATGACCTGCCTTGCAAAGCAGTTTAAGATTGGTGTTGAAAAGCCAACTTCACAGAGGTATTATCTCATGGAATATGATAATTTTGGATCTGCCATTCTGTCCAACCTCATGTTCGGCTGGAAAAGTGCACGCCAAGCTTAGCTTGCCTACTGATTTTGTTGCTGGTATTGGAGGGGTGGATAGAGACAATAGAAGCTCAGTACCAATCTTAATGATAAAACATACACTGCCACATTATAATATTGCATTACATATATATACACACACAAATATACACTCACACATAAAAACTCCGTTGCATCCGTTCTTTAGCATTCCTTGTCGTATGTAAATGTAAGTCATTATAATCCCCGCACAAAATTAATTACAGTCAGAAATTCCCACATTTATATTTTCAGAGGGTTACCAGATATTCTTTTAATTTGGCTCTACCGTCTTGTCAAAATAAAAGCTCTTTGCCTAACATTTATGAGGCCTCTAAGCTTAATTGCATTCATCTTTATCAAGTCTTGAAACTGGCTGATATATTTAAATGAGCTAAAATAAAAAGGTTTGAGGCAACTGAAGTCTCTTCAATAAACTGAAGAAAAATTTCCAAAAGACTATGGAAGTAGTAGTGACCAAAGCTGTAAAGAAGAAAGATTTTAAAACTAATAAGTTGCCAAGTGGATCCTTTTCTTAATTAGTCTTCCTTTCAAAGAATTAGTGAGTAAAAGGCTTAAAGAAGATGAAGTGAAGTTTGAATGTTACCCACAGTCTATAAATAAGACTTAAATTAGTCTTTCATTTGGCCCATGACAATTCTATTATATGTCCTGCCATATTCTAATTTCTTTGTTTTGCCTTCCTACAGTTCTTCACCACCAAGAGATATGACTTTGACTACTGGAGGAGACTTTAAATATTTTCCAGCCTATAAAAACAGCTGAGGTACATTGGTACTCTTCTCCACTTGGGGCTTTTTGGGGCTTTCATTGTTAAACGTTGTAAGTATTTTAGGGTTTATGCTTGGAAATGGTAGTCAGAGGTGGTGGGTTCAGCTCTTAGCTCTGTCGCAGACATCCTCAGCAGGCTTAGGAGGTAGCGGCAAGGGACCACACCGAGTGGAGGTGGCTATTCTCCCTAGGGTCCAACCCCTCTGAAGTAGGCACTGTCAAGCTGTGGTTTGTGGAGCCCTGAGGGTCAGAGGGTCTATGACAGTTTAATGAAGAAAGACAAATATACTGTCAAGTTGTACCAAAAGCGGCACCGTCACTGGAAAATTGCTGGAGGACTCCGAATAGAGCCAGGTTGTCTGTAGTTCAGTGAAAAGACACTTGCCCAACAAAAAAACGTCCTCTTGTTGAATAGCCTTCTATGCCTGAAGATAGTCTTAATTTTTTCTGTGACTGAATTCCCAGCCAGTAATGTGATGGAGTAGGGGGAATACTGGGAATGTTTTCCACCCCATCTTCCCTGTCTATTTTATAAAACCATAAGCTCATAGATTTTATTTCTGCAGAGTTTCTTCTGTCTCTGCAGGCAGTGTTGCTCTTCCATCTGCTGTTATGAGTAGTATTGAAGTGGTGATCACGAGTGAGCTCCCTTTCCATTCAGGGCTCAGCTCTCCAAAGCTTAGTCCATGAGTCTGAGTGGAGAGAGCAGCTCTGGCCCACACCATGCGTGGTAACTCTGGTCTCGGGCTGTGTCAAGATGTGACAAATTAGGACAAATGCAAAACTTCGAGACCTTCAGAGCCCCTTCTTTCATTGTCCCAGACTTTTCTCGAGTGAATCCTGGACCAGAGCAGAGCTCACCTAGAGGGTTGAAATTTGCGGGTGTTTATTAATCCACTCTTTGGAGGCCAGGAACTAACATCTGCTTTATTTCAGAGCTTCACATTGCTATTGTCCACCACACAGTGTGGTCGATAGCTATACCTGTGAAATTTATTCACTGCCATAGAAACAGGTGATGTTAAAAACAGCTTTCATTTAAATCTGTGACAAATTCACAGAAGAGCTGAGTTTCTCTAATGGCTGGAATGAGAAGATGCAAACTATAGCAGCTCTAGGCAGATTCTTATTTTGACAGAAGCAATGACTCACTGTGTGACCACGGACAAGTCGTTCAATTTTCTTGTGCTTTAGTCAACAAAACTATAAAATTATTAAAAGACAAAAAAAAAAATCCCCAGATTTTACTGAAAAACAAATTCTTCCTCTGAGCTCAGTTGGTGAATAAATGACAAAAACAACAAGATGAAACATGGGTGTAACCCACAGCTTTGCCAAATATACCACAAAAATATGGAGAGGGTACAGAGGAAGAGAAGGCAGGGGGAAAAAAAAGATCAGCAAGAACACTGAAATGCCCCAAAGCACATGAAATCATATGAACAGAAACAACTTCAACAAAAGAGACTATAGATGCCCACAGGGTGGTGAGTAGGAGGGTGTAATCCAAAGAAAAATAGCAATCAAATGATCTAATGCTCTTTTCATCACAAGCAGCCTTTAAAACTAGATAGTGATTGTCTCACCCTTTCATGGGGTACAGTACAACAACTATTTAAATGTGCCTGGAAACAACACCAATCAGACTTTAAAACAGTTAACGAAGAATGGTTTGTCCAATACTAAGTGTAGGGAGAAACACAGATGCCTAAAAGGCATCATTGCCTACAAGTGATCGTCTCCTCTTTTAGTCTGCTCAGTGACACCTGCTTCGCCAGGGCCCCATGCAGAAACCAAGGAGGCTTAGGCATCACTCAGACTAGTCTGAGCGAGTCCCGAAGGAACCGCACCACCTAGCAGGGGGACTAGGGGCTACTTTACACACTCTTTGGAGTCCCCTGTGCATGCAAGAGCTACACTGTGCTGCATGGGTGCGATAAGTTTGACGCAGCCTACAGAAATCCCAACTGCATGCTGGCATCTGGCTTTCTCAGCCATCGTTATAGCTGGGGTCTTAGGTCCTTTGGCCCTGGCTGCCCCACTATATCCTCGGTTCTTGTCTGGGATGAGAGAATGTGAAAAAAAGAGTCACCACCTGAGACATCAGCATTATTTCTAGGACTTATTCGATGCTGCCTGGCCATGGCTGGTTTAGTTTTCTGCACAGAGTGAAATTGCAGCAGAAGGTGCTGTTGCATTAGACTGCTCCTCAGAAAGAAAGCAGGATGATGCTTTAGCGCTGGTTGCAGCAGCCAAGTGGCTGTAATGGAGTGAGAACATGAAACGCAGAGGAAAACAATGAACAGCGGAAAAGTCAGAGTTAGGCCTGCAGCAGAAGAGAGGCTACAAAGGTATCTTCAAAGGGTTCTCTGGAAGAAAAAAAAAAGGAGCAGACAACATACATATTAATGAAGCAGAAACAATATTGGAAAACAACCTATTATCCTTACTCAGATCAAAAGAACATGAAGATTAACACCTCAGACATCAGACCTCTGCAACAGGAGAGTGGGCTTAGCAACAAGTCTGCTTCCCACAGTCTTCCTTTGTTTTTGTGACTAGGACCAAGCAAAGAGGGGGCAGGTTCATTGCGAGTAGCTGTGGAAGTGGGCCTACAAGCCTGGCAGCTGCACAGCAGAAGTTTTAAAAAAAAGAAGGGCTTTAAAACCGAGCAAAGACTCAATAAAATCTGGATGAGCAAGGGAAGAAAATGAAGATGAAAATTAGATAGGCTACAATGCAAAGACAAGATTTTCTGTCTTGCCTTGCTTGAGGGGAGTGCTGGAGTACTCAGAAAGATGCGGCATTATTTGCGCACTCCTCACTGAACTGCTGAAAGGCTTCCCGGTGGCCATCAATCTCCTCTCGCCTCCTCCCACCCCAGAGCCCTCTTCTCCCACAAGCCCGTGAGGCTCCCCGGCTTTCCAAGAGAAACACAGTCCTACGGTGCTTGTCCCTGCAAAGGCATTTTCATCTGAAAATCAGAGACGTTCTCTGCTGGGGATTGTATCCACTTGCAATGAGAATGGCTCAATGATCTGACAAACCTTTTCCATATTTGGCAAAATAGCAATCTGATCAAATTAGATTTTCTCTTAATAATTTTCCACAGCACAAACTGTTATTTAAAGACTCCTGCCTGGTGCATGAAACCACATCTGCATGGTAAGGGCATTTACGATAATGGAATGAAAGCTACCCCAGAAGTGGTTACAGTGAAGGAAAGGTACCTCTAATAATGACAATGGGGAGAGACACATTCATTCTCTGTCAGAGACTTCATAACAAAAATTACTCTTTCTACACACCTATCTTCTATTAGCAGCTTACGTTTGCTAGGGGCATTGAATTTCAGACCAGCTTCTTTCTGATTTTTTGCACTCACGTTCATGCATGCACTGATGTGAAAAAGGGTCAAAATACAAAGTTAGAATCCAGCACATTTTTCATAGCTACTTTGATGCTTCAGAAATTATACAATCCAAAAAGAGAAAACAAAAAAACTTCATTTTGCCACAAATGTGACTGAACAAAATTTCAGCCTTCCTGAGACCAACAGAAGTTTTACTGCTGATTGCAAAGGATTTTCACTTGGTTTCATATGCAGGATTCACTAGATATGAGGTAGCTATGCTGTTTTTACTACACTCATTTTCCTGATTCTAGCCATTTAAAAAATGATCCAGACTTCTTCCAGCTGTAATAGGATGAGAGTCACTGGACACAAAGTAGAACATAAGAAATTCCAGTCAGATTTAAGGAAAAACTTTTTCAAGATGAAGTGATTAGCCACTGGAACAAGTGGCCAGAGAGGCTGTGGGATCTCCATCCTCCGAGATATTCAAAATTCGGGTGGGCACTCCCCTGAGCGACCTGCTCTAAACAGAAGTGCTTTGAGCAGAACATTGGACTAGATGGACTCTGGAGGTCCCTTCCAATCTTAACTGTTTTGTGAATCTGCATACAGGGAGCATAGTAATGTACTACATAACTGCACTCTGTGGATTGGATCTCTGATCCTGCTAGTCTTCAGATGCCACAGAAAACTGCTAAATACTAAGAATAAAGCCAGAATTCATGAATATTGGAATTAAAACCATTTACAGGAAGATGTAGATTTAGGTCCAAAATGCTGTTTTGCATAGTAAAAATGCTGTTGCTAAAAGGCTGATCGTTTAACCTGTCCCTCGCGTGTTTTACTGAAAGTTTGCATGGGTGGTTTGAAACCCACTCCAGCCTTTTCCTTCTGCATAACAATAAGATCCTAGAAAGCTTTGGTTTACCATCAAGAAAGTGGGCCAAGTTCTGGGTTGATTTATGCCTTCTGCAACTTCAGTAGCAAAGAAATTTCACAAACAGTGAGGTAGGACAGGACCTGTTCTAGTGCTCTTTAAACTTGTAAAGCTTCTTCCTTTTCAGACTGAGTGGGAATTTTTGCATGAACAGACTGATGCCTGACATTTCTAACGCTTCTTGGTTAGGCCAGATTTGAAATATCAAAAACATTTTTCGTGGTATTTTTGTATTCCTATTTCCAATTTCCCCCCCCCTCCAAATTTTCTTACCTTCTCTTGCCAGATATTCCCCCTCTGCCTCACTCCTAAGAAAAAGAAGGTAAGAAAGAAAGATGTAGAAACTTGCATTTCTATGTGGGTGGGAGGAATTAGCAAACCAGTTTTCAAATTTCCATCCCTGCTGCAATCAGTACTGTTCTAGTTTTATACACATAATCTGCAGATCCCATTTTCCTGTCTTTCCTGTAGCAGTAAGTAGCTTTCAGATACCTACTGAAAGCCACTCAAACCACTGAAGTTTTTATGGGTTAACCCATCATAAATTACTATTTATTCAATTATGATTAATGCCAAGCAAAAATATATAGCAACTGGTTAACTGTATGGTGGAAAATAATGAACAAAAGGTTTAAGCAGATGACTCACAACAGATCATTGTTTCCTAAGGTCTGAGACATATCCCCTTGTGGGGTATGAAGAGCTAACAATGGGTCACAGAAGATGAATACGTTAAAATGGGTGTGTATTTAACAACATGTGGTAATTTAGCAGGAGAAGCGCAATTATTTTTCTCTTAATGCAGCAGGGCTTAGTTTTCAAAAGTTTGGGGAACAATCTGACACATCATGGTCCAAGGCAGCACGTTTCTACCAGCCCATGGTACAGGAAGACTGTTTTTATAAGAGTTTCAGTCAATTTTCGTATGTAATGGAGGCTCCCATGATCACTGAATAATAGGACAAAAATGTGACCACACTTATCTGACCCAATATGCAGTTATTTTCTGAGCTACCTGTGATCTGCTACCAAAAAAAAAAAAAAAAGGAGGTTTAAAAGATAGATGGTAGCCAACTGCAATCCCTCTCTCTTTGGCTGTGGTTTCGGAATGGGCCCAGAGGTGAAATGACCCAGCTGTTACTGCTCGCGCATGAAACTCAACAGCTCTGAAATTCCTCCTTAAAGGCTGCATTCAAACAGGAGCTTAGACCCACTAGGGAAGGACTGTTGCTATCTTGTTCTGGAAAGTGGCATTACTCTCCAATGCAAGTTATATTTCTGTATAAAGTATGTTGCATCCTCCTGACATCAGTCAAAGTTTTCAGCTGTCTCCTCCACAAATCAACAAAAAAAGTTGTCAGATTTTCAACAGACACAAGAAAACCGGGCAAAGTTTTCTCACAAATAAGGCCACAAGTCTCACAAGAAAACTGTTGGGGCAAAAGAGTTCTGCTGAAAATGTGGCTCCCCTTGTGGGCATCAACACCAGACAGTCTGGCACTCCAGTGCATTAAGAGTATTGCCTCTATTGTCTCTCTGGCCTGTCAGCCTCCTGCCTCATTAGCAAAGACAAAGTTAACATTTGCTTACACATACCAAGTTCTGTGTCACATGTAGGCCGTTACACATGACACACATGTCACTCCTCCTACTACCACAAAAAGAGATCCTTCTATTGTTATCCTAACCTAAGTGTAATTTTCAAAGCTTGTAAGCAATTTGCAGTCAAGGAAATGTAAAGGCCAAATTGCGTTGGCCATTTATTTCTGAAAAGAAATGTTCACCAATTCATAGCTCAGTTTGGTCTAACATAACAGTTCTCAAAGTATGTTCTGTTGGCTGTTAGCAGTCTCTGGGATCTGCTACATGATCCATGTTTGGGTTTTTTCCTTCCAGCTGTGAAATACCTTACTAAAAGTTAACTTTCAGTTAAAAAATAGAGACTCATAAATTAGGGCAGGGACTGGACTGAGATTAAGAAGACTTGAGTTTTGTTCTTGGATGCACAAGAACCAAGCCACCTCCTCTTTGTCTAGCTTATTTTGCTCTGCTTACCTTGCTACATTTTGCCTGGTTGAATAAAGAGCCTTCGGTGAGTACATCATGCCTGACCAACTTGATTGCTTTCTATGATGAAATGACTGGATCTGTGGAAAAGTAGAGAGGAGTAGATGCCATTTACCTTGACTTTAGCAAGGCTTTAAGCACTGTCTCCTACAGTACACTTGTATCCAAGTTGAAATTTTACAGTCTGGATGGGCGGACAAGTAGTTGAGTAAAAAAACCTGATTGGATGTTCAGCTCAGAGGGTTACGGTTAATGGGTCATACTCTGTCTGCATGCCTGCACTGTTTAATATCTTTATGAATGACCTGGAGGAGGTGATGGGTTGCACTCCTGTCAAGTTTGCAGATGGCACCAATGTGGGGGGAACCTACATACCAGTGCTAGGTAAAAAACAATGCCACCTCTGAAATACACTTGAGGGCAGGGGCTGCTGTCCAGAGGGACCAAGACAGGCCAGATGAAAAGGTCCACAGAAACTCCATGAAATTCAGCAGGGCCAAATGCAGAGCCCCGCCACTGGGAAGGAAGAGCCCCTCGGTGACGCTGACAAAGTAGCACAAGTTCAGCAGAGGGCCACCGTGATGGTCAGGTGCTGGAGCACCTGCCCTGTAGGGAGAGGCTGAGGGAGCTGGGCTGGTTCAGCCGGGAGAGGAGATGGCTTTGGGGGTCCTAACAGCAGCCCACCTGTACCTACAGGGAGGTGATTGAAAAGACAGAGCCAGGGTCTTCAGTGGTGCGTGGTGGGAGGATTAGGGACAACAGACTTAAGTTGAAGAAAGAGAGATTAAAATTGGATATAAGGAAAAACTTCTTCCCATGAAAGCAGCACCCACTGGGAATGTCCAAGAGTCTGTGCAGTCTTCATCGTTGGGGGGTGTCAAAATCCAACTGGGTAAAGCTCTGAGCAGCCAGGGCTGAGCTCAGAGCTGATCCTGCTTTGAGCAGGAGGTTGGAATATAGACCTTCAGAGCTCACATCCAAACTGAACTACTCTGTGATTGCACAAGGTCCAGTGAGCACTGAATTGGATCCTTAGTCAAGGATCGGAGTGCACTGACTGTGCACTCTTGCCCTCCCTAGAGCTCCCATGCTCCTGCCTGTGACTCCAGGAAAGAAATATTGGTGTACATCCCAGGTTATGTTGGGCTGACAGTGCAGATGCCATGTACCTGCAAACTAAGTCTCATTCAGCTCGTTTCATTGCACATACATTGAATACGTGAGTAGGTCACAAACAGTAGGTACAACACACCTGAGAACTCACCCTCCCCTGGACAGAGTTGAGAGAGACCTTGATCTGCCACATACGTCTCTGCCCTCACCATGTCTCTACAGGGTATTCAGGGAAGTGGCTCTAAATCCTTCGAGAGAGCGAGCTGTTCCATGTTATTATGAAGCTGAAGTATTACAAGGTGTTTAAATAATCACTGTGGCAAAGAGCAAGAGAGCATTATGGAGAAAAAAGCTTTTTAGCCTGGTGGCTGAGGCAGCTGCATTCAACATCCTGCTCCACGCAGTCCCCCAGACAAAAAAGAAGAGCCGCACACACAGAGCATGGAGCACACCTGCTTTCACAAGAGCTGGTAGCCAGGTGAAGCAGGAGTGCTTGCAGGATGCAGAGGTTCACATCAGATGTGGAAGGAAACTTTCCTTCTGCCTACTGTGTTGTGGGCACAAAGATACCTGGGGAAGAGCCCTTTGCCCCTGTGAAAACCTGTGCTTTCTGTCCCTGTGCTAAGGTCACATAATGAGCCAGGGAGTCGCTTTTCAAATAATAGTCATGTATATATATTTAACACCCCTCATACCAGTGCTAGGTAAAAAGCAATGCCACCTCTGAAAACCTGGCAAATCCCAGCCCTTTATTTCCTTTACTTTTCCTCTTCATGCTTCAAAATGAACATTTTTGTTTTGGATGAAATGGAATGTATGTTTGCATTTTACACTAAATAAATGTTTTCAGATTTCCATTTTGGCAAGAAAAACAAAAAACGAAGTTCCATTTGGTTTGACTCTAACTTATTTTTTCTCCCTCTTTTTTGGGTTCGGCACTCTAGCTGAAAAAAAAACAATTATTCTCACAGCCTTAGTCACACGTTTTCCAGGCAGTGCCTGAAATGTTTCCTTTCAACTCTTTGCAAGCATTTTATAGGTTGTCATTTCGCTGCTGCTTCAAGAACAAGAGACTGCAATTCTTCCAAGTGAACAGCTTCGATGACTTTCCTGACTGATGCAAATGTGTTACACTGTTGACAAATACTAACCATGGGAGTTGACTTGGCTATTGCTGTTTGCTGTAACTGGTATTTCCCCTGAAAATTCTCCTCCCACCCATCAAATGGAGCATTCTGTTTTATCAAGCTAGTTTTTAATAATCTTTTTGTATGCCTTATCTTTTATCTAGACAAATAAGAACTAATCAATTTTCAAGAACCATAATTTGCTACTTAAATGGCTGTAAACAATTCCCTGATGAGAGGCCAGGTACTGAATGCACATGGAGGCCAGAATATCTCATACCATTAAAACTAATCCTTTTAGTCCCCACTGAAACACACGGACAGGGTATCATGGACATTTCAGCTATATCCCTATATATCTTCATTTCAGCTATTTGCAGCTTGGTTTGAGAAGAAGCAGGGAATGCAGTCAATGCCCCAAGCCTGTCTGTTTAAAAGGCATTTGGACAATGCCCTTAACAAGCTTTAACTTGGTCAGCCCTGAATTGGTCAGGCAGTTGCACTAGATGATCATTGTAGGTTCCTTCCAACAGAAATAGTCTATTCTATTCTGTTCTGTTCTGTTCATTTCCGTAAGTGTTGCCAATACCTATAGCACACAAACACTGACATAGTTCCTGCCCCAAGGAACTTGCAATCTAAATTAACACATGAGAAAACATATGAAGAGATGCAGTAGATTACAGAGGCCAAAGTCTCAAGCTGTACAAAACGCAACCCTGCTGCTGGTCAAAATCTTGTTCAGGAAAATGTAGGCAAGCATCTATACTTATGGGCCCAAGTCCTGAACCAGCTGCCCAAAATGTATGAAAATATACACACGCATTAATAGGAAGATAGCGATAGCAATTTGTCACTGTAGGTTAGCTGCTAGAGTTGGTGCTAGCAGGCTTCAGGAGGGAGCAAACCTGGTGTATCCTAACTTTGACACCATCTTCAAAACTGGTTCTCAACCTCATCAAAATTACTACAAGTAAATTACTTTTTAGAACTACTAATCCACATAGATTAACAGCCATAACTCAATTTCAGAGAGATGACTGGATTTTCCTAACACATGCACACACACACAAAATAGCCACCAGGATATTGGGGCTCAGTTAAATATTTAAATAAGATCAAATAAAATTAAAATAGTTTTTGTATTTCATATTTGTATTTTTAATTGACTGGAAAATGGAAAGAAGACATTGAAATACTGTGTTAATACCTACGCTATCTCCACTGGCTACGCAAAGATTTGCTTCTGATTTTAAAGTTTCTCAGCTCAAGAAGATGTAGATTTTCTTGGCAACAGCTGCTGTGTAAAATATTCTGAGATAGAATTTTTTATCATAATTAATAATAGATGAAAATTTCTGCGTTTTTGATGTTCTAAACTCTATGCTGTTTGATTTACGATGTCTTTATAGTTGTTTTTCTAGTAATTCTATGCCTCTTTCTGTTGGTATAAGGCTGGTCGTCTCTTTTATTTCCCTAGTGGAGTTGGTACAGTACTCTTTTCTTCCTTTTCTCGCCTTCTTTTTCTGTAAATATATTTCATAAAGTTCCCCTTTCTTCCTTAATGAGACTGATCCCTATGTTCTGTAAGTTTGTTGCTGTGGAATTTTTTTCTTTTTCTTTTTTTTAACTCCACACAGGGCAGTAATAAAACCTTGGTGGGGGCTATTGCAATGAGGAGAGTGCTCTGTGCGTGCTCTTGTAGAGCTGACTGTATTCTCTGTAATGAATGTTTTAAAATGGATGGTGACTAAAGAGGTATAGTCCAGTTTGGGGGTTGGATTTTTTTGGCTTGCATTGCTATTTTTTCATTTGGTGTTGGGGTTTTAAGGAAGTGTGCCCTGCAAAACTTACTGGATAATGCTCCATGATTGATATTTTGTGAGAAGTTGGATACAGGTGCTTATAGGCTATTATTACAGCGTCAGCAGTCCCGGCTCTTGTGACAGTAGAGGACCATATGTCATAGGTGGGATGCTAGTGACAGCTGTAGTTAAAGCTGTCAGAATTTCCAGTAGAACCCCTTGTTTTCTGTCATTCATAACTTCCTGCAGAGTGCAAATTTCCAGGAAACCTTTATACCTCAAAGGGAAGTTTTTTGGATAAGCCTGGCCAGTTGCTGACACATGAGGATAAAAAAAACCCCCAAAACCAAAACCCAAATCAACCAAAAATCAAGCCACCTTCTATCATGAAATCAAAAAGATTCTTTTTTGAACCAGCTATTTGTCAGGCTGCAAAACAGCCTGAAACATGTTGGGGACACCTCACATGGAAGAAAGCAGCTCCAGGGAAAACTGTTGGATACTCGATGGGGTTGGAAGGCTCTGACTTACTGCAAACCAGGCACAGGCAAGCTGTTCCTCAGCTCGCTAGGGACAGGCTGGGCAGGGTGGGTATTAATAACTGTATGGAATTTTTACTTATAAATAAACAAACAAAGAACCTCCAAATCATCCCCAAACAAAAATAATAAATACCCTCTCCGGCTCTTTTTCAGCATTATTGCAGCACGAAAGCTTGTAAAATTCCACCAGAGAAGCCACTGCTGCAAGTAAAAGGCAGCAGTAAGAAATCTCGTCCATTCTCCTGCACTGCCTGCTTCCCTGCTTCAGTGCCGTGCAAGTTTAAAAGGCCACTTCCATCCCTACTCCGTAATACCCTTTAAGCAGGATTTGTGCATCATGACTGTCAATTACCTCATAAACATCTGCAGCAGCATCATTGTTTGGATAGCTGGTTCTCAGTATATATCCTTACAGAAGAATAAGCTTTGCCTCTTATATCATTCAGCTTCTGCAGTTTGGGGTTTTTTTTTCAGTAAGATCTATATAGTTGCCTATACTGCAACATGCCATATGGGTGTAGTCATGGTAGTGTGGCTTTTTCTACTGACTGCATTTTTATTTGTAACACTGCACTTTCCATAAAAGATTTTGGCAAAGGCAATGGAGAATCATAGTTTAAATATAATAATATTAATTTACCATCCTTTCTTCCCTTTTCTTTTTTCTTTTGGAGTTATAACTTAACAAACAGCCTCTAGTGCACAGACACTAATTTCTTCTTCGATAACCCCAGGAGATAACATTCTGGCATTCGTTAGTAAATTGGGCCTTGTAAAAACTATGCTTGGGTGGTCCATGATTATCTTTCTAGAACCAGGCTGTTCGCAGTCAGCACGGTTTTTTTCTTTAATAAAAAAATGCTCACTGAGAAATATGTGTCCTTCAAATCAATGCAATTTTAAATGCTGGTTAGGAAATAAGACTTAGACTTACTATATGGTACTCACTTTCATTTTTAAACTATCATCGTTATTGTCTTAGACGCGCAAATTTCACAAATCTTAGTACTGCATTAATACCTTATATTTATGCAACATCCCTCATCCTGAGGGATCCCTTCATGTTACTTGGAGCCTGACCAGGCACAGACTCATCTCCAGATCCAAATACGCACTTCCTGAGTGGGTTCCTGTACATACATTAGCATTTTGCAAAAAGTTCTGTGCTAAATAAGAAGAAGGGCAGAAAGAGGAGGAAATCTATCAAATGCATGCAGCAGTCTGAAACATCAGTGACTACATAGTGGCACATGCTGCTTAATAACAGAGTTGACAGTATTACAAGCGCTATGGTCTGCAGCTACAACTGAATGGGATCACACCTTCCCAGCAAGGACCACACAAAACCTACCTAACCAAGGCAGTTAAATACACCAGGCAGGGATTTAGCCTCACCCTTTGTGGCAGGGAAAATACACGCATGCCTCATACAAAATTACTTTGTCTGAATGTGGTGAGAGAAAATTAATTTTACATCTGACCACAGCCTCTGGTATTACAATAGCTTAATATTTCTAACAGTAATGCATCTGGCAAAGCCTGATTCAAGTAGGCAGGAAAAGACAATTTAAAAATAGATACTAAGTATTCTCTACTCTCACAGACCTGGTTCACTAATGCCAGAAACTTTCCATACTCTTTCTTTTTTAGCTCATCAAAGGTCTGCGGACCAAACTGTTCCTTACTCTTCTTTATGCAGTTACACTCAGTCTGCTGGAGAACACGAACACTACCAAGCCGTAAAAATGGCCCTGCTTATCAACGTAGGAAAGACCACAGGTGAAGCAGACCATATTTGTGAGCAATCCCAAAGATGCCCCTTAATCACATGGTGTAATAATAACAGCAGCAACAATAATAATAATGAATGATCACATTTATAAAAATAAGAGAATAACCAACAAAAATTGTATGTATCCTTACACCAAAAAAAACCCCAAATTATTAACTGTATGAAATCATTGACTACTGCAGTCAATCACAAATTATAGCCACCTTGTGAAAGAAAATAATTGTTTCTTAATAGTTTTAGCAATGCAACACAATAGCTTTCTAACACTGACTTGTCTGAATAAGTGGTGTACAAGCAGTGTACAGACCCATAGTTGCCCCAGTGGTATTTTAAAACTGAAAAGAGTGTTTAATACAGGTAAGTGCTTGAGGCATTACAAAGGCTGAGAAGTAGCTCACCAGTTCAAAAAACCTGAGAGCCACTGGCTTAGGTGAAGAGCAACCTTACAGTTGAAACTACAGGAACATATGCAGAATAATATTTCCTATGACAGATTCTGGTCAGGTTGGTAGGATGTCTAAGCACCCCATGATTTTTAAAAACAGAAGTCCATTTTATGTTTTACTTGGAAATGTACCTTCTTGGCAGTTGCAGATCCATTGATATCATTTGTTCAGCAAAACATTTGCTTATTAATGATTCAGAAGGCAGGCCAAAGATTCACTTGGCAATTCTCTATGTCCATTATCCAACTTCAAGCTTTACTCAAAATCACTCCGTTTACGAGCTCAGATGAGATAACCACCTACAACAGTATGATGGATGCCAGCAGTCCAGAGGTGCTCACTTAGTCATAAATGTTTTGGACATAATTTTTAATCAGAGTTAATAATATTCAGAGCATAATTCTAACAGTCCAACAGTTCATGGATAAGAATTACAGAATTTATCAATAAATGTGAAAGTTCCATTTGTTCTATTACTCCAAGTGGGACCATTTTTCTATGAAATAGATTTCTTTTATGTGTCCATTAACGTAAGATTGGAAGGGATCTCTTGAGTCATCAAGGCCAGACAACCATCCAACTATCATAAGCAATCACATCACATCATATCTTATACAGAGATTGACTGAACTGTGTTTTACAAGCAGTTCCATTTTTATTCCCACTAAATCTCTGGAGCTGCTATTCAAAACCTCGGTAATTTAATGTTTGAGGACTTTCTTTTGTCTTCTAACTTCCTGCAGTTTTTGTGACTGGTTAAATGTATTTAATCTTTTCTTTTGATACTGAGTATAACTATCTCTTCTCCCTCCCTGGCATATGCTATCCTGATATGTTCATAGATATTCCTTTGCTAGGTTAAAAAAGCCAGGCTGGTTTTAGTACCCTCTTAAAATATAGGTTGTCTGCTTCTCTCCTGGTGGCTTTTTTCTGAACATGCCTTTGCTTTGCATTCCCTTTTCTTGAATGTGGTTGGCCTCATCTGTACACAGTCTTTCAGGTGAGGTCTCAGACATTGCAGTCATGTTAATGCATACTTATCTGCATTTTATGTGTCCATTAACGTAAGATTGGAAGGGATCTCTTGAGTCATCAAGGCCAAACAACTATCCAACTATCATAAGCTGCCCATGTTGCACTGGGAATACAGTTGTGCTCAGCATCTTGTGGCTGGTTTGCTGGAGTCTGAAGATACGAGTAAACACCATTTCCTGGAGCTTAGGGAGCTATGGGAAGACTTGATTGACCACCATTCATCTTTGCACTCTCCTGTCAGATTACAGTGACCCACTACAAAGGTGTCCCGAGAAAGAGCATTAAGAATACTCCCTCTGCCTTTGTGGTGGTTTCTCTCTAGTTTAAAAACAAGCTGTACAATAACAGATAGGTGATGTTTCATAATGACTCCATTGGTTAACTATTTTGATGCTGTAAGTACAGAAATGGTGGAAAGACCGCACAACAAAAATATGCAGTCCAAATAGCATCTCCATCCCTCTTCCTTCTAACTACCAATGAAGAGGAGAACATAGCAGGGAGGAGTATATTCATTCAATCAGTTCAATCATTCTTGTATTACTTCTGTGGTGCCCTTCATTCAGAATGATCACAAGGAACTTCACTTAAACTAAACTCAAACATTTACCAAACTACAACAAAAGGAAAGAAGAATAAACCAAATTAGTCTAGTCAAGACTAGGGCTTAAAAATGCCAAGGGCCCTATTAACTAGAAAAAGCTTACAGTGTCTCTGTGTGTACGCACACGCAAGCATGGGAGAGAAACAATATACGTACATGAAAAAAAAAGGAATTAACAATCCCTGCTGCTTCGGAGAGATTGTGCACTTCACTCTTGATTCACAAAGAGAACTTGCCTTAAAAGTGACCCACATTCAAGAATTTGAGAACTTCTTAGGCTACGATCCAGATTAACATAGGTAACAAGGCTGGCCGGGAACAGCTAAAATCTCTCTCAGCAATTCAATTACGATCCAGCGCATGGACATGTGTTTCTGCATGGATTTAGCACTGGGCCTTATCCGTTGGGATAGAAAAGCATGGCACAGCATTCCTTGTGCTCATAAATACTGGAAACATGCAAAGTGCAAATTAGCTGGAATTGGCAGGACCAATATCTGTTACAACATCAGATTAAAAGCCTGCAACTACTGGCAATTTTATGGATCATGCTGCGTTAACATTTTGTTAATGTTTTGCTAGGGAAGTAGGGAAAATAATTGTAAAACTTCCCTGTATAAATGTATACTTGTATCTTAACAGAAAGCTAGGGGAGAAAATCAAGGAAGGAAGCAACACAATCAGCTACAGACAAGCAACCTCCTAAAAAAACATTGAGGGCACAATCACAGACGACCATTTCTCTTCTTGTCTACCCCAGCCATCGCGGGCTGTTCTCCCCATGCTGGAAACTAAGAGATAAAGAGGGTAAAAAGGCTCGTGTGGGAAAACAGAGGTGCTCAGGGAAGAGCGAGCTCCGGGGAGAGCAGTGGGAGGTGAGGCGACCGCCCCGACGGCGGGAGGGCAGGGGGGCAGCCTTCGGGCTGAGGAGCTCGCGCTTGAAGAGGTTTGGAGACGTCAGAGGTGAACGCACTTGGGTGCAGAAAGGGGGGGGGGGAAATATGATATAGTGATATTTCTGTCATGATACAGTATTTAAGACAGCTGAACTAGGTAAAGCAGAAGACCAATAAGTCGCAGGACAACGACTTTGTGGAGCTGTAGAAAATACACTCACGATTCGCTAGCGAAACTTAGAAATCACTGAGAAGGCTCACGAATGGCACGTTTCCCACTCACACACAAAGATCCCACGCAAAAATGGAGGAAGAGATCGTAAGCAATGACAAAACAAAATGGAAGCTTCCCCCAGCAGGGGCGAATTATGTCTGATTTTTAGTTAACATAAATCAGGCACAGTTTTAACGATAGCTAAGAAGGCTTCTGAGGCGCGGTAGTTGCAGAGCATGTCCCTATGAACACAGAGCCGGAGTGAACGTTGCCTGGCTGTTACTGTGAAACTGCAACCCCTGCACTGCCGGCCCGTGTGGACACAGCTACTGTGCACCATCAGGAACAAAGCTGACTAAAGTACATCAGAGCAAACTAAGTATTTCTGCCAGGGGTACTTTTATTATGAAATAAGAGCGTGCATCTCTTAATAAAATTTAAAATAATAATCAAACAAATAAACAAACAAAAAACCTACTATGGAATAGCTTTTAAGCTTTAAAATTGTACCACTGCTTTTGCTCAGGGGGTTGACTCTGTAGAACAGTCCTTACTGAGGTACGATAACCTAAGGAAAAGAATCCCACTTAAATTTAATTTTAAATGGCATCAGAAGGAATTTTGAAAAAGTTCCCTGTGTTGCAGGGCGGTGGTCGGGAAGTAGTGTCTCTAAATAGCTTTTTTCCCTGGAAAAGTATTCCCTGGAATACTAAATAGCTTTTTTCCCTGGAAAAAAAAGAATTGTTGTAGACTTTTAAAAAAACTTTACCTATAATATTTCTTGGGTTTGCTAGTTCAAAGAAATTTTAGAATTTAGAGATTTAAAGAATGGAACAAATTTCAAACTTAAAAAAAAAAATAAATTTTTTTTTCGGCTATTGAAAGAATGTAGCCAGGGTTGCTGTTAGCTTAAAATGCTGAACAGTCTCTATGGTAATTTTCAATGTTTCTTGTCACTGAAAAAAATCATATTTTGAAAAAAAAAATCAAAATCAAACTGTCTAGAGAACAACATTAACCGGATTACATCCCTACAACTAATTAACAGCACACATAGTAAACACTTAATAGAGGCAAGCAGGTTACACAGAAGTGTAAAATGGCTTAACATGAATTGGTACATTTTAGGATTATTGATGAAAACTCTGCTGACTGCCTGAATAGTATAGGCCACATAATTTTATCTAGTGATTTTTGAATCAAAATATAGAAGGTACAAATGAAGTCGAACATATATCTATGTAAATGTATAGATAAATTTATAAAGATGCCCATCTGGGTTTAAAGCCTTTAATTAACAGAAAAGTTACAACACCTCTTGCTTCATCATTTTAGTGCTCACAAAGTAGAATTTACACCTTGTGAAGAACAAGCATAGAAGAGAAACAGTTCTTATTTTAGGGGAAAAAAAAGTTTACATTAAATCATACTTCAATTAATTAAAGCCCTGGTCATAAATCTGGAGGGGAAATTATCATGGTAATTCATTAAAAAAAAAAAAAATTCAAGGCAATGCATTATTCTTACATGTATTTGTCAATCAGGAAAGATACTCTGCACAAAATTCCAGTGGTAGAAAATCACTGCTAAAACATCTTGGCTACATCAGATTCTCATAATAGAAGGATGAAACGTTTTTTTTGAATACACGGTTTCTGCTTTCATCGCACCAAATCAAAATTTTCTGAAAACATATTGCTTCATAGTTATTAAAAATAAATCATAAAATGTACTACTTTCTCTTATTGCAGATATACACATGATAATAGTTTGTTCTCTGTTGCATCCAAATCTTCAGGCTCAATGACATAATCTTTTAGCAGGGTGTCTACTAGTTCTCAAATGGAAGACAGAGTGTACTTTTTTCAGCTGTAGTTACATTTCACAAGAAGTGCCCAACTATTTTGAACTAAGACATTGTTTGGAAACATATTCCATCCTTTTATAGAAACATGATTGCCAGCTAAAGCCACGCATATAACTATTATACAAGATGAAAAAAAAAGCACATCTTCACAAAGATTTTCCAATTGCAAGTGTCCCCCTTCCCATACTTATAAATGGTTGGAAATCAGCAACTCTTAAGTTTTCCCAAACTTCATTTATTTAAAAATAAAGGTTACACCCAGGACCAAGTCCAACAGTGAAATCAGCCATGTAAACAGGATGGAAAAATCAGTTATTCTCACATATGGAGAGTTATAAAAGGTATGTGACATATGGAATCTGTATTTCAGGTCAGTTTTGCTCTAACACTTTCTTTTACTCTTTTAACCTACTAGGAAAATGGTTTTCAGTCAAGGAAACAGAGATGAAAAAGAAAACCTATTGACTGTTGAATCTGAAGCCCTCTCAGGGCAGGATGTTTGTACCCAAGAAAGATGTGTTAAATAACAAATATGTAATGTGCATGGAGAGTAAGTTAGATAAGTGTGTAATGTGCTTGGATTAAAAAGCAAACAAATAAAAACTTAGAAAAATTAATCCTTGTTTACTCTATTATGAGAAACTCCAGGTTCTTTAATATTCTGTATATTCATCAGAGTAGGAAAATATGAAAACTAAAATTCTTGTGGGATGGGAAAACTGTTTCCTGCCCATCTCTGACCTCTCAGTGTAAAACTGCTAAGCGCTCTGGTTTACAGTACAAATATTTCTGGATATGGTATCCATCTGTTATGTATTAGTGAAATGTTTCTGATATTCAGCATTCTTTTAAACAGCACTATTACAATTTCATCGAGAAAGGTTAATAGCTAAGTAATAGTCTGACAGGTTTACAGTGGATGGTATTTCTGGAAAGAGTATTTGCTGTTTAGCATTTCTTAAGCAGAGCTGTTAAAATTTCAACCAAAGAGTTTTTGAAACTTCAGTATGATGTATCATATGTGGGGTGATTACACAAAGTATTACTCTTAAAATGTTTTTTCAAGGAAATTTGACTATTTTTTAGCACATAACTAAAGGCTTTAAATGGTATGCTTGAGTTCATCGTATTTATCCATAAAGATAACTTGGTATCAGTTTTTGAAACAGTCCCTGTCTTGGCTACATCTTGATTGCAGGTCTTTATTTGCTCAGTAAATTTTATAGGTATAACCTCCTCACAGTAATGGAAGAGATGCTGTAATCCCAAGAAGTCAAAGAACACACAGAACGAGAAAGGAAATGAAAAATCCCAAACTGAAGACCTACAGGAAACGTCTGCTAAAACCAGTGAATGGGTCCCATTTCCATTCCAATTGCTTTCTAGCTGCATGCAATTACTGTGGCTGAATGTTTGCTTGCCAGGCTTTCCAATCTTGTATGCATGAATGATTGGGAAGCTGTTTCCCCAGACACCTATATACCTGGAGGAAAACTATACTAAGGTGAGGAAAGCTGTCCAGATGCTCCTCACCAGCTCCTGGCTCAGGGCTGAGTCAGAAACTCAGATGCTTCAGAGTCTTTCTGTCAGGATAAAGGTCCCAGGGGCTTGCCTCTAGCTTGATGTTTTCTCTGAGGTCCTTATAAAATCTTTAGATCCTTGGTTCCTTGTCATCATCAGCGGATTTTGGCTCAGCACACTTTTCCCCAAGCAGGGTCTCCCAATACCGTGGTGATGCCGTGGCCATGGAATTTTGATTCCCCAGGGGCATGGGAAAGGAGAGATGGTCCCAGATTCCTTTTCAACTTGTTTACTGTGAGGGTGACTGAGCACTGGGAGGTTGCAGAGTCTCCATCCTTGGAGACATTCAGAACCTGACTGGACATGGTCCTGGGCAACCGGCTCTAGGTGACCCTGCTTGAGCAGGGGGGTCGGACCAGATGACCTCCAGAGGTCCCTGCCAACCTCAAACTTTCTGTGATTCTGTGTGATTCTGTGATTCCTTCATGCCGCCCTGCACCTCACCCCCATTTCTCTTTCTCCTTCGTGTGTGTGTGAGTTCCTAGTTTTTGGCTGATACTGATGGTGGTCGCTGGTGACTTTTCTCAATCTCATTAATGGTAATGGCCAATAAACTGAGCATACATGATACGAAGCCAACATGTCCAACCTCATTAGCTGCAGAACTACAATAACTATAAAAATATTCCTGCGTGCTGCTCTGCCTCCTCTTCTCTCCTCCAATTCTTCCTGGGGATTGGGAGAGTGCTGCCTGCCAAGCCTTTCTGCTCCAAGAAAGGCGAGGAGAGAGGAGGAGCTGAGGGAGACACTTCCCATTCCCCATCTCCAGCCAAAAGTGCTGCTCCCTCTCTTCCTGAGTGTGCCGGAACAGAGCCGAACAGCTGCTTGTATCCACCACAGGGCAGCTCTAGGCACAAGGAGGCAAGCTGGATAGCATTTGTGCTTGTACATGGACATCTCAAACCCAGTGGGGAGGGCACAGCAGAAGAAGGTCCTAGACACCTCACTGAAACTTCTGCTCTAGGGCCAGGGTAAGGACTGCTGGCAGAGGCCCTAAATGGAGCAGCAGAGAGGACCGAGGAGAGAGGAAGTGCAAGATCCTCAGCACCAGCACTGGTCTGTCAAAATATCTCCGTACCTTTGCTTCCAGTGCTTAGTAGTATCATAGAAACTGGTGATGTTGAGATGCCTTTTCTGTATTGGTACTGTGAAAGAGTCCAGCAGAACTGCCCATCGCTACCTCACTGGGTTTCTTCCTGAAGGAGTACCTTTTCTTCCAGTTTCAGGTTCGGCTGAAAATGAAGCTACTGTTAAAAGGTTTCATGAGCAGCTTTGGTTGAGGAGTCACCCCCCGCAAGCGGGCCTGTCTTTATGCAAAACAGCACTCAGTCACTTTTCACAAGTTCTTCAGCAAAATGTTGGCAAGGCTGACAAACAAGTGGGAAATCTCACATGCAGGATTTATAATTTTAAACTAAAGAGAAACTTTGGTTTAAATGTACATATTTTTAACCTGGAAAGAAAATAAGCAGCCATGGCAAAAAGAAGAGTTCGCAGATAAACTGCAGTAAATAAACCTTATGAACCGAGAGGTCTGCCAGGATAAAAGGCACTCTGAGTTTCACCACTAGATCCGGGACCGACACTTAAAGCACCGCACGGCTGCAGAAAGGAGGCAAAATGAACCTCGCGCTGTTCTGCAATCAAAGCAACAGACCTATTTCACACAAAGAACCAGCTTATCAACCTAGACTGCAAAACCAATGTGATAGACCCACATATCAACTCTTGTGAAAGCTGTCTATGCGCTTCACTGATTGAGTTGGCTGAATACATATGCAACTAATTGGGAAAGAAAATTCCAGCTGCAAACAAAACATATTGTCTGTCCCACCGTGAATGGCTGAATGTAAGCCATATCACAAAGCTGAAGAAGCCTTGAAAAATACTGAAAAATATCACAGCTGCCCTCTATACAGCCATGTGCCTGATGAAAGCCAGCAAAGAACAACTACCTTCATCACTACAGGAAACAGTTTGTGCTTCTGTCAGAAGCACTCTTCGAATGGAAATTACACCCCCCAGACTCTTTTTCACTACTGCTCCATTTCCAGTTTCCCCTTTCTGCCCAAAATACATATGAAAGGGGTCATCAGCAAGTTCCTGGCATCCTTAGGGCCTGACAATAAAGTTTGGGTGGTAGCACAAAACAGAGCTGGATCTATACAAGACTGGCGCCACTCTGCTCAGAAAGGAAAGTGCTGTGAAGAGCTACGAAATGATGGTTTTACTGGAGGAATTTATTTCCCCACTCACTGGGAGGTCTGAAGCCACAGGGCACATTTGACTCTCTACTAAGTCTGGAGGTCGGGTATCCAGGAATACCTTCAATCAGGTTGAGGAGTGTGAATGTTTGAGACCAACGCCTGGGAGATTCTTGCATCACCTCTCTCTAGGCTGGGTTACTATCAGTAACTTCAATGCTGTAACTGAAGCTGAAAATGAAAATAGCACTGTACTTTCTCCAGGAAGGAGAAGGAGCTGCCTAGCTTGTCCACGTGACAAGCTATGCCAAGTCTGTTCTCCTGTCACCTTCAACTGACTCCTGTCACCTTTGGTTGGTTTCTAATGCCTATTTAATGCTTTGGTCTCAGTCTTCAAAAGCATGACTCGCATATGAATGAAATTTGACCTCCGAACCAAAGTGGTAGATGCATCCCTCTGCAGCAAGGCAGATCACAAAGCACAGAACAACACAAAAACTGCGCACAAAATATATTCTGATAAAGCCCACTTATGAAGCCATTTTCCAGAGAAATCTCAGTGTTATCTAGCACCTGACCATCTTAACGAATGGTGCAAAACTTTCTTCTGAAAAAGACTTTCCCCTCTAAGAGACGCTTGTTTCATGTAAACTTTATTGGGTAATGTCATGAGAAAACTGAATTTTTGCAACTTGGGACTGGTTTCTTAACAACTTTTTGTGGAGGTACAACAGGCAAGCTTCATAGTCACACTTGTTTTCCTACTCCTAAAAATTATTCTGTCAACTTACATATGTGACTCTCAGTACTTCCTTCTCCTTCTACATCCCTGTTAGCCCTTACTCAAACCTCTCACAACATGCCCAGACTCCCCTCCCATCATAAACAGCCTTGTATCTTTATTCCAGACAATGTTTCAATGCTGAGAATCGAAACATAGAGAGTCTATTTTTATTGATTTTGTCTACTAAGATTGGTGTCTGTTAAGATTATCATTAGGATGGCCAACAACATAAAACATAAAATAGCATCCTTGGAAGGCCTCCCCAGGTCACTGTCATACTTCCAAAATAGGAACTACAGGTAGGAGGAAGAGGTTAAGTCACTGAAGGTATTGTACTGATAAAATTTCAGTAATTTTCCACTTTCAAACCAAAGCATAATCCTGTCCAGATACAAAACAGTTTGCAGTAAAGAACATACTAGTATTCACCAAGAATCAGCTGTGAAATGGTCTGTGAGATCTTGGCAACAGGAATAGCATAGACAAAAATGTGCAATCCACCCTGGGGTGTCTTTTGCAAATGTCAGCAAAAAGCACTGTATCTCTCCCTTGTTACGACCTGCAGATACATGCGGTAATTATAATTGGACTTGACCCTGCCCCTTGTATTTGGTAAATGAATGTCAGACCTTCAGACAGAAGGAAGAAGGCAGTTGTTTGAATACCAGAGTGTTTCACAGACCTCCACCATGAGTATTTATACCTATTGCATTTCTTAGAGCACTTGTCAGTAGGGAATGGTGAAGCTAAATTTACATAAACCCAATAAAAACCCCAGATAATTCCAGGAACTCATGAAAAGAAACATCATACAATTTTTTAAAGCTCAGGAAGCACCATGTGTAATGGCTCATACATATAGCTGACAAGGTCCAGGTTAATGAAAATATTATTTTAACGGATAACAGCCTGAATTATCAGAAAAACCTTTATTCAACCAAAGCAGTCTCACCTACAACACAGCATAGGAACCCAAGGTATTTTAGTGGACAAAGAGTCGAGAAACAACAAGAAAGAATGAGAGCTGGCAGCAAGTACTGTTCAAAATAGGTATGGCTGAAACACCTTGGTCAAAAATTAGAAGTTTTAGCATCTTTAGGGTTTTTAGAATTCTTCCATTTTTAATGAAAAAATATAATTCCAATCCTTTTTGTTTTAAAAATACATAAATAATAGAAAAACTACATATTTTCAATTTTTTTTGTGTAAAACAAGCAAGTAGATGGTATAAATGCAGGTTTTCTAGCACAAAAAAACAATTCTTCCAAAATCTGTGCTACCTTCTATTTTTAAGATGAGCTTCCATCTTAAAACTGAGATTCCACTTAATAATTTGCCTTCCTGGTCTCAGAATAATTCACAAAAAAATGCCATTGTACTGTGACACTATCTGATTTAAATGTTCGGTATTTATTTCATTTACAACTCATCTGGCCATTCAGACCTCCTCAGAGTATAGACAACAGAGTTGCATCAATAACTAATGGAGGAAGGCAGAAGTGGAAATGAAGGAGATGAGAGTAATAATAATCTAAAGGTCTGTTAGTTCATGTAATCTGTCAGCTCTTTGATGAAACAGATAACTCTTCACTAACACGTTGCCTACACTTAAGTATACAATAACTCACCATGATCAGCTCCCACTTAATTTTCTTTTGATAAACTTTTTGTATTCTCTGAGAGCTACTTTACAGGACAGGGCTAAAAAAAAGGCCCTTCCTACTTGCACAAGTTACTTCCTACTTTTACTAGTTACAATTTTGATATTTAAATATTAGATTAGCTTATTCAGGCTGTATGTGGGGATAACAGGCATTGGAAGGGGTTTTTTTTTCACAAATGGTTCTGTGCAGAACAAGGCACAGTAGGCGTAGGTGCTGGTGTTGCCATTGCATCTCAGTCTTACAAGCTGCAAAAGATCTGTTATGCTTCCAGACTAAAGCTGTCAATCAGGAGGGACTGCGAGAAGTGATGCAGTGTTTAGTGATGTGGACTAAAGTTCACAAGAGACCAACTGATTTGCTCTTGTGACCTAACACAAATTTGAAATTCCTGTCTCCAGAGGTAAAAGGTTAATGGAATAACCTATTTTTTCATCTAGCTCCCTACTACAGAGCACCCTTTTAATTATTGCTATTATTTATTGATTTATAAAGTAACATGTAACATAAGGTACTCAGCAAGGAAATTATGAAGCATATAAAACACAGTTAAAATGATCAAAGAGATGTCTGATCTGAAAAGATCTGTGATGACAAATATGGAAAAGCACTTCTCCATCTTGGAGACAAACATCAACTTCACTGTGTCTGGTTATGCAGACACAGAAAACACACACACACACACACACACACTAAAAAAAAAATAAAAAATCCATCTGTAAGATAAGAAAGAAGAGGGATTTTAAAACCCCACACTTGCTTTAAAAATGTGAAGACTGTTACATTAAGAGTCCAAACACTAAGGAATAAACATTTTAATTCTTACCATAAGTCAAATAACTGATCAGTGACCCAAACTTCTTTTAGTGTCCAAAGAAATCACTTTGATTATTTTAACGTAACAATAGTTGAAGCAGGATTTCAAGCCATATTGCCCTGAAGTAATAAACAGAGAACCAAACCCAAATTTTCCCCGCATCTGACTGGAGTCAGATGTGATGTTCCAACGCTATTACCCATAGCAGGGCTCCTAAAGGGTGCAAGGGTGTCATGAGAAGCGGTAAGAACTGGAAAATATTAAGGGTGTTGATGTGTACTCAATGCATTGCCAGTACGAAATGGGAATAGGGGCTGCAAAAGAAAAGAGTATGCTGTGATGGAGGCCCGCTGTTGTGCTCCCCTGCATTCATTTGGCTGCCACAAGCATGTTAGGTGCCCCCAAGTCCGGTGTGCAAACACTACACGCTACCAGATTCCACACGCAGTGCTAAGGCTGCATTTGATGCTTTCCTAATGCAGCCTCGAGCCAGTAACTTCAAAGGAGCACATCAAAGCTGTTATTCACAGCGGAGAAGAGAGTATGAAGCTGGGTGGCATTTTTTTTCTCCCCAGCGAATATGAAACTTTAGGGGGCTTCCCAAAGGACATATGAGTGATTAAAAAAAAAGGAAAACTCTCCTTCATATCCTAGGGAAAGGAGGGTAGAGGCCCCATAGAGGCAGATGGAGGAAGAAATGAAAATTTCTCTCTATTAATACATCTCCTACATAGCCTGCTATGCTGCGAAGGGAGGGGGAAGGGTGGGAGAAAAAAGAACTAAGTTTCATCTTTGTTTCATTGGTCTTTTTTTTTTTTTAATCTGAGTCACAAAAGCTTAAAATGATGAAATGAGCATGTGCAGTCTGACTGAGATAGGAGACAGGCAATTACTGAAACTCTGTGCCACAATATCAGCTGCCTGCTGACTTCTGCGATTGAATTAAAACTATCATAAGAATAATGCAAGGACTTGCCCTTGTCCTGCTTGTCTATGTGTTTATTTAATTTTCTGTCCAACTGACTCTCAAATAAATTGGAAACAGCTGCCATTTTTTTGATTCAGTAGCTCCATTACCCCCCAATGACATCATTCTGGGCACGCTCACCAACAATAGGTCATTATGCAGCAATTACTTTATTGATTTATGGAAGTTTTTAAGCTCCACCAGGAATATGCACATTCAAGGAAAAAAAGGACTTTTCCTTCTGCGCTCTTGTAAGTAGTGAGTTGCTGCACTAGGCAGGGATAGTATTACGGACACAAAATTGAAATTTAGATTACAAAGGGAAAAGGAGGAAACCTTTTTGCTATTGGTTACATCACCAAAGAAAAAAGATTTCAGAGAAGGATCCTGCTGTGAACTGATGTTTAGAAACCATGATTTAATGTGGTAATTAAATATATGACGCAAGTAAAACTGCTACGTAATAAGCTGGCAACAAAAGTATGCAACATTTGCTATAATCCACCCTAATAAAAGCTCTGATGCATGGGCTCTTTGAGGTACTGCAAAACACATTTAAGAATTATTATCAAATGGAAACATTTGCTTTCTTCTATTCCTATCAATATATTAGATCAGCCATCATTTATACATTATACACCATTCTAAGGGAGGAATGCAAAAATCATATAAAGCAGATCTGATCCATTATGGTCTTTCAGCCTTTAATCATCTGCTCAGTTTGAAAGCGTGGAATTTTGAAGAAGACTGACACTGCAAATTAAGACAATTTGTCATTTTCTGCATTCAGAAAAAACCCTGTTGGAATACTCAGGTAAAAGTATCGCTGTGGTTAATAAAATAGTGGTACGCAATGCAAAAATTTTATAATCTTTTGAAATAGAATGGACGTTAAGCTGTGTGTAACATAGATATAGATATCCCTTTTACGAAAAGTTTAGAGGTGGGTGAATACCTGCAAAAGCTGTGTCTGAACATGTATTTAAATATTTGAGTGAGGCTCATACTTACACATCTTAACATTTACTTCTAAAACTTCTGTCATTTGCTTTTATTTGCACTAATGTTTGGAGTCTAAAAATGGCCCGCTGCAATAACCAGTAGTGTAACTATGATTTTCAAAAATCTAGAGGAATTGGGTGCCTGAGCATCACAGTATTTAGCAAGACCTGAGTGCCTTACTTGG
The DNA here is from genome assembly GCF_000737465.1 of Haliaeetus leucocephalus. NCBI lineage: Eukaryota > Metazoa > Chordata > Aves > Accipitriformes > Accipitridae > Haliaeetus > Haliaeetus leucocephalus. Next base: position 373,491 of record NW_010972642.1, on the reverse strand, counting down.
ATATTCAAACTTCACTCTTTTTTCTCTTTCTGTTCCTCACTTTGATGCTTAAAATGTTTCAGTCATCCACTGAGGGTTAAGAAGCCGAATCATGTGAGTCATGCACAACAGAGGGTCTGATCTTCAAGGGCAAATAGGTGATAGCAGCAGGCTCCTAATTCAAAGGATGACATATACAAACCAGCAACATTTCTGCAATGATTCCAGTTCCTTTTGAAGACCTGGCCATACTGCATAACTGAAATGTACAACTTATGAACATCATATAGTCAGATATTCTTTCACATTAACTTTTCTATACCAGTTGCGCATAACAGAGCCACAGAAACTAGCCTGAGCTTGTGAATGATTCATAAAGAGAAAAAAAATGGTTGGATAATTTAATTATAATGAAAAACCAGTGATTTTTAGAAAACACCTCAGGGAAATGTCTTCAGGTCTGCAATCATCGCCATGAGGGTATATTTCTGAGCTTAGCAGACTCTCATATTATGACTTGCAGGACTGGGGCTTAGCTGCAACTTGCCATCACAAGTGCTTTGAGAAAGTATCAGAACAATATTTGTGAATTTTTCTTCATTTTATGGATGCATTTTACAATCAAGTCATTTCATTTGTTGTGATATGTCCAATGTCCCTTTCCACATCACATATATGTTAATATTTGAAAAGTTGGGTGTTTTTCAGCAAAATGATCTTGGATGAAAGAAATATCTTAATTTTTAGGAGGCCTACTTTGAAATGCAAAAAAACCTAAACAGCTTATTAGATCTGCTGGTATCACATTAGAAGGAACTACATAAAATGCAGTAAGATATTATGATTAAAATAATAACATATCTCTATTTGATCATATTTTTGCATTTCACACATTAAAATAAATATGACTGAATGATCAGGACGTTCCATTGGCATAAGCTCAACTCCTTTTCTTCTACTTGTGACACACCACCAATTGCACTTTGATTGAAAAACATGAAATTATGTGAGACGCCTTTTCCATAGTCTGATTATTCTTTTAAATTTCTCTAATACAGCTGTTGTATCTTACTTGCATCACCATGAAGAATATGTAATGAAGTCAGATACAACACCCTTTTAGTAATGTGCCTGTAAAGTACTTGAAATACAAGCCTGGACTCTATGATGTCCACACAGTGGCCATGCAGTTAAATGACCTGGTTGTGTGCTTATGCCATTTTTACCACGTTCAACACAAATGTGAGATCTCTGTGTGGCTCAGGTGTTGCATTAACAAAGTCACATCAGCAAATTGCCTTACACTGACCTTTTTGGTTTTGTTAACTTTGCCAGACTCCTCCTGTTTATAAGAGCAACTTATGAGGAAAGACCTATCAAAATTGACCAGTCAATCATCACAATAATTAGCATTTAATTCATTTAAGTAGCACTTTCAATAACACAGCAATGCAGAGAAGTTAAAAAGCCAAAACAGCTGCAGAGAGAGCGCCTTTCACACAGACAGCGAGGGACCCCAATTTCATTTCTTCCTCCCGTGTATCTCCCATGGGCTGTGTGGGAGGTTTTCCTGTGTGTGGAAACTGTGGTTAGACCACAGGTATTGAAATTCAAATTTCTCATTCTGGTCACAAAGTTGGTCAGGAGTACAGAAAAACAGTACAGCAGGCATTGGCTCTCACAGCGGCAAATGAAACAAGAATGAGGAAGGGTACAAACTGAACATCTCTAACACTCCCACCCCGCGGTTCTCCTCCAAATGCTGTTCCCACCCCCCGAGCACAACTCTTGCTGACTGCAGTAGGGGAGACTCGGCAGCTCCGTGAGCTCCGGGCATGTGGGGTGACAGCGCTGTGCCGAACCGCAGTGGAGCTGACAACGGATCAGTGCAGCTGGATGGGAAACAGGACAAATCTGCTGCGGACCCACGGAAACGGAGCGCAGGGATAGGGCAATGCTGGGTGCTAAAATTCCCCTTTGGCTACTGGAAATCCTTCAAAGCCAGCAAACTGGCGTACTACCAAAACCAACTGCTAGTGCCAGAACACATTTCTATGGTAAATCAAGTGACAGATTTTGCAGTCATACTGTAAATAATGCACCTTCTTCTCAAGTGGGGTGAAATGTGGTTCTACCAAAATTAATAGCGTTACTTTGATTTATAGTGGCTGAGAATCTGGTTCAGCATGTTAATATCTCCATTGACACCTTCTGGTTTTAAGTTCTGACTCCTCAGTTTAGAAATGCCACCTGGAATTATTAGGAATAAAAAGGAAATTCTCTCTCTTCCACCATTCCACTGGTATTGAGAAGGCTGCAGAGGTTACAAAACTACACATTTTGTGCCTTTACAATAAATAGTTTTTCTCATGAAATGGACATTCTTCTTGACAGTAGAGTGACCAAGATGAAACCTTATGTTTCAGCCAACTGATGTAATTACACTTTAGTCAGTGGTACAATGTTAAGCCTCCATTATATCCCTGTGGCATTTTTCTATCTTAAAGCCTTAGGTAAACAGTCCTCTGTATCATTTTTTATCCCCAAAAGGCACAGTACGTAAGAGAGGCAACAGTTAAATGAATTGCCTGCTGCTACAAAGGATCAGTGCCAGAGGTAGGATCAAAAGTCATGAATTTCTGGATCTGCTAACAATTTCTCTGTGTAATTATATTCACCATTTACAGATATTAAAGATATGTAGATATTGAAAAATGACAGAAAAAAATACCCGCCTTCTGTAATGGTATCTGTGTCTGTCCCATTGTTTCTATATACTTTCCAGGAAAATACATGAAGATACAAAGGTGAACAGCCAGTTAGCTAGATAGTTATAGAGACAGCCAAGGGATGCATTAGCAAAAATAATCACTGGTTATCCTCAACAAATGAAGAATTAAATTTTGCTCTTTGGCCTAGGCAGCCTGGCTTTCAGTCCTATGTTTTTCCTCTCTCTCTTTGTACAATTTCCATTTGCTCTGGATGCTTTCATCACCTTTATGAATGGGGTTTTAGCTTCACAGTAGCCTGTGAGGCAAGCCTACTTTCAGAATTAGGAAAGTAAGGCATGGCATATTTTCGATCGTAAATCACAGAAGCTGAGTTGCAAGAGAGACCCAGTTTTCTCGCGTGCCAAAGCAGCGCTCTGTGCACAAGATCATCTCTTGCAGCTCAAGAGCACCACAAGTTCTCATGTAGGAGAGGAGTGAACCATGCAGCACGCAGCTGAGCCCTCACGGGTATAGCAGCAGCATCTTGCCTTTGCGCTCCCCGCTGCCTTTCACGTGCACAAGGCTACATACAGAAACACGGTATCGCAGAGGCATCTCGCTGACTGTAAAAGTGAGCCTGAGATCCAAACTGTGGACAAGGAATTCAGTCTGTCCTGCTCTGAACTGGAGCGCCATTTGGAAAGACCATGGTACCCTCTCCCCCAAGGACGACGCTGGCTGATGCAGGCGCCTCTCCCTGGGCCTGGGGTTGGACACCAATCCAAGCAGAGCTGTGCTTTTTCCTATGAACCGCCAGGACCGTCACTGGTTCTGCAGCCATCCCTGTGGCTGATATAGCTCAGATGTCACAATAAAAACTGATATATGCAAATTGGCAAAGAGTGTTTGCTTTTTACCTTAAACATAGTTTTTCAGCTGAACTTTGCATTCTATAGAGATACATTTTTGAAAAGCAGAACTGAGCATAAAATTCCATTATTTAAGTGGCATATACTAGGTAGGTATGGTCTAAGAAACCTGGCAGTAACTTACTCTGTTTGTGGTTTCTACTTTGTTAGACTCTGTGGAGCCATGAATCTATCTTGTCCTTAAAAAACTGAAAGAGGGGGCCTTTAAAATGAATATAATGCTAAATTTATGTGCCACAGGAGCAGCATATCAAGGCCTCTGTGCTGATTAGACCCAGATGTTGGTAACAATGTTAGTGTTATGGACCAACTGCAGGTGTGGGAATAAATCCCTTTCCCTGGGACCCTCAGCAATCAGACCAGTGGTTTCTTCTGGCTCTCAGCTCACAGTTTTCAATTAGCACTACAATGGTATTGTTGTTCTCCAGCATTAGATCATATGTCATGTAAATGAAGTTGAATATACACTTTAACTTGACAAGGTGATTAAGGCCAAGGATACATATGTTCACTATTATAACACGATCAAGGTTAAAAAATAATAATAAAAAAATAGCCCTGACATGCCATAAAGTTTTTATTATTTTGGCTTATCAGTAGATTTTCACATTTTACTTTCATAAAACAGAACATAGTGTAAAGCAGGGCTAGACCAGAATTTGAATAAAAGGCAGACAAAAATATCGTATGTGTAAAATTATATATACGTGTGAGTATAACGCTTAATTTGGGACTTTTATGTTTTTGTCTGACATCTGACAATTTGGATCGCTCTTTATTTCCTTTCCCAATTTTCTGTCCACTCTCCTTATCTTTTCCTCTTTCATGTCAATGAATAGTGCATGCACAACTATTTCCAGAGGAGACAAAACCGGGATATTCCTGAAAAGCCATCCACCTCAGAGCAATGAATCCAGCTCATCAGTGCCAGAGGCTGTTTCCTCTATCTCCTTTGGGTTTCATGATATTTAGAACACCACCATGGCTCACTAAAACATATTAAGGACTCTATTAAGTAAAGGGGCCATACTCCTCTTCCACACATGCATAATTCCCATTAATGTCAATGGCCATTACCTTTGCAATGAAGAGTGCAGCCACTAATATTTTTCTTATATGTTCACTTTCATCAGGTTCTCTGTGCCAGAGCTGTGGGGCTGCACATTATTCAGTGGTAGCAAAACAAAAATAAAAGGGAAAGCCATGGAAAAGTAAAGTAAGGGAATGACACAAACCACCATAGAGACAGGTTCTGATTTATCGTTTGCAGGGGAACAAGATGATTTCTCTTTTCTGGCAGTACAAGGGAACTGCAGACACAAACCCATTAGGAATACAGAAACTGTAAGAGGTCCCCAGGGTTATCAAGTCTTGCCAAAGGTTATCAAGCCTTGCTTGGTGGTTATCTTGCCACTGTAGGCCACCACAGAACAGATATGGGACCTATTCTGAACTCAGAACAAATCGCAGAATGATGGGACCCCACTGCTCCCACAGACCTGATGAACCCCAACATTGACAACTACATTTGCTCTCTCAGAGAGTGGAGCTCAAAAGCTCATCAGTTTATTACTGATGACCACAAGAAGGACTATCAGCTTCTCTGTTGCTTGCTTACACTTTGGCAGTCAGCAGTGCAGGTGCCTTTGAGTGTTCCTGGCCAATTTAACATGAAATCACAAAGAAAATGTCCCTGAAGGAAGTGCACCTTGGTGTGAGAGCAAGAAACTGCAAGTCTTGGATGCTATATTCTGCTCCGATCCTTTGTTATTCTGCGTATGTCATGACCTCCTCTGTGTCTCACCTTCCAATAAAATGGATACAATAGCTGATGAACAGGAATTAACTTCTTGTACTTTGACCACTTATGTACTTTTCAACCCAGAAGCCAGAGAAAACTGCATAGCACAGGCCATATAAATATTCAGCGAATAAAAGTGATTCTGTGAACTTCTATCCGTAACAAATATTTTCTATACATTGTTTACTTTGCAGTAATTCTAAAACATCTGTTGTGTCCACCTGCCTTAGGTATGTCCCCTACTCTTGCCTTAAACTTTTCCTGCAAGGTCTTTGGAACAGAGACTGCTATTGTGCATCCAAGGGCTGTGACACGATAAAGAATGAAGTACTGAGTCTCTAGGTTTTACTGTTATATAGCTATATACTACTGCTACTATTAATAGATTCATGGTTTTGCATCCCAACTTTTGTTTCAACAGCACTGAGAAACATGTATTCTACCTATAAAGAGTAGTAATTCAAGATGGCCAGAGAAAAGTGAGTCTAATTCATGTAGGATTTGAGAACACATTTCTTTTCTGCACAGATTTGAAACAAAACCTGAGAAAACTCATGTATTTCTCTATGAGGAGGAGTTGCAGATCCTAGGAAGTCTGGGATTCCTGACTCAGAGGCAGACTGGTGAAGAACACAGCACAGAATTGGCAAAATTAAAAGAAGAACAAAAATCCCAGAAAGACATCCGAGCCAGAATCTTACCTGGGCTTCATTAGAATTTACAGTTCACCCCTGGAAAGCCTTTGAATTTCCATGAGTTTAGGTGTATTCCAATGAAAAAAATGTTGTCTGACCTGTTTCAACTATTTCTGGCTATAAAAATAGTAAGTACTACTCTATAGTGATGAAGCAACCTAGAAACTTGCCTCATACAGTTTTATCCACCCTGTATTAACTCAGGACACTGGAAAGTCCCAGAATAGGTAATGTGGGAAAAAAGAAAAACTCCAGCATTAATGATGAATAAATGAGGATACCCCAATGACCACTGGCATGCTCATTCACAGGTGACAGGTCTCAAACACACACTCACACAATGTCCTGTTTGTGGCTCGTACGCCAGAGATGCTGTGCGAAAAATCATTCACTCTTATTAGGAAGTACTGCCTTTGTAACAATGTCAGCATAAATTAACTTGAGCAGAAATGTAAGCAACATAAGTTAGCAACGATATGCAAGATTTAACTTACAAAAGAGCTTCAGAATTTTGTAGATTTTGAGGCAGGAAACCATAAACTTATTTTAGGGACAAGGTACTCCCTCCTCGCTTTATCTTCTGAATATTCCCTCAAATGGTGTGCTCTGTATGCCTAACAATTCTCCTGAACAACAATTAATCCATGCTGACAAATTTGTCAGATGTATTGGAGTTATTAGCCAAACTTTCAACAGGTTACTCCGAAGTTACCTGAACAGGGGCCTTTGTGTACAGTTGTAACAGTAAATCATAATAATCAAAGTGCTCATACTGGTATATAAAAATAGTATTAATAACATCTAACTCCTATACGGAACCTTTAAAGTCATTCAAAAGTTTCAGGGGAGAAAATAAATTTTGGGGGGAGGGAAAAAATTATCATAAAGATACAAATATGTTCACTTAATATGAGCAACATAAAGAAGAACTCATAAATGGTCTGCCTAGGAAACAAACATATCAATCAAGGAATAGTCAAGCTTACTAAAATCTATGCAGGACTGAGGAATACAAAACACTAAACAATATTTTGATCCTATGACACCTCTTCTATCTAGTGATTATAAATGTTCTACAATGCTTGCAAGAAGCATCTGTCTTGTTTTGGATTCTGATAGAACAACGTAATGTGCAAGATAAAATTTTCCTCTCATCCACGCTCTGAGAATACCTCCAGCTCAATGACCCCAAATCCTGCATGCAAGAGAACAGTAGGAGGGCACGTGTGTAGAGGAGAAAAGAGGGGACAAAGACCTGGTCTCAATCCAAGGTAGAGAAGTCAGCTCTCTGCTGTACGTGAAGAAGATGGGCTTGTTCCAGGAACTGTATCTCAGAGGATCCAAGGTTAGTCTCACCTTTCATGTAGCTGGATATATTCTTTGAACTGGGGAACGATAAAGGAATTTCTACATAAACTTTGTCTCTAGCAAAGATGCCTGAAGCAGGAGGAGTCCTCCGGGACTTCATTCTACCAGCCTTAAAATCAGACTCAGGGTCAGAGGAGGCGGTACAAAAGGTACGTATATTAAGATCAAATATATCTCCAGTAGCGTGGCCACAGTGAAACATAGAGAGAAACACAACTAGAACTCTTAACATAACTTCTAGTCTTTGTCTTCAACCATTCCACCTTCCTTTTGTTATTTTACTCACTACCCTAAACAGCGACCCACCTTTTAAACTTATGAAAACAGTGACCGCAAAGGCAAAGTTAAAGGTGTAGTAGTAGCATGAAACCAGTAAAGGCCAAGCTAACAGAAGTTTATTGTAGCAGGCATTGATTCACAGTTGTTAACCACTGTGAATAAAATATAGACAAGTGTGCCACTTAAAACTGACTAGGTGTGCCATTTACCCATTGATTGGAGGGAATGAAATCAATGGTGCGGGCTCTGCTCCACAGCAATCACACCACAGACGGAGGAATATATTTCAACAAGGCACCAATTAAATGGATTCTTCTGTTGTTATAGCCCCATCATGACCTGAGTGGTTTTGGTTCTGAGTAAAAGCAACGGGCCTGTGTTATCACAACCCATTAAAAAACCCAGCAATCTGTTATTAGGTCATTTCAGTGGAGGTGTCAAAGCACAAAAGTTAATATGAACTTAGGATATGTAATAAACTTAGGCCATGATAGTCCTGTGTAGTTATCTTTCCAAGCTCTGCCTCCTATTAGCAAGGCAAGCACTGAGGAGTAAGGCCAACCCTTGCATGTTGGGGAGGACAAAAGGCTGGAGAAATTGAGAAGACTATTATCCTACTGTTTGCTCTCTGTTGACAGGAGGTTAGTGAGTTCAAAGGGAAGTCTGTAGAGACAAAAGCTCATTTCTCTTGTTATAAGAAACTCCCAGCTCCTTCCCACTCCTCTGCCAATGGTTTATAATGAAAAATGTAAGAGTGGTTTAGGCACTTAAAGACTTCTAAGTGTAGGCAAAATACCTTTCAAATTAAATACAAGTACTCAGATGCAAGCCACTAGCACAGCAAGCACTGTAAACAATACTTACATAGAGTGGGTTTAATGAGTCATATATCAAAGAACTAGAAATACCCACCTCAAACAGACCCCTCATAGTAATCACTAAGCTCAGTGGCTGAGCTGTTTACACTAAAGGCCATTCGTTATGCATGCCCTAGCAGTGAACAATAGCAATATTATGCTGAAATGTTGAGTAAATCTATCCCACCTTTCACCAATACCTTCATGAACCAATGAATCCATGGGGATGGATGGCATTATTCCACAAAGTATTGTGAAAACAGGCACCATTGTTAGACCCACAATACATTACTGATAACCAAGTAGAGGCAGAGCGTAAAGGAACATATCATTATTGCAGGTGAAGAAAAGAGAAGTGTTCTGCAAACACATGCAGAGCAAAGAATATGCTTTTTGTGCTTCTCACTCATGGTTAAAGTATAACTGATTTTCACATTTAAGCAACAGATTTCTAAATATAGCCTCGACAAACATCTGCCTTTCCTTCACTTTCCTGTCTGTTTTTGGAACAAATTCTGACCAATGCTAAGATGAGGAATTTAAAATTAAATGTAGGATGCTTGAAAAATTGGATCTTTTTTGAAGCTCTATCTTACTCGTACTGGGAGATCTAGCCTGAAGGCCAACAGTGGCTGAGGTTGGAAGGGGAGTGGAGGGAGGTGAAGGAGAGAGGGGTGGTGACGAAGGAAGAGGATGAGATTGAAGTCGCTGCACGGATGTCTTGTTAGTGCAAGAGCATCCCTCGCTGGCCAAGAGGAGGCAATGACCTAGAATAGGTTTTGCCTCTCTTCTGGATGAAATACTAGTCCTGAAGCCACCAAGAGCAGAAACATCTTGAGGTGTAAGAAAATGTGTTATAAAAGCATGGATGATATCTGAGCCGATTACAGACAATGAAGGATTTCTCTGCCTCATATTCATGCCTCTCACATTACCTGTGTTTATGCCTGTATTAAATGCAGAGAAACACATGAATAGAGTCTTTCCATACAGATAACACACGTATTTCTAGAGAGAGTGAGTGAGCATACAGTTACTTCTATTTAATCCAAATTACGGAAATTTCTTTTTATATGTTACATTTAACTTAAACCAATTAATCAGGTAAGGATATAGCATGATCTAGATTTTGGCAGTTCCCATGGGATGAACATTAAAGCAGTGAAAGCAGCTGTAACAGCAGTTCTTACATTTTAATGCAACTGTTCTGGAAACAAGTATACACATCCCACACTGTCTATTTGTAGTCTAGAGAAGGCATAGAAGTAGGAAACGTAGATGAAAAAGGACTCACTGTCCAGTCATGCTAGGCACCTTACAACCACATGAAAAAGCCAAGTCCCCGGTTAACAGAGTTTATAACCTCATTTAGGACTAGCTGTAACTTACAGCAGACCTCTCGACTGCAGTATCCCCCTCTGTCATTTATATCTATTGGACATATGTGCTGAAAGTGAACATAAAGTAACCACATCTTACTCAAATGTCATACACCCCTTAAGTGAAAATTAACAAGGCCCTGTGTTTATTACAGTGGAGCTTGCTAGACCTCCTTGGGTTCAAGGTCAGTTGGTGTTTCTTTATGAACCCCTTTATGAAAGTTTTCAGTGCTTTATAGCTCAGCCATTAAATTTTGCTCCAGGCTGAAGCTTCTCACAAAAGGTTTAATTCTAGAAGCATTTTTTTTTTTTTTGGTAATATATTTTCAAAGAGACGTCTTTGGTCATTTTTAAAACATAAAAAGAGTGAAAAAAAAAAAGTTAATTGGTTTTAGGCTGTCTTCAGGGCTCGCCATAATTCAGAAACAACTTAGAGCTGGCCATTTTTGGTGTTTGAAGCTTGTCTACCGAGTTTGTACTGGGACTTTTTATTGAATTTCTAATATGCATTTCTATAAATAAGTAGTCCTACACTTTTTTATGGTTATTACAGTTTGTTCTTCTCCCCCATGGGCTGAAATACTGCTTCTCTGACTCATACAAAGTAATCCATATCGAGTATGATAAGTGGTTCTAGGCCTCCGTTGTTAGAGATTGAATTCTAGAGAACTAAACCTCTGCTTCAGTTAGTTGTGCAATTTTAGGATGTTCTTTACATTTCATGATTTCATAGAATTTCAGTAGTGTTGAATGTTGCATGGCACTTCCATATTTATGATGAAATTAGTTCCTGCCCTGGCCACACTGGTGCTTTTATTCCAGTTCTAGGAAGATGAGCTTGTTGGCAGTGCTACCTAAAACCAATCCCGCTCAAACTGCCCTGCTATGAATGATTTCTGCGTGTTTCTGGCTCCTGGAGTCAGGGAAGGTTACGGCTTGAACGTTTAATAACACCCCCTTCATATGTGACTAGCACAACAAACCGAGAGGCATGGCTTGTCCTTGTGAGGATTGGTGAGCTTCACAGGAAGGGGACTGGGACTGACCTTCGGTCTCTGCCTGCTGTGTGACCCTCCCCACGTGACTTCTTCCAAAGAGCTATAAATGAAATCAAGACACATTTGCAAAAGCATCTACGTGAATATCCACACTGAAGAACTTGAGAGCGAAAAGTGCTGAAAGTGGTATGGAAAATCTCCACATGGCTGACTTTGGCTATGGATCTCGAGAGCTGTGAAACCCCAACAGCACGCTCTGCTGTCCCAGTCCTGGCGCAGCTTGAACATCCCTCCCTCGCCTGCTCTAACAGGGCCCTAAGCTAGTTTTAGTGCAGAAATATGTTTCTTTAAAAATGTTTTAGTTTCCTTTTCTCTCATCTGGGAGCCAACCAAGGCCCGTCTTCGACTGGGCTTCCCCACCCGGGGCCCACCTCCTCTCACTACAGACTGCTGCCCCACTCAGACCCTTATGCCTGCCCATGCCTCCTCACTCCTCCTGTCACCTCCACAGCTCTCTCCACCAGCTCCACTTTCTCCTTGCCTCACAGCTCCTCCTCCCCAAATCTCCCCACCCCAGCCCCACACTCTCACCTGAAAGAATCAGTGTTACCACTATTTTAAATGCTGATACAGGCAAGAACAAGTTGGGGCCAACTGATAAGTAGTAACTGCAACATGCAGGCTGTGCGTACCTGTGGCTACCATGATCTGAGTGCATTTATCATGCACCAACTGGTATGTGGCATGCAGAGAGCGTGCACTGTGCATCCTGCCAGACCAGCGACATGGCAGCTTGATGGGAGGAGATGCCCTGCAACCATGAGTCCAAAGCTCTTGTGCGTGTTATGGCTACCTAAGGGTGACCCTGAGCTCACCCAAGCTAGGAGGGTCACACTTAAGGTAGTTAGCATTGCTATGCACATCATCTGATTAACACAACATGACTGATATCAAATTAAAGGAGCAGCAACAAAGAAAAGTTCCTTGCAATTTATGATAAAAGGAGAAACAGATGTTTATAAAAAGACAACGGAAGCAAGGAAAAAATAAAGAAATAAACTTTCACATGGTCTATTTTTGGTAAACCTCTGGGGCAAAACTCAAGTATGAGCAGGAAAAAAATATCTGTGGCATATTAAACTAAGATTTATTAGCATTGTTAGGACCGCCAGCATAAATACAAACCTGTACTTTACCTGTAAACGTAGACTTTTATTAGATGGTGTCATCCTAGAGCCGAATCTCTCTCTACAACCACCCCTTCGGGCCATGTCTCTATCTAGTAGATTCTTTCTGTGGAACAGCTCTAATATATAGCTCTTCCCATCCACTAATCACAGCACATCCTGATTACTGCAACATTCTTTTCTCTGGCCTTGACAAAAGCAATCATCCTCATGTCCATTAAGAATATGCCTGGCAAAAATTATTTTCTAGCCTGTTTCTTTTAACCATTTCACTCCCTCTTTTCATTTTCTTCTGCTGGCATCCCTTTCCTAGTACCTCAAATACAAAACTACTTGTTATTTTGAAGGAACCTCATAGCTGATCTCACTCACACTTCCTATCAGCTTTTCTTCATTAATGAGTTGTTTACTCCTGTCTGGCCTATTAAAATTTCAAACAAACACTTTCATGGTTTGTCCCATAGGTTGTCCTCACAGTCTTCAAAACAAACGGCTTTTACGGTAGTAAATAAATATAATTTCAGTGTTCTTCTTCAAACTTCTCCTTAAAGTATTCCTTGTTCATGAAATCTGGAAAAACTTATCAATGGTTAAATTCACAGTGTGCTGAGACCACCATCTACCATGCTGACCTATATTGTCCCTTGGTTTCCCTGAAATACCCTCAGTTATGTCTGCAGCCATATGTTGTCTCTTGTCTTGGGCTCAGATGCATAATCAAATTGCCACAGCTTAATGAGTACCACGTGTTAGCTGAGCCAAAGTAGTAATTTGCATAGTTTTAAGCCACTGCACATGCAAGTTAATGCATTTTAACTTAAACCTCAGTGAAATGGGTTTAAGAACATAAGTTTACATTATGACAGCAGCAAGTCATCGTGGCAACTTGTTAGACCATTGCAACTTAATCATGTGTCTGGAGCTTTACACATTGAACAGTTTGGAGCAAAACCTGTTTTTTTCATACATCCATGTAGCATTTAGAGGTTCTGTCCAGAACAGAGCTTCTAGGATTTACTACCATGAAGTGAGTAACTACAAGAAATGGCACTACATAAAGACAGTGTTGTTATGAGAACAGCCAGATGCACTGTTCCTGAAGTGGACTGATCTGCCTCTGTTCTTATGACAGCTCCCTTCTCAAGAGCTGATAACACATTATCACATTGTTCAGAGGTTGAATGTTTCTCTCTCTATGCATAGTCATTTTGACCATGTATTTGACTTCCACATTTACATCTTGCTCTCTCCTTTCCTGCAGTTTATTTCCCCCCCTCTTCTTCAGTACCTAAACCACATCTTCAACATACTTTCTCCTCTTCCTCCTTCCTCCACCTTTTTTTCCTCCTTGTTTGTAGCAGCAGCTTTGGGAAAAAGAAACTGAGGAAGTGTTTTTCACCCTCTAAAGCTCTTGAGAGTTGGTACTGCCAATGGACAAGGTAACACTCTCCTGGAATAAAAAAAACTTTTTAAAAGTTTTTTGTATTGGAGTTCCCATTGTTTGGGTCTGAGTTGCAGTCCCAAAGTCACACAAGACTGTGTGGCCAAGGTCATGTCAATAAATAAAAGTACATTCTTTCACTGGTGATACTGGAGAGGACACAGGCAGAAGTTGAGGACATGTCTCAATAAGACCTGCTGAATAATTTGAACATATTAGAGGATAAGCTTTTTTGTCAAAGAAAAAGAGATAATTGTTATGCTTCCATTCTCCCATTCCACAAGTGCTACCTTCCAGCTTTTCTGCCTGGTGTATTTATCTCTCTTCTCTGCCTGTTTAAGCCTCAAAACTGCCTGCAGCAGGAATCCTGGGCTGCAGTGGTATAAAGTAGTATATCTTTATACATTATCCAAGTGGCCAGGGAGAGATGAGAAAGTTAATGATTCATCCCTTGATGAGCTGGAGAAGATATGAACTGGCATATTGGTTTTTAAACAAAGAATTCCCTCCATCAGCAATACAGGCTTGTACAAGCAGCTATCAAATTCAATTCTCAGAATTGCTAAACTGTCTTTGGAACACAAGTCCAACTAAAAGTATTATTAAAACACGTACTCTCCTAAATTTTTTAGCCAGAAAATGCAACCAGAGGTTCCGAATGCCTAAGGAAAAACATACACACATGTTCAGTTTCAAACACTCTCAGGAACAAAATAATTAATTGTCTCTGCAATCTAGCAAAGCAAGCATTTAACCCTCTGAAAAGCAAGAGGAGCAGGGGACAGGAAGACAGGTAGAAAGAAAGAGGAGAGGAATCAGCCTGGCATGGTTAAGTGATTTGCTCATGAAAAAGATCATCAGCAGATTTAAAGAATGATCCAGCTTCCACTGAGTTTCACAAAATGAGCTTAGAAGCTCCAAGTATCATTCTCAAACACAGGGAGTATGTGATCCTTACGTACCAACATAATTGGTTAAGAGTTCTTTGCATAGTATGCATAGTTTAGGCCAAGAATGAAAGACTACGGGTTTTGTTATTGAGGATCTTTTTCCAAGATTACTGTCAAAAAACAATACTGAAGCAAACATTGCAAGAATACAAGCTAAATCACTGGCATTCCTGCAAACAGAATAGCCAAATACTGATAACTCTGCCACTATGGATTTCTATATTCAAAAAAACCCCAAACCCTAAAATGTGATCGTGGTCACAACTGTTGCTACAATCTGCGACGGCAGGTGGAGGTCTAACAGGATAAAATAGAATGTCTAAAATGTCACTAAATAGCTATGTTTAAGGAAGTGGATTGACACCTTAAAGTCAACAACAAAATATCTACTGATGTCAAAATAGGTAAATTGCATTCTCACTGGGTATCTCCAAAACGCCATAAAACAAATTCTGATATAAGCCATAGACCATTCCTGCCCAGCTGAGGCTACCTGGGCTATTATGGTGACAGAATCATATTTTGGACCTGAATTTGAACCAACGTTACCTTTATCGTGCTGCTCATCGCTGGTACCTAGGCCCATGCTGAAAGCCTACAGCTTGGCCAGTCTGTGTAGCACTTTCTGACTGAACTAGTGAGCATGGGTACGACATAGTCATCTCATTTGTGCTCTGTTCAAATACTGAGAGAAGAAAGGGGGTCTCATAAGGGTAGAGACTCAGTACACAAAACATCAGAGACTCTCATTGCACAGTCCAACCCACAATCAGCAGGACATGGGTTGTTTTTACAGGTTCATGTGTAACATGGCACTGGTTTCTTTCTTTTGCAGTTCCCACATTACAATTCCTGTCCCAAGTAGCAACTGGACACAAAATTGAATTATTCAAACATTTTGAAGCCTGAGAAATACATAAGCCTGGGCCCCACACTTCTGAGTTTTAATAACTTTTGCATTTAGATATTTATTGTCTAGCAACTACCACCCATGTAGTAGGCTGAGAGGTGTTCCTAGATCAAGGACCCCAGTCTTTAGAAACATTAAGATCTAGATCCTTCCAGCTTTATCAATATTTCCTTTGAGGAGGGGTAGCTTTGGCTTTTTCAGGGGTTGATTGACTTTCTGAGGTGACAGAAATCTTGTTATTTTCCGCACCAGTTCACCTAGGTCTGTTTGTACTATAAGAGACAAGCCCTCTAATTACACATTTTATATTTTTCTAAGATTCTAAGCCAATTTGTTTCTGCAGAAAACTGTGTCTTTAAATTGTGAAAATCACTCCATAAATTCTGAGTTAGAACAGTCAAGGTCTGATACCTTATCTGTGCTCTTACTGTGTACAAGGTCACATCATCAGCATGTAGATGTACAGAATATTTCATGAACTATACAACGTCGACAGGTCATTAATAAAAACTGCAAAAGTAAAAGCCCTCTAATTAGCTCCTGAGGTAACTTCGCATGTAACATTTTCACCTCAGATTCAACACCATTAAACAAAATGACTGGTGTTTGCTCCCTAATGTAGCCAGAGAACCATTCTACTGTAGTTAAACTCAGCCAAATTGAGGGAAACTTAGATAGCAATATGTTGTGATTTATTGGATCAAAGGCCACAGTCAAATCAATACAGATAGTTCCAGCATAAAAAATTATAATGTATGTCTATAACAATATCAAGGTTACCTTGAAAAGAGCAATGTAGCAGGCCAAAAACATGACTAAAATAGGGTCAATACATTATCTTTGAAAGGAACACTCATTAATTTTTGAGCAATTGGGAAAAAAACCAGAGAAAACACAAATAGGTTATAATTAGGGCAGTACAACGGGGTTACTATAGCATCATTTCAAATGGTCGGTTATCTGAAATTAGAAAGTAGATATTATAATAAAGACACAGCAACAGGTTTGAGAAGAGCTTACAGAAGGTATTTAAAGAAACACAGGGTAATGTCCCCAATGGCTAGCACACTGACTAGAAGGTGGGCTGAGAGCAATGAGGGCACATTTTTTCTGGACTCAGTTTCTCCACTGCAGCACAGATGACTGAAAGAACATTTTCATGAGCATTTTGTGAGGCACAGTAAAACAGGTGTTATCAGATACAATAGGAGTGTAGAAGGCAAAACAGGAGATTAAACCATCAATTCTTTCTCCTTATTAAAAAAAATGCTTTTCATATGGGAAGGGAGGAATGCAAGATTAACTGAGTGACACAGGCTGGGTTGAAAAGGAGTAAATTCCTCTTCCTGCATTAACTGCTTGTGATTAGGAACAGCTTGCTAATCAGAAATGAACTGCTCCGAGGTCTCCAAGGCTGCACCTCTGCTAGGAAGTAAAACAGGGCAAAGGCACGTTCAAAACATCAGCAGGCAACATGCTCTGCTGTTAGCACGCTCCCTGCCACAGCTTTGGCCCACTAGCATGTCCCATCCGATATCTAGGTACACCCCATGGGGTAGCATGTGGAAGGATTATTTCCTATTGGCATCATGGCTTGTTTTATTTAATGGTTTAGATCCACCCCTTAAGTCCAATCAAGCTAAGTGGACAGAGCAACACTTTCCCTGTGTGGAGCAGGGAGAACCCTCTATTGCAAATAATATGTTTGGTAAATGTCACCCTTTCTTCTGTTTGCAAATTGCCACTGACCGATTTTTCATTAATGTGTTTGTTATTTGATCCTGTCTGATGAATAGGTTGTGAAAAAAGATATTTCAGTCTATGTTCTGGGGGCTTTTTGGTGAGCATATTACTGTTTACTGTTTGCTATTCGATATTTATAGTGGTTGGTCACCCAAAATACATTTGCATTGCTTCTGCTTTGTGGATTACTTGAGAGAAAGAGATTAATGAGAATTTGAGATGGCCAGACAAACTAATCCAAGTGTGAAGAGATTAGCATGCATACCCATGAATTACATTCTGTAACCATCCTATAACCTTAAAGTCCTCAGTGTAAAAGGTATACAAGGCCTTTTACATCAGTACCTAAACTTGAATGACATGTTGACTATTTAAAACAACTGGAATTTATTTTAAAGCCGATTAAAAACCAAATAACCTACTTCACTCTGATATAACAGAGACATTAAAACTGAAATTAATTAATTTGTGTTAGTTTATAACAACAGTAAATTTTGACACCTTTCCATCAGATAACTTGAACAATGTCAGGTTTTATGTTTTTTAAATCTCATAATCCTTCTAAAATGTAACATGAAAGAAGCTCAGGCCCAACGTTTTCACATTCCCCTCAAAGGGGCAAGTTGCCAGTCTTTAAATGAGACTCTCCCTAAAATCACACCCCAACTGCTCCTTCTGTCACCCCTCATATTCAAGATAGGTTATTTCCACAGAGGGATGGTGGTCGTGAACATGGAACAAAGAAATGGGCATAGCTGAAGGTATGGGAACCTCAGGTCTCATCCAGGGTCCACCCACCATGAGGCAAAAAAGATGAAGGAACAGAAAGGACAAATTTTCTTTTATGTCAGTGACTTTTCATGACCGTGAGGCAAATTTATCAAACATCTGAAGAGCTTTTCAAAGGGTGCAGAGTCATTGCTGGGTCCTAGGCAAAGTACAGTAATGGAGAGTGTATTCCTGGGAATCATTCTGCAGCAGCCCATAGAGTGTTCACTGCAAAACCTAACGGCTCTTTAGCCAAGTGTCCTGTGATTTCTTTCTACTCAGGCTTAATAACTTTCTTAACAAGTTTCTTTGTACAACTGTATATGAAGCTGGGGTTTTTGTTTGTTTGTTTGTTTTTTTCCAGGTGGTAATTGCCCCAAATATACTGGAATAGAGCTATTGTCACTACCAGTGCGGTTGTTACCATAGTACCTAAGCAGAAGATTGCAATAATATCCCAAGACAGTGCTGGTCCTGAGCACTCAGGCTGTGTCTAGAAGTCAATAGAACTTCTTCATACTCTACCATGGACCTGCCAGGTAGTGGTCTTTGCCTTATGTTCCCCAGTTCATAAATGGATAACAAAAATATAACCCATTTACATAAAATGCTTTCAGATTGACTGCTGAGAAAGCTGTATTTCACTCTTGCATTCATATGATTGCACAAAAAGAAAATAAAATTTATATTTATTGCTAATTGTTTAGCCTAAGGAAGAAACATGGAATAACAGTACTGTAAGAGAAACTCCTTATGGTGTTAGTCAAACCAGTTGAACATTATCCAGATATCATTGAAAAGTTACCTTCTCATATCTGAATATGAGATACATAGAAATAAACACAAATTATTAGAACTTACCATAGGTATTATATTTGATGAGGAAAATGCTGAAAACACAGGCAATAAAAAGTAAAATCATTTGTTAGTTGGCAAGAAATTATTTCTGCATTATTACAGTATCAACTTATTAATCATATTAACAATTTTCTACTATACTTAATGTCACGTAAGTTCTAGACTAATTGAGTTGTCAGTATTGTCTGTGGCAGTCGTAAGAAATACTAACATCTACAAATAACAGTAGAAAGTTAGTGGATAACTTTTACTTTGAGAGATATGATTGAATAGTTACTACTTGACATCTGAAGTCTTTTCTTACTAAATTTAATTTAGATAGTGACTAATGTAGAGATAGCGGCCCAAATTTTTGTACAAGCAGGTAAGTAAGGGTTATACCCTGCAGGCAGCTCCCATTCATGTGCTTGTCCAAACTGAGGTCCATCTTCCATGTCTCCATGGCTATGGCTACCCTTCCAGATGCAGCATAGGTGTACACAAGGTGTCTACACAAGGACAAGCTCCAAGGTACCACCCAATGAACACAATACATGACCTAACCAGACGGTCAACCATGGTTTCTGTCTCCAGATACTGTTAATCCGTACTAGATTTAACTGAGGGAGAAAGGCTTATAAGTTTCAGCCTATCAATCAGCCCTATTTTACCTCATGTTTTGCAGTCATGTTTTGATTTTGATGGTTGACTAATGAATATGCACCTGTATTTACTCCAAAATTTGTAGCTGAATGTTATTTAATAGGCACTTCAATACTTTCTATTCAAATGAACATACTTTTCTATAAAAGTAAACTAAATGTCATCTCAAAAGATGATTAAAAAGGATGCTAAAACAAATTGTAAGTTGTTAGTGAACGTGCACTAGGACTATAATCCCTTCCACTGAACAGCTTTTTTTCCTTCTGGAGCTACTGAGATCCAGGGATCGTCAGTCTGACTGTTTTACTTATGAGAAGAGACATTCTTACATGCTGTCTTTTCAGTTGCCCAAACTGGACATCTGATTGATTGCCAGGGCCCTAATTTCTGCTTTAATTGCTAACAGAATAATAATCTTTAATATGGATAAAATTCTGAGCAAAATTAGAAGACAATCAAAATACACCTAAGAGTGGTCTACTCAACAGCTCACATTGCTCTTTCCAGCAGAAGACACATTTGACAATGAACACAAGATCTCATATGTGGAGATGATTACAGAAAGTGTCTACAGACTTGAAGGAATTTGAGCAAGAATAATATGTGTGGAGCAGATGCAGACACATCTGCAACAATGAGATTTAGCCACAGGAGGCAGCAAACCAAATGGTAACAGCTTAGGTGGAAAAGGAGATAAACCAGTTTCATCTCAGCTGGCATTTGTTCCTTTTTTTTTAGTTTATAGCTGAAAGCAAAGTATTCCAGTTATTGAACACCAAGGGCCAATTCTCTTTGTTTGGAGGAGCTGAGCCCAAGAAGAGGCATTTAATCCAACAGAAATAAGCAAATGAAGAACTACAATATAATATACAGAAGAAAATATTGTGTTGCTTTCTTCACCTAGATCTAAGCCTTCACAGAAATCTGATGATCTTATTTAGTCCACAGATTAAGATCACAGCAGAAATGTAATAAAATTACAATAAAGGTTATGTATCAATAAGGTGTCAGTTGTGCATAGGGATGAAGTATTCTAGTCGTAATTAAATTTTAAATCTAATTATAATTTGAGGAGTCCTTTTAATTACATTGCAATATTTTGCTTTTGTAGGAAGATGATTGCTATAGCATCTTTTATCTGTAATTTCCTTTTAATTAAAAAATGTAAATAAATCAAAACCACTTACTTAAAATATTTACATCTTAAATGAAAACAAACAAAAAATGCAGGAATTTCTCCATCCAGGTCTTATCTACTGAATCACACCTAGGTGTACTTTTTTTTTTCCCTAATGAAGTGGTGAATTTTACATTACTACTTATTTCTTTCACATAATCAGAAATGGCCAAATGACTCTGGCCAAAGGAGAAAAAAGAGCTTCCTCAAAGCAAAGACTGCCAGACAGGAAAGATATCAAACCTTTTTTTCAAAAGATGTTGGGACTGTAGGGCATCCTTTGAAAAGCTGCTGGTTGCTTCCCTACACTGCACTCCTCCAGCCAGTCCCACCAGACTCAACTGTTCAATAGCACAGCAAATTCAGGTGCCTCTGCTTATTAGTACTTACAAGCCTCCTTGTGCTTACATTTTTTTGTCCTCCTTGTGTTTCTTTGAAGCACTTAGTCATGGTCAGCTTATATCACCTGCCTGCATGCTAACTTTGTGTGTTGGTTTAAGCAGTTCCTTTCCCCCCTGCCATTAGGCTTCCTGATGTGATGGCTTGATAAGAAAAATCTTTCTTCTTGGCCTTCATTTCTCTAAGTGAAAAGGCAAGTGTCTTTTAAGACAGAATCTCAGTTTGCCTGAGCACCTCCTCCAGTTTGAGTTAGTCTTTCCTGAATAGAGGACACCAGAATTTTACCAGCAGAGACTAAGATACTTCAGGCAGATTCCCCAGGGCCTCTGCAGTGGCATAGATCCTTCACTGTTCCTATAGCAAATACTTCTCTTACTACGTATTAAGGCCAGTTTTGCCTTTTCCATAAACTCCTCATATAGGTGGCTTGTCATCCAGTCATTTCCAGGTGACAGCTAGGACACATGCATTTTCTAATGTTCAGCTTTATTCCATCTCTACTACATAAGAACTCAAGGTCTAGTTCTGGCTGTAAGATATTTCTGCTGTTCTTTTTGTTTCCATCAACAAGTTTCATTGCAACATTTAAACCAAAATTATTTAATCAAATCAGCCCAGCACTTGTAGAAGAACTCCATTAATAATTTCTCTCAGCCTCTACCCCTCCTTTGCATCTCTGCTGTAGCAAATTCCTTACTCAATTGTTTTAATCTACTGGAGTAGATTCCTTACTCGGTTGTGTTAATCTACTGTTCTTTTGTTTATCTTCCTTTCTCCAGTTGAAAAAATGATTCAAAAATTTTAATGAAGCATTAACTACTTACTGAAGTACTAAATATCAGTCCAGATAGACTGAATATACCACTTTTCCTTTGCTTGGAGGACCAACTATTTTATGAAAGCAAGCCATTAATTTAATTTGACATAATCTATCTTTTGTAAACTCAAGTTGTATTCTATCTCATTTTCTATTTATCTCACATCTTCACTGTATTCTACAAACTCTGCTTTAAAGCTTGACTCACAGATGATGCCAGAAAACTAGGCTTATAATTGTCCAGATACTCTTCTTCCTACTCTTAAATATATATGTATATTGCAAATATGTATGTAAATACATATGTGTATATAATTGTGTATATACACGTATATAGTTACTCTCTTTTCACACAATACTGTCCTGACTTGGCAGCTGTTTCTGCCATGACACATGAGAAATCAGATACCATTTCTTCAGAGTACTGGAGTGGAAGTTATTCGGTACCCCAACACTTGAACAGGTTAAACTCTTTGAGCCTTGACACTTTCCATGTGATAATCTCTATTTTCATTTCCATACCTTTGTTCCTATTAGCTGACCTACCTTTGCTTTCCATATTAAATAATATTATGCTAATGGTAAAAGACAAATTATTTACCCTCCCTTTGGGGCCTTAGAGTTTTTCATCTCTATCCCATCCTATTGTAGATTAACTCTGTTTTGTCTTTCCTTAGTCTCTTCCTATTTATAAGCTTGGGTAAAAAAACCCTAACTATTTGTTTTAATATTCTTTGCAAAGCATACTGTAACTTTACTACTGGCAATTCTTGCTTTATCAATACAACTCCTGACCTTCAAGACATAGTTTTTGTTGCTGTTCACTCCTCTCTTTCACTCCTCTTAGGCTTTGCATTTTTCTACTGTACAGGTAGTTTGGGCACATTTTTTTGTCAGATAATGTTCCCCCTTTTGCTGAGATAAAAAAATCTTAATAGATTTTAAAATGTGGATTAAATTCTAAATTTCTTCTGTATTTAAATCCATAGTTTCTCAGTCCAACTCATTTCAAAAACTGTATTTATCAGAGTTTGTCTTTTTGAACTGAACCTTTGAACCTTCACTTATCCTGCCATTTAATTTAAATTCTATCAGTTCATGGTCACTCTTTGCAAGGGTTATTTTCCACCACCCCACTTCCCTCAAGTCTAAATAAGTATTGATTCTCAGGTGTTCAGTGAATTTTGTTGAAAGAAACAATCTCCCACTGTATTCAGTCATAACTAAACTTTATCATTATTCCAAGGATTTGATCTCCAAACTAGCAGTTCATCTGTTAGTCCATAATTGCTAGAATGAAAACAAATAGAAGCACCACTTTGGAAAGGATTAGGCACAGAAATTAAATACTCCCTTTAAATTCGCGTAGACTATTTACATGTATTCAGCTAGTCATATGTATGAGTTATTCCTGGATCATGACAGTCTTGTGGATTTGTGTCTTCTGGACAAACCAAGCAAATAAAGTCTTCTTGAATGTGCAAAAATGTGTGATAAAAAAGTGTGAGCATTTGATAGTACATTCAGACAGGTCCTTGGATCATTCAGAATTAACAAAATGTGATCTGATCCTTACCCATAAATTTTCTTCATCGGTAATAGCAATGGAGATTGCTTTTTCACTTCCATGATCTGTAATCTCTGTGCAAGTGAAGAGCAGCTGGCAAAGAACATGTATTTGTGTTTCTTAATCTATACATTTGTCACCAGGAGAGCAGGGAGGAAGCTCTGGATCTGCTCCTGACCCCAACAACTCTACTGAAATAATGGGGCAGGAGGGTTGCAGCACGGCAGGCAGAGGAGGCAGGCAACATAATCCACATTAAACTGTGTATACTCAGAGACCTGAGAGTCACCACTACATACCAGCTGTCATACAGAGATTTCTTAGGCTGTGGGTATATACCCAGTTTATCAATGTCGGTGACACTTAAGACATTAATGCTCCCTAGCTGCTTGCAGCCATTATTCTTCCAGTGGTGACCAACCCCACAGCAGACCCGGTGGTAGGAAATCTATGAGCAGTTCTTATTTGTTTCAGCACAGATTTAGACAGATTAGTTTAATCTGCTGATGAATACAGTTTGAGCTGACCTTGCTGAGTCTGCACAGGGGCTGACTGGGGTGCATTCACACATTGGCTTCCCAGGCAAGACTGTGAAAGTGAGAGCTCACAGCTGGTAGGCAGCCTCCCAAGTAGCTGGGAAACCCGTAACACATTCACCACACAGATGTTTGCAAAATGAGTATCTATCTACAGCTTTATTTTCCAGAGGAATCAACCACAAGCTGCGGAGGGTCTGGGGTGGGTATCATCGAGGCCATGCCCCTTCTCTGTAGGTTCGACCCTCAGATGTGGGATACCTTACACGCAAAATGAGAGGGAGGACAAAAGTATCTGTACATCTTGATGCCCCACCTAATCCCTGGACTTCAACATATATATGGTCCAGACTCCAAGGAAACACAAAACATCCGTAAGTAGCTGGCTTAGCAGCCAGTGGTCATTAGAGTACAGCAGCAATCCAGGCTTGGCTTTTTCCCTCAGACTCTATTTGAAGTTACAAGAGTGTAACCTACATTGGATAACTGCAGTGTTCTACTTAGATAAATGAAGTTATTGGCTCAATGCCTATTAGCATTACCTAACAAAATCTTAATTAGTCTAGAATTGCAAATATTGTTGAAGTTCATGTTAGCACATCAAGTGACTATTGCCAGACAATTTTTTTTAATCAAAGTCCCAACTTTCATTTTAACAGTTTTGGGTTGTTAGCTTTTACCTTTAACTTTAGTACTAACGTTTTCTAATTTTCAAGTATAATTTATGTGTCTAATGCAACATTATGTCATTGTGCAGTGGTGGTCTACGTAGAACCTTAAGATTATTTTAATAACGTTCTTAACTGGGACTCTTTTTTGCAGGCAACTTTTATAACAATATGTGAAAATGATGTCTTCACATCAGCAGAAAGAGATTATAGATTGGCATTCATATGCAGTATGTGCTTTGAAGGCATTTCTGAAGCACTCATAAACCACTGGATCACATGAGGACTTTAAAAACTCTTCTTGTCTTGAATCATCCATAAATTAACACTTTTGTATTTACAAAGTCATCCACAACCAGCAAAAACTTTAGTAACTGCAGTAGATGTGTAACAGAATGAAAAGAGCCAAATAACTCAAGTATTTGACTTCTACATTTTGTATACGTTGATAGCATTTGGCCTTGGAGAGAGAAAAGAATAAGCTAAACCTGGAGTTTCTAGGTCAGATTACTAAGTTTTTCAAAAAGTCCAAATATCTGACCCTGCATTACTCCCTCTTCTAGGAGCAGCTTGCTGATGGTGGTCAGACCTGAAAAGCAACAGCACTACGTTCTTCCTCAGCACAACGCCATAGGAAAAAAACGATCACAATTATTTTTGGACTGGATGGAGCTGAAGTAGTTGCCATCGCTGTCAGACGTACCTCCCACCAAAGGTCACCAGCCACCGAGAAGCCTGCACGGTACGTGCTTCTCACCCATGGCAGCACACAGCCTGGTGCATTAACAGAAAGTGCTATAATCTTCCTTTTACTCCTGCGCATGGAGAAGGGGCAAAGACAGGGCCCTTTCTCCCAGTGCAACCACTGTGGAGGTGACCTCCCACAGAGGCAGGGGACATAGCTGGGGAGGGAAGGTGTTTTGCTGCCGCAGCCACATCCAGCCAAGCTGCTTGACCGGAGTCCTGGAGCAAACGCAGCCAGACGGACGTTTAACAGTACCACAGTCACTGTCGTACTGAGCTGAGTGAATACCACTGCCATGAACGTTTTAATCGATAGTTTAAGGTACAAATGATTCTGAGTGGGATCCTTTAAAAACATGTGTTGGTGTGACATCCCCTTAAAAAAATCCTCCTAAGATTTCACGTGACTTCAGCAGGAGCAGAATTAGGCCAAAGCCAAACACCTCTGAAAACCTGCCCTTCGCACATGCTGAGCAGGGCAGGAGGGGAAAAGGAGCAGTGTTTTACATTTAGCATGACCATTTCAGTGCCAGTTTGCTAACACGGTTTTCTAAAGGTGCTATCTTTGCGGAGCTGAGCTTGCTCCCCCCCCCCTTTTTTTTTTTGTTTCTTTTTTTTAATTTCTGGTTTACTTTGGGGGTTTTTTAACGTGACTTTTTTGGACTGGAGAAATAGTTACTGTAGTGCTCTTTTGCAACTTGGCTCTAGCCAGCGTCTCTGGGTGATCGCAAAAGCTTACGCTATTTTGCAGTAACTCCCATCCCGATTCCACAGTATGAGCGCGGCCCTCTCGCAGAGGAGCTCAGGAGTTTCCTACACTAATTGTACCCCCGCCAGTTGCCGATTTCCCCGCAGCAGCACAAGCCAGACTTTCTTACAGGCTGTTAATATTTTCCACTCCAGTACCCGGTGCCAAATTCTCCCACGGCTTGCTACAAGTTTCCTGACAAGATACGCTTTTAGCACGACATACAGGGGATTCACACAGGCAGCCGAGGCCGGGCTCCCACCACCCCGCCGGCTGGCCCCAGAGGAGGGCCCAGGCACCACCGTGGGGCCTGGCCTCCTCGGCCTTCCCAGGGAACTCCCCGGCCATGGCGGGTTTGCGCCCGTGTGACTGAAATCCGAGGGCTGCCCGCCGGGGCCCGCAGTCGCGCCGCCACCCGCCCCGAGGTGCGAGGACGCGAGGTTTCCTGGGGAAAGCAGACACGGGTGCCGCCGGCCAGCCGGGGCGGAGGGGGAACCGGGGCACGGCTCCAGGCGAGCAGCCATGACTAAACCGTGCCAGGCCCGGAGGAGCCCAAGGGACACGGTGACTCAGAGGCACACCTCTGGCTCCCCGTCCTTCCCCCGCGGAGGAGGGCCGGCCACAAACCGCGGCGCGCCCCCACGGCTCCCTGGAGGGGGCACACGCCGCTGCAGGGCGTCTGCGCCCAGAAATCCCTCCCTGGCCTCCTCTGCACGCGCCTGGAGCTGCCACGGAGCCGGGCGGCGGTGGGACACGGGCCAGCCCGGGGGCGACGGCCCTGTCCTGCGGGGCGGCCGAAAGGAGAGCTCGGAGCTGCACCAGCCAAGGGAGCCCCGCCGTGAAAAACCGACCTGGCTGGAGCAAGGAGGCGGCGGAAACGGTGTCTGTGCTGGCCAGGAGGCAGAGAAAGGGACACGTTGTTGCTGGCGCTTGAGAGAAAAACAGGCCTGACATTGCACCAGTTTTGGGGGGCTCAGAATGATGCCCAGCGAGAACCGTATGACCGCCGATAAAGGGGACAGGCAGCATGAGTCACCTGAGTCCACTCATTCTTACTGTAACACAGAGGAAAAAGAGAAAAAAAAAAGCCCCAAAGCTGGTTTTGGAAGTTGCGTTATTATTTTCCCAAGGAGGCTGGGCAAAGCAGCGATCTGCCTGGCTGTCGGCATGGGGAAGAAGACGCCCGGCGCAGATGCAGGACTTGGAGGGGGGGTGCGGCGGAGGGCTGCCTGCCGCCTCTGCCCTGCCCGCAAGCACTGCCCAGTCAGCCACGGCCACGATTACACCGCTCCACGCAGAAGAGCTCAACCAGCCGCCGCCAGCCCCTTGTCAGCCCCAAGCCCCGGGGAAGGGTGGCAGAGGCGGGCGGGAACATCCCCAGGAAGGGCATAAGCTTTGCTGACAATGCTTTTGATGTTGCAAAACTTCAAGCTCCGAGGCCTGGAGGCGAGGGATGACATGAGGACCTATGCTTTCGGTTTCTTATATGCTAGATTTTTAGCCCGAAAAAGACCAAAAGTGTGATATACAAGTATGTTGAAAGGTATGCACAAAAAAAGACAAATACACAAAAATCCCGAGCTAACCAATGCTGTAAACACTCGTGACTTTTAAATTGGCCTTGAAATTTTTAAGTGGGTCAGTTTCTAGTTCTGACTTGCAGCTCTTTACTTCCTAGAGTTAGTGATGCCACATACCAAAAAAAACACCTCAGAAAAAGCTGTAGCATGTAGTGCCCTCATTCTTCTGCTAGTAAAGAGAGTGTTCATTTTTAATAAAAGCAGTAAGAAAGAACAGCACATCACAATGAAAGCAGTAGGTTTGCAACACTGCACGTGCATTTTCACAAGACATTCCTGTCTTCCTCTGTCACTGGTGCACACACACACACATCACGCCCCTGAAGCAGGGGGTCTTGCCTGTTCCCTTACAGATGCAAGCCAGGACTGTGGGGTCCACTAGATCAGCATTTAAGTGGAGAAAAATGAGCTCCGGGAACCGTGGTACACCCCACCTCTCTTATACAGGAGTAGTCAAGAGCAGGTACTCAGTAGGTAATGCATACAGTTTGTTGCATATTTCCCCAAAATTACACATTTCTTTCTGTATCCTGCATGCAGCCTAATCAACACAGAGCTGTTTCCCGGTCTGCCGCAGCCTGCTTGGTTCAGTAGTTCCCACAATACCGTAAGTGTCAGTTTATCTTTGCTGGCTACAACTCTTTCAGTCTCCTGCCCTTTACTCTCTGCTCACAGATCTCTTTCCCAGACAGCTACTATTTTCCATGCAGCAGAATCAGCCACAGTCTCTCAAACATATTATGAGTTTCCCAGTACCATTGTCTCTGTGTTTGCTGCTGCTTTGGAAGGGCACAGCTTCTCCCCACTTGCTGATTTCCCTCCAGTCTTCCAGACATCATCTCACATAATTTTGCCATGGCTTTACTGCCCAATCACTTGCCAAACCACTTGTAGCTTTTTTTCTGAGCTTCTCTGCAGAGATTCTGTGCTTTGGTTCTGTACATGCCTCTCAGCGTCAACTTTTTTCCCTTGTTCTCTACCAGCCAAAGATTATCCATATAAAGCAATGTAAAACACACCATTAAAAGGCCTCCTTGCCATAGTGTTCCCAGTTATTTTAGCTTTAGGCTTCTGTCCTGGGTTACTATAATATTTTTTTAAGTTCATTTTTCCAAGATCGAGTCCAGAAATATCTGATCTGACAGGCTCTGGTAGAACACTGCAGAAATACCTCCACAAAGCTCAGGAGCGTCTGCATGATTTACAGCTTTTGTTCCCTGTTTAGTTCAAAGTTTGGAAATGCTGGGATCTAAGCATTTGACCCCAGCTGTTTTTTCTAATTTGGTTGACAATCCTTTTTGGCAGAGACCTGCCATCTTCTCAGTGCAAAGGACTAGACTAGTTCTTTAAAGAATTGACAGGTAGAGTGACACCCCCAGAAATTGGGTTAATCCGCACATAGAAATACTTAAGGAGTAGAACATGGTAACAATGTTTGGGTCTGGGCAATAACTAATTCAAGTCCCTAAAGGAAGAAGATGTGCTAGCATGAAGGTGGACCAATGGCTGGAGTTGAGAAGGTTACCTAGACTGTACAATAGAAAGTTTTACAAGACCCTGAGCCAAACTGGGCACGAGAAGTGATGCTCATGCATTGGAGTGGTGGCATGTAAAGCTAATTAACACTGCTGCTGGTAATGTTGCTGTCCAAAAGGCTCTGCACTGAGCCATGTGGGTGCACCACTTCTAGTTCTGCTACTCTGAAACTGTGCACCATGCCCTCAAGCTCTCTAACTGCTGAGATCCTCAGATCAAGTTCAGACATTTGAATTGAGGGAATAGGGGATGGCAAAGGGAATGAACTGAGATGACACACAGATTTTATTTTCTCAGGAATAAAGCTTGTTTTTATGAAGCAAAATGAGGAAGGTGGAGACACAATGTCATTTCATGAAGGGACTAAAATAGAAGACAGAGCTCTGGGCAAGAGGCAACATCTTAATCTCTGAGCTGTTAGGGTACTGGTCTTAGAATGGAGGAAGCATCCAACAAGACCTATAATATATTTCAGTATCATGTAACAAAAACTACTAAGCTCCATTAACGAGCCATCTCTAGAGTGAAAAGGACCTGGTGTCAGGTTATGGCCAAGGATTTTATTGGACTGTAGGATCATTGAGGAACATATTTAAAATCTTGATTAATTTTTTAAACTCTAAGTGTGGACTCTATTTCTTTCGACATATGTAGTTTGTGCCTTTGAATAGGTAATATGATATATTTATGTGTGAGATTATCAATTACTGTGTGATGAGTGATTAAATTTATATATTCAAAACCTGATTGACTTTCACTGACTGTTTTCCATTTAAAGAAACCCATGCTTATATGGAAAGCATAAATCATCAGCCCATTCTTAAAAGGCAATGATTGCAGAATAATAATTTATAATAGCCACATTAATATCAATTATTCTGCCTGTAAGAACAGTTCCCACATATACTAAAATATGAATGTGAAAGAGGTAATAACTAACTAAGATTATATGTTCTTTTACTTGTGATTGTGTTTGCAAAGACTCAGGCACTAGCATATATGAAAGGGGCAAAAGCTTTCTATAGTCCCATCTAGCTACACTTCTGACAATGCAAATATTACTCACTTTGAAATTTTGCCGCTAGCTACACTAAATTCAACATTGTGTTGGTTCGCTACCAGTAGCTCAGCTGGAATTGGAGAAAGATTGCAGAGGGAGAGAATCCAACAAAGAACTTTGGATAGGTAAAGTAATGCAACAGAGTCCCAGAGAACAAACTAAATCTCTTGTTTTCAGACCAATAGGTAAAACAGATGTGCATATAGATAATTTGCTAGGATATTTTTTTTGTTCTTGCTGCTAAGATTAAAAAATACTTTGGGTTGACCAGACCTTTAGGACAGAGATTTCTGAATGTTGAGAGAGCTATGGGGTTTTCCCCAAGGACAAGTGATGCAAAAGACCTAACACATAAACCAAGACACCTACTGAGAGTTTCTGCTTAAGGCTAAGGGTCAAAGGGGCTGTCATTTCAGTAGGTTTAGTCATTACACCGTCTCATGTGTCGTTTTCCTCAATTTTAATCCTTATGATTTTGAAGGAAAGCTTGAAAACATGAGCTACTCATGTAAGATTTTGCCACATCCCCATATATAGAGAGCCCTAAACAATTGGGCAAATGTCTTTGTGAACCTTACATTGATCTTAGCTAGAAGACTTGTGTGATCTCCACCAATGTTTTCACACTGGAAGACCTTGGCAGGGCAGAAGATAGTAGTGGAGCAGGCCTGACCAGCAACCATCTGTCAAAAGAGAAGCCTCTCTTTTGACCTCTGAAACCTCAAAAGAGAGGTTTCTCTTTGCGACACGTGATTGCAATGCAGAGATAAGAGCACTGAGAGGAGCAATACCTCACCTCTGCATACTAGGAACCCTAGGTATCTGTTGGTCCTGTCTCTCTCTTACTACCCACCATTTACCCCAGTGCTGTCACAAGAGGAAAAAAGGTAGGCGAATGATCCCAGGCTGCTGAGAACCCGCTCTTGCAGGAAACCTTCCCAGGTAACGTAAATGGCCACAGCAGCAGAGGGGGGAGGGCATCCTCTATCTCAAACAGCCTAAGTAACTATAAATTACTGCAGATACAGCCTGTGGTCATTACTTAGTCCCTCTTCAAGTAAAGCTTTCCTTGACTTGAAGGAGGGAAGTGCTCTGATATTAATGGAAGGTATCTGAGAGAAGAACATACCCCCTTGGCTTGTTATGATCATATCGGACACTAACTTGGCAAATATGTTCCCAAACTTAAACAGCTAGTTTTAGCAATAGAAAAGTACAGCCAAGAACCATGTTGGATTAAGAAATGAGTATGTTCACATAAAGTAAGAACTGACCTAAACTAGATCATGATATTCTCTGAGATTTGTAAAAAAAAAAAAAAAAAAAAAAAAAAATTGTTTTTGTATGTCTCTGCACTTCAACACTCACTGTAGAGACTGCAGTTATAGGTTCTTTGGAAATGCAAATTAGACAACAGTGCCTGATTTTGCCTGGCACAAGGAAGGGAAGCGCTAAAATATTTTGTGATGGGTCTGAGCCAGAAGTCTAGAAGACTAGATTTAAAGCTAGAGGTTTAGATCGATCTTTAAAAGAAAAGCTATTGTCACAGATTTTCTATTCCCACTGAATTTAGGACATACTGAAATCTCCTGACAACTGATATTCTCTTGAGATTTTCTACCTCCCAGTTTCCATCGAGTTTGTACAAAAGCACTACCTCATTTCATGGCTAGTTTTAAAAACTTGCATAAGAAATGTGAGACCAAACCACAAAGTTTGGGTAGTGATGTGTACTTTCTACAAGTTTGTAGGGGGTATTAGGATCACAACTGCTCTACTTTGAGTAACTCCCACTAGGGCTGAACTGAAAAATAAAACTAGGTTTATCTGCAAACACTGGAACAAACTCTGATCCAAGTTATGTCCAACAAAATAATGGGGGGGGGGGGGTAATTGGACTGTTTCCTCTTCCTCTTGGGACTACTTAACAGACATACCTCTATTCCATCACTGAACATTTGGAAATTAATGTCCATCCATTTTATAATGCTTTTCTAGCACTGCCCTATACTTTTACGTCAACATACATATTTCTATTCAAGAGATCATTACTATTATTTTAAAACAGATGGTTTGAACATAATCCACATAAATAGTAGATTGGCACTGCCAGTCATGATGGCATGTGTAGAAAAGAGCTGGCTGATGCGACAATATTTAAAGATTAGCAGTCTGGGACACTACAAATGACAGTGTCTCTTGCCACTGAACTTAATGCTTGTGCTATGGCATTCAAATAAAGGCACAGCAGTCATCACGCCAAGAGGTCTGATAAACTCACAGACTAAAAAAAAAGTTAAGTTTTACTGTAGGTATCTACTGAAAACAGTGGGGGGTGGCATAGACCCCTCTGTGGAAAGGAGGTATGAAACTCACACTCCTTCCTATCCTTGTGTTGGCATCAACAGATGGAGGGCTCATGAAAATCTGTGCCCTGACCACTTCTGTTAACATGCCAGGCATGGCTTTGGCTTTTTCTCTGGGACACTAGGAAATTACCATTAATATAAAATATATAATTGTTTAAAATTATCTATAATCAGTGTCCAGTAGAACCTGTGAAAACACTGCATATTTTAGAAGCGCTCTTGGTGTATGTGTGCCCTGCAGCTGACCCTACCACAGCTGTAACTATCTCAAGTTGCAGCTGATCAGGAGGAATGCAACATCACCCCAAGCCATCAGTTGTGTCCATGACACTTCATCAAAATACCCACTTAATAGCCCACATCTCTGCTGTCTGGCCAGTTTATTCCCTCTGCTTGTGTTGCCATGCTGACTCACGTCCCAGTCCTAAGCTTGTGCATATTAATTCAGGCAGTTCTCTTGGGTCTGGCTTGCTTGCAGGCACGTTAGGTCTTCTTGACCAACCTAGGTCCAAACTTCTCCTAGCTACAAGAGCATCTAGGATCTGGTTGCATTTGTCAGTAGGTAGTAGATGCATGTCCAGCTTACTGTTTTGACACACGGGTCCTTATTTTGGCTCCAAGGGCAACATTCTCAATGAGGTCAGGGAGGAGAACTGAGACCCATGTGACACCCCGTAAATACTAAGAAACAGTAAAACCAGCAAGGCTGTCAGTGTGGCTTCCATTGCTGGTTAAAGAGAGGGGATAATGTGCTAGTTCAAACAACAGAGCTAATAAAGGACACATTTTGAATTTCAGTAGCTAGTCAAAAGACTGAAAGCTTCGAGGGCACAACAAACCCTTTGAGGGTTTACACGTGATGCACATTCACAAGTCATGAAGTCTGCCCACAATGCTTGTTTAACCACATGACACTTCAGTAGAACAGCCAGCTGCGTGTTCAAAGTGCCACTGCTGCTTTCCTGGCCATGCACTGACATGCCTCAAGGATACTTGAGGGGGTTTACCCAGGACCCAGGGAAAAAAAAAATAAAATAAAAGAGAAATTGGTTGAAGACTTAGCTTGCAGACTCCTAAGACCATTACAGCATATGTGGAAATGTAAAACAACTTCTTGCACAAGCTGTAACACACCAACAGAAAAACCACTTAAAACATCTTCAAACTATCAAAGTCAGAGACGATTTGATAGAACTTCACAAATCCCATAATCTACTGTAAGTAGTAGCTAAGATTTTGGCTTCACCCATGTGTCTGCAACTGGGGAAGAAGCAGGAGGATAATTTATCCAAGTCCAGGGTAATGAAGTGTTAACAAAAACCATATGAAGTTATTACTACAACCACAGGCTGCAGAATGTGAAGGAAAGAGGCTCTCAGGAGACCCACCTATTTTCAGTCATCTCCTGCTTCATAGTTCATCAAAAGGTGTTCACCAAAACAGGAGGCAAGCAACAGAAATTAAGTGATTCATTAGCCCTAATGAACAATGCTGATCAGATCATCTCTAAAATACAGTCAGCCAACATTGATATATACATACTTTAACTCATTCTTCCCAACTTTATTAGGTACATATGTCTACAGCAGACACAAATGAAACATTCTACAACTAGGCTCCAAGCCAAAAACTAATTTATTCTTTAATGTGGTAGTGATTACTTGGTGGTTCCTTGAGCAGAGATGACAGGTCTGAGCTAATGGAGTTGTACTGTAAGTTAATATAAATCATGACAGAGCAATTAATTACAGAAACCACTGCAAATCCCTTTGTTAGTTTTCCCCATCACCAGAAGGATTTAATAATGTTCATTTTGCTAAGTTCCAGTGACATTTACAAGTCTTAAACCATTTTTAATCAAATCAATATCTCTGGCTGCTAAATTTAGTTGTGCTTTGCTAGCAAGTCCTGGAATGCATCGATACTAATGTTTCTTACCTTCTGTTCAAGTAAATTGTACTGAAGCCCCACACTTCCTCTTCATTTGTTTACATTGAGTAATTGGGATTATTTTTTTAATGAGCAACATAAGAAATAAGTGTATCCAAAGGAGTTAGGAGACAGTGAGCTAGACAGATATACAAATATCAGTGCTTATGATGCATATCATGTAGTTGAAAAATTTAAGGAAATTTCCCTTAACTGGCTGAAAGCACTCCAAACCAAAGAACTGTAGCTTGTTTGGGAACCAGGGCACTCAAACAGAGCTATGGGTAAGCCCGTGTGGCTAATACAAAATACAGGGCACAGTGACTTCTTTCTGTCCCTGTGTGTTCTTGGATCTGTTACCTAAGGGTCCAAAACACTTGAATGACACCTCATTTCCATTTATCTCTGTGTGAACTGAACACATACCTAAATACCACTGAGGACTGTGGGTGGTGATCTCACACATTGTTTTGCACGAGAGAGTCTCTCTTTCTCTGTGTCTCATATTTATAGCTATAATCTAGGGATAATCATACTCCATTTGTCATATCCACTTAGATTTTAAGTCCTTTGAGGTACGTGTTGTCAATAATTTTATGTGCATAGTATGCCTAACAAAAAGGGAGCTGTGAGGCCAATTGCATTACAAAAAATTACCAGAAATACCAATAATGGTCCTGTATGATTGCATCTAGGGACCTTTTCCAGATAAGTTACTGTACAAGACTGAATATTTGCAAAGCAGTTTGAAAAGTGTCATTACAAACATAAAGAACAATTAGGTCCAGTCTGTGTTTTCCTAAAATGGTTTCAGTTTTGAAATGGACTTTTCTAAGAGCAGGATTAGAACCATTATCTTTTAGCATGGGTTTTTTCACTTACATGTTTTTTAATATTATTGCCATCCCCCCCCCCCCAAAAAAATACAGCTGGTTTCTGAATTTTTCAGCAAAGATATTTAATTTTGCTCTGCAAAAACAAAGCACAGAAATTTACCAGCTCTGGATTGTTATTTTGCTCTGTCCTTAACAGCAACAACAACAAAATCTGGAGAGGTTTGACATTCTGTTGCATTTAGATCAGTATCTTTTTCTTCATACCTAATGAACACATTCACAACAATGGCTCTCAGATCTCTGACATCCTCAAGGGACTATGCATAGGTCATGGACTCTGAACACCAGCACATCAGCATGGAATAATAATAATAATAAAAAAAATAGGAAGTAAAACTTCAAAGTCAGTGCTAGCTGCAAGGTTTCTTCTTTAGAAACCTTGTAGCAAGTTCTACCTTATTTATTTCAAGTACTTATTTCATTAATTTTGGTGAGATTCAGCAATAATGTAGTAATATAGTTCCTTGTCTATGACCTGTGTGCTATTCCCCATAGAGAGGAAAGAATTGTTGTAGCTTTTTTATTTTTCATTTTTCTGCAAGCATAAAAACAAAACAACAAGATCTAAAGAAAGAATAGGAGAGAAGAAAGAAAAATCCAGACTTTAAAAATAGAATTACTCCCACTGAGTTTCAAAGGATGAGCTAAGCCAGAGTTCCTCATCTGCACTTTCCATTAATGTTGGGTCTTTGTGTAAATAGTATAGATTGGCAACTAGAGTTTCATTTCTTTTGTTCTTCCTCTGGACAATTGCTTTCCATTTTACCTCAGATGACACCAAGTCATTGTGACAAAGGCCCCCAAGACCTTGCTGTGATTCTGTAATGACTTAAATTCCCCACTTTCCCAGAGTGCACTAAGACATCAGGCTTTTATGTCTTGAGCTGCTGCATTAAGTCCTAATGGAAAATTTCTCTCCTAACTTAAGAACTACCTTATCCCCCATGAATAAACAATGACAGCATATGGATCAAGAATGACCTCTAATACATCTGTCTTTAATGGAGGAATCACTGTAAAAATTGATTTCCTTTCACCCTCAAGCAACAAGGTCTTCCCTGTGCAGAATTAAACACATACAAAGCATAAGATATATTCAAATGCAGAACTGCAAGTAGAGGCATTTCATTTAATATGCAGCTATGCTGGAGGCTCAGACCAATCTGAGATTCAATTTGCATTATAATTCTAAAAATAATAATTCTCTAATGAGAATATTTGAGTGTATGTAAGTGTGCAGACATAAAATTCACTCTAGAAAAAGGAAGACCAAACACAATTGATTTTCTGTGGGGAGCTTAAAGGAAACTTAAAAGAGAAAAAAACAAAACAAAGCAAAACAAAACACCAAAAAAACCCCACACCAGAAAAACATACCACCAAAACTTAAAGGAAATCAAAAGCTGACCTTTTTTGAAATTTGCTTAGTTGACTGTGTTTTCTGAAGTAAACACTGAAAGACATCTGAGCAGGGAATATATTCCCTTTTGTATAAGGACAATATACATGGCATAAGCATGACTTTGCTATTATAGGTATGGAAAAATCACGGTCAGCACATGGCTGGCTAAACACAGTCTAACTTCAGCTAATTACAATCCATATTACCATGCCCATTTTAATCATAAACAGTACAATTCCAAATCCACACTAAAACCAGGTTGAATCCTGGACTGGATCCAATAACATTACATCCCTTACGGTTTTGTAAAGATGCTAGAATTTCTCTGCAGCGTACAGGAACACCTATTTTCCAAGTTAGTATTGCACTTACAAAGGGATAGTTATTAACAGAATCAATATTTGATTATTTGGTATTGCAAAAAAAATAATGGCTTTTAGTCTTCTAGTACTAGTAATTGTTATTATTGTTGTTTACCCTTCAGTCAGGAAAAATGTAATTTCTTAGAGAAAAAAAACCCCTCTAATCTAAATTCTAGAAACTATTCATACCCAACCAGTCTTTTCTGGATGGAAAATGGACCAAGAGGCAAAAATTATTGCATCTTCTAGATGTAACCAGTAAACAAAATGAACTGAAATATCATATCCATCTAAGCAGCTACTTTTTCCTATTAATATGATACTAAATCCCCTCCTTCCCCTATCACAGCCTATCACCACATTGTAAAAAATAATAAAATATTTACTACTGAATTATCAGAATACTAACTAGGACTAACAGGTTTCCTTCTCCACACTTTTCTAGGATTTGTCCCTCAAAATATTGTGGAGTAAAGTGTCAGCCTATACTACAAATTATTTATATTACATCCTGTTTGTCTAATAATGGCTTCAATTTTAATTCAAAGTTTATATGCACATGCAAAGAAAGCATGATGTCTAAGCTAAAAGAAGAAAATGAAAGGTGTGCTATTTTAAAAAGACTTAGGAACATATCCAGGTTTTAAATGTGGCCACTCCCCGCAGCAGTATACCCAGTTCAGCACTGAATTTTTAAGCTAAATATTTAACTTGATAGAATTCAAGGGTATGTATGTATGTGTTTGTATAGTAGGTAGAGATACTATTGTTTTATCCTCTGTATGCAGGGTTTTTTTTAATTTGAAAGGCATTAATTTTCTTTCAAGATGCTCTAAGGACAGAACATGAACTCTCGGGCTGCCTTGGAGCTTTTTTTGCCTCCTGTGAGAATTTTCAGAATCTCATTCTGGGAAGATGCACGGCCAAAGCCTTTCCCCCTCTTCTCACCCTATGCAAAAGCTCCAACAGAGCAGATGGTTTCACAAAGACATCCTGCCATTTCCACTATTGTTTTTCTTTCTAAATGGAAGGAATAATCTGTATAGCTCTTCTTCCAATGGCAAAAAGCTTAAATTAAAATTCACTGTCACACTGCCACACAGGTATAACATCAAACACAGCTAGGCTTCCTGGTCTTTGCTATCACTAAGCTCCACAATTATCCACCCTCCCCTACTTCCTTAGGCTCCTGCCCTGGTCAGTACAAACTCCATGCTCCCTACTAGAGTCATGGATCATCTTCTGCTCCCTCCGGCAGCATCACTTGCAGAGAAATGGGAAAAAGAAGTTTGTGGTTGCTCAACGACCCTGAATAAGCCACTTTTTCCTGACTGCCTAAGCATGCAGAGCAGAGCACAGCCTTGGGTGCCATTGAGAACTCTGGGCCATTTCGTATTTCGTATTGCTATAGATATTCCAAAGTATGTGTGGAGGACCTTGACAGTGTAAAAACCAGACAGA
This sequence comes from Haliaeetus leucocephalus, assembly GCF_000737465.1. NCBI lineage: Eukaryota > Metazoa > Chordata > Aves > Accipitriformes > Accipitridae > Haliaeetus > Haliaeetus leucocephalus. Next base: position 334,745 of record NW_010972642.1, on the reverse strand, counting down.
TAAAAGCATTAACATATAGATCAGATATCAGCCCAAATAAACCCAGACTGTATTCATGATGGATTCATATGGCCACATCTGGGGTGAAAACACCAGCCAACACAGCATGTAGCTGTAAGGAAAAAACAGTATTACCTGACTTCTTTCTTCCTTTTTTAATTCTTTCATTGTATTTACTGCTTCTTCAGTAAATGGGCAGCAACATGCTGGGAAGTATTTTGAGGGTGTTGGTGTTTGTTATAGGCTTCATTGTTTGATACTTAATTTGCTTGTATAATTTCCAAAAAAAGCAAGCTCTCCATTGTCTATATTTCCAGTAACCTCATGCTCTGTATTTAGACTTAACTTCTGTATCAGCAATTTCCACATATCAGGTCTCCTCGCTCCTCTAAGGGAAGCTTAGGATTAGATTTATCAGCTTGATAGCCTTATTTTCTAGATGATGCTCGGATACCATAGGGATGGGAGTATCATGACTATTTAAAGGCTTTTAAGTTCTCTGTGGCAATGTCTGTCATTTACCATATATTTGTGCAGCACAGAGCACAGTGGGCTGCCAGCATAACTGAGACCCCAGGCAGTAGATGAGAAAAGGTTTATAACTGGCCACCAGTATATGTCTATCAGCAAACTCCTCTTGAAGTGGCAGCTCACTGTGAAATCAAAAGGGATCAAAGCTGGCATGCAGCTCTGGCTGGTGTCAGTGCAAAGAGCAAAGCTGGGTACAGCTGCTCCATAAGCAAAGGGTGTTTGCAAAGACACATCCACAGGCTCGCTGTGCCAACACTGAACACATATGTACCCTACTGAAGGAGGAAAGGTACAGTCCTCCATGCTACCAGCCCAAAGAAAACAGCACCAGCATTTAAGGAGGTTTCCATAAAAGCACTCAGCAAAGGGTAGGATTACAAGTTAAACTGATACAGACCTGATTCAAAGCCCATTTGAGTAATGGGCAAGACCCCCATTCATTTCAGCACTTTTTGGCTGGTTTTGGAGGTAGCTTATAGTAAAGTGCATGGCGAAGAACTGTCACAAAGACAATAACCACTCAAAGGAGGAAGGAACAGACGTATTTTTCATGGTCAGATCAAACAGATTCACTGCTTCATGGCTGCATTTCTTTCTTAGCATTGCAAATTTCCATTTCTAAATTACAGTACTTTAACATCTGATGGGTAAGTTTTCCTCCAAATAATAATATTGTCTACCTGAATAAGTTGCTTGTAATGAGGTTTACATTTTAACCTTACAATGCCTTTTTTAATTCAAATAGTGCTGACCATTGGAGGGAGTTGAAGAATTCACATATCCTAGAAGATGGTTTGATTAGAAGTGGTTGTTAAATTTTAAGATCAGAGTGATTCCTTCTGCTCCTTGCTCATTCTCCTGCATTCTCACTTTACAGGAAGCTCATTAATAGATCAGTTTGCCCAGTTTGTCATCTGTTTCATTATGCAAAATACATACGTTTCATTTACCTTTCCTGTGGAAAAATCAGTTAGCTTCAGCTAGATAAAATGACTTCTTTGGCTTTCTTTTCAACCCCTGAACAGCTCAAAAATCTCTAAAATCTCAACTGGTGGTAGAATATCAGGGAACCCTGATGTGTGCCAATTGCAATGTAATGATCTTTATGTTCACATTTAAATGGGAAGTGCAATAGCTTAGAAAGCTGACCACTAGGCAAACCTTACATTGACCTGAAAGGAAAATAAAATAGTTTAAAAGCTCTCTGAACATTATCAAAAGATCTATTTGACATAGAAATTGAAGAAGGAATTCCTAAAATGGAGCTTTAGTTCCCAACTCATTGGTTTTTCAATATCTACGGGAATTAAGTGCAAAAAGTTTTTTTGGTTGCTTGTCTTATTTTCTGACTTTACTATGAAAAGTTCCATCTTCCTCTTCACTAAGTAGATCAGAAACTCCTAGGGCTATGGATCTGCTTCAGTATTTTTCTAAAACAATGGAGATCACATCTGACCAGTTTCTAATAAACACACCAGCACCCTACAGAGATAGTATATTCTATTTATTGCTACTTCTTGGAGATGCACTGCAGACTCATAAAGTTGTATAAAACACTATAAATTTTAAAGAGTGACAAATTCATTCCCCCTAACTTAAGTTCAACAAAGCATTTAAACACGTGGTTAATTTCATGCAAGCATCTTTGTCCCCCTGACTTCATAGGAACTAGAAGGGACCACCAGTGTGATGAAGTTCAGTCCTTGCATGTAAGCCTAGCATCCTGGTAGCTTTGATAATTTTATTCCCTGATACAGGTATTTAAGAGTTTTGTTGTTTAAACTCTTGGTCATGTTAATAAGTATGTGCGAGACAAACTCTTTGTGCAAATACCCCCATGAATTCAGCATGAATTGCTTGCCTACTTGCAAGACCAAGTTTCAAATGGATATGACAATAACTGAAAGACAGGAGAAGACTGAAGTGGGGAAGGACAGAAAGGAGTCAGTATGTTTACAAGTTCACTTAATACATCTGTAAGATAATGGGGCTTTGCCACAATCAGAGAAGTGAGTTGTTGTCATATGAAGCCCCTATTAACTGCAAATTTATGCATTGATGAGAGTGGTGGAAATAGGAACTGCAGGACAATCCCTGCTGGCAGTCGTGTGCCATCTCACTTCCAGGGACAGTCATAGGAGAATGCAGGATATGCACTGCCCAGACACATAATGATAAAATTATATCTTGTGTAAGGAAAATAAACTCTTAAAGTATACTGCTGCAGAAAAACTACATAGAGTGATAAAATATTAGACTGAATTCTTCTCTTTTCAGCAAACCATTAGATTTCTTTCACTTGACTCTAGTTTCGCTCTCAGTCCTGAAAAATGGGTGCTTTATAGTGTATCACAAAAAAACAGCTTCATCATTCCAGGATATTTAAGCTACACCTCAGATCTGCACTGTGCAGGGATACCAGAACAAGTTTTCAATTAATTCCCTTGGGCAGCAAACAGATCAAAGCTCTGCCCAGAAGAATATGCCCCATTTCTGTACAGGATAACTAGCCATTAACATGTATCAGCAGGCTTCTTCATCCAGGCTACTGGTACCTCAGGAGCTGTTTCTTTCAGCGTCACCTTAACTGCCTCTACACTTGGCCACAAAGACATACTCCATAGCTACATACAAGAGCAACCCATATGTGACTTTTTCCATTTACACAGCTTTTTACACAGTCACAATATTGAGCACCTCCTGGTTAGATGGAGAGAAGGCAAACATATCATCGTCTTGCTTTTGTTTCTCTCTTCTAACAACAGAAAAGCTTCAAAAGGAAATTCTGTCTGACAGCTTCCTCACTTTGGTGGGCTGAAGTTCTAAGCGGAAACTCATGATTGTCACTGGAGTTGTAAAGATAAAAGAGCTATGTAATAAAGAAACCAGAGAAAGAACTCCATTTAATTCCATATAAGAATATGCATTGTTTTCCTGAGGTTTGTATGATCCATGAAACTAGTGCAAAGTTCATGTTAGGATTAGACTTCCATAAGGTTTTGGAAAAAAGCCAAATGTTTCAAGATCCAATCTCTTTATTTTTTAATGGAGAGAAGATATTAGCATGACCTCTGGGACTATGCAGATCATAGGAACTTGTTAAGTAAACTTTAAACATAAGCTATATGTATAAAGGCATCCTTGCCTGAAAAGCTTCAGGTGATGAAGAGCTATTACATCCTTACATAAATTGTTGCAACAGCTGACTCTCTACCATGAAAATCTCCCCATTATTTGGTTTGAATTGTCTAGCTACTGGATCTTGCAGTACCTTTTCTTCAGTTATTTTGTTTTGTTTTATTAGATTAAACAGCTATCTCCTAGAAGTCTTTTCCTTATGCAGATGCTTGAAGCCAACAATTACCCCTAGCCTTGTCTCAAATAACCTGATAGTTTATGCTTCTGAAGTTTCTAAGAGGCATGCTTTCTGGACCACTTTTTAAATTTTTTCCAATTTTAGTGTTCCAGCTCCAACTGTTTTCTTTAGTCTCCCTAATTCTGAATACAATGACAATTTTACATTCCTACTCCTACATAACGGTTTTGGCACATGCAGCCAAAGATCATTTTGTCCTCTTTACTCAAGTTTCATTCTAGGAACTAATTTTCAATTATTAATTCTAAAGACTTCTTATTGCTGTACTATCCTGCATACAAACCCCTAACCTGTAAACACAGTTTACATTCGTTTTGGACAAATGAATATATGTTTAACAGTGTTAAAAGGTATGTTTGTTTAAATGTTCCCATTATGTCAAGCAATCCAGACCTCAGTGTAACAGGTGTCCTGCTTCCATTACAGCCTCACACTTCACAAACACTTGTGTTATCAACAATGTCAGCCAAGAGTTGTTTTATGTTTTCCAGACAAAAGACACTGACTAACCAGATATGACCTTATAAATGTCTTCTTTATGTGACGATTCCTGGTTTTGATTCCTTTAGAGACAATTTTATAAGACTGTAATTAAATACGGATGCAGTTAATTTAACTCAATATGACTTATTTTAAGTTTTTACTATTTTTTTGCACAACTATGTCAAATACTTAGAATAATTTTTATTACATCAACACAGCTACATTGTATTAATACACAAGAAAATTAAGAGAACATCAGGTATGCTTGAGGAAACATTTTCTTACATACAGTCATTCCAACAGGCAATAATAAGGCAACTATCATTCCACTCTTGAATAGTAATGTCCACTTCAACTTTTCCACATTTTTTTCCAGGATCCCTATCCTAACTAGCCTGCTTAGGTATTCCAATTTATTTTTTCTTAAATGTTGGAACAACATTACCTTTTTTCCAGTACATTTTGCCCATCTTTAAGGACTAATTCAGTGTCCACAATCTTACTTTAAGCACCCCTTGGCCAATTCTTTTAATAGGACTGGCATTAACTTATTCAGTTCTGAAGATTTTGAAACATTTCATTTAAACCATTCCTGTTTAATCTCCTAAATATTAGCTGAAGATATTTCAGTATTGTGCTAAAATATAAACCTTTTTTCCAATTATAAAATATAATATCTTTTGATTACATCTTTATGTATATTGCTAGAAAATTTTGTCATCTTTATCCAATAGTGGGCATATATCATTACTAAGATTTGATTTGTTCTTCATGTGCTTTAGAAATACTTTCCTGATTTTGGTACCTTCTTGGGCACAGACGGGTTTTTTATTGATATATTTAGTTTTCTCTGCCAGTTGATTTTATTTCCTAAATGTTGGTTTATGCTCACTATGATGAGTGTCTCCTTTTTTCATTTGCTACATGCTGTTGTTTTGTAGGGGTTTTTTATTTTCAGAGGGGGGTTGTAACTGTCTTCACCTCCCTTTTCAGCAGGACTTTTTTCAGCCATAGAAACCTTTCTTGATTGCAGAGCTGGGTTTTTTTGGCATCTAATAAAGCATTCTTAAACAATTCCTAATTATCATGCACATTCTTGTGTTTAAATTTTTCCTCCCACTCAATTTTGCTCATGATTGTTTTCCGCTTTGGGAAATTGGCCTTTTTAAAGCACCAAGAATATAATACTGTTTGCACAAAACAAATAAAATTAGATCATGATTGCTTGCACCTAGGCAACCATCTAGTTCAGTGATCAATTCATCTTTATCTGTCAGAATATGTAATTAGGAATGTCCCAACTTGGCTGCAGTGCCAACACTACTACTTTTAGAAACTTACCTTTTGGAAGTAGCAGCATGAAACTTCCAACACACACACCACAAACTAATACAACAATTCTTTGTAGGACAGAGAGGTGTTTTACAAGTTGCCTCAAATGCTTCCTTTCCTTCATCTTGTGGTCTGTAACTTAGTTCCCTTCTTCTACATAATCATGAGCAAGACCCTCATTTCTTAGATGTTCACAATCTTGGGCCAAAAGCTGGCAAACATTAACATGACATAATGAAGTAATACCTAAATTGAAACCTTAATCAGAAAAGACGCCCTCTCTGGTTTTAATTCAGGACATGAGCTAAATATTTTGGTGACAGATCCTAGCACAGGGATCCAATCCAGCCCCTCTAATACAGGGTTCAGTATTCCAGTTTTTATTCATCATTTATTTTACCTCCAAATATGGGAAGCACTATGGTAAGTTTTGTCATCTTGAAACACAGACTATCTGAAAACTGAAATTATGTATGTTCTTCAACCAGTGTCTGCTCTCAGGGTTTTACGGGACTTCCTAATCCCTTAAAGACACATTTCTGCATTCCGAGACTGTCATTGTGTGGTTAAAATTCAGTATATTTTAATGGAATCAAGTCAAGACAGAATAAAAACTCCCATTTTCCATAGAAAAATCTAAAAATGTATACAGCCCTAGCTTTCAACTTTGGGTTTTTTCAGAGAAACTTTAAAAATGCATTAGAGAGATTATCTTCTGCAGCATCACCTATTTTACAAAATAGTTCATTTGTATTTTTGTGGGCAAAATCAAAGAACACTAGATGAAGAAATTTGACTCTTCTTGTAGTTTTAATTCTTGTTCTTTTCCTAAGTTTGTGTTGCCAAGGCATTAATAATTAAACCACAGAGATTGCATAAAAACGGAACGCCCAACTCATGAAAAATGCTGAAAAGCCAAAACTTTGTTCTCCCCCACCCCTGCCAAGACAGCTTCAGCTTGGAAATTCCAAAATGTTCCCAAGGTAGGAACAACCTGAACCAAAGTACACTTCTCAGATTTTTTGGGTCCTGCTTCCCCAGCTGGCAAGCTGCTCGGCTCCCTACATTTGGGGAAACATAGCACCCAGGTAACAACACTCACTCCTGGGGAAACTGGTAGACCAGAGGAAGGGTAACAGGCAGCTCCCTCACCTAGCTGGCAGGCACCAGCCAATTCGAGGTTGGGGGGAGCTGCAAGCGAGGCAGCCCACCTAGTAAGCTGTAGGGTCCATCCCAGAATTTGTTATCTGAAAATCTGGAGATAAACTATTGACTGGGCTGTAAGGTTGGCAGAAATCTTGCTATCATAAATCGTGGCAGGGGCAAGTGAATAATATATGCACAAAAGTAAACAGCTTGAGTGATGAGGCAGCTCTTGTTTTAAAGTACTGGTATGCAGAGAAGCTCCTGTCCCAATGACCTCACAAAATGCTGCAGCATTTTACATTTGCCTGAGGTGTATTTATTATTTACACATAGGTGTGCACAGATCTTGAGCATACCATGGTCTGTCTTACGTCTGCCACCCTCCCAAATGAATTTTTATTGTAGAAATCATTCAGAGTTCATCACTGGTGGGGAGCCTGTTCATTGAAACTCATTATTGTTCTAATGAATTACACACGAGAGCGGTAAGTGATTACATTATAATAGTCAGACTCAGCCATTCAATGAAAATTTAATTACAGAGTACAGGGACATGACAAAAAATCCATGCCTGTGTTCTGGAATGCAGCCTCCCCAGCCACAGCTGACTATTGAAAGTCTTCATGCAATTATGCTCTCTCTTAATCACACCCATTTTTTAAGAAACGAAACAGGAACTGAAGTACACAGCAGTTGTAGCAGCTCCCCTGCCTGCCCCTCCGCTAGCAATTCTGAAGATTTTTTGGTCATTCTTTGGGTGATCCACATACCCAATCCTGACAATATCCCAATCCTGATAAGTAGAAAGGATGGGATCCTGCAAGCCTGATGTAAAGTAATTGACATCAGCAGAGTTATACCAACTTACTGCAAATGAGGATCCACTCTTTATGGTCACAGAAAAGGATTCAAAGGCACCCTACTGGATATATTTTAAAGCACTGGTGCGGAGACATTGCCTTTGGTCTTCTTTTTTCTTCTGTAAAACACCACATAAATCAATGGATTACTGTAAGTAATTAATAGGTTGCTCTTTCAGTAGGGTCCGTAGTAGGATCCATGCTAACACTTATGTCTTGGTGCTAATAACATAGTGCCTGATCGGAATGACTCCCAGACATGAATCTGGGGCGCTCTGAAGGAGCCCAAAGCCCTCCTGAAATGGCTTCTCCTCCTTGTCTGCCAACTCCATTTTACAACCAATGAAGAATTTCCCATTTCCACTGCAATTACTTGACTACAAACCAACACTATGTGAGCATCAACCAAAGCATCCTCTTAGCAGGCAGCTCTGTGCTGAAGTAGTCAACTACCAGTGTCACATTATCCTTGACAAGTAACATGAAGAGGTTGAGGAAAGAGAGATCTAACATCCTGAAAATAATCCCTGAACCGAGGGTATTGCACTTATAGCCAAGAAACACGAATTTGTTTCTTATACAATAACAAAAATAATCTCTCTGCATCAAACCAATCATTGTTAACAATTGTGAAAACAACCCTCACCTTGTATATACGATGCTCTGAAGTTACTTCCTAAATCACAGTCACTGTTTTCCTTTTTGTGCCTCTTTACAATGCCACTGTGAAAGAATAAAAGCTGCTAAGAAGAATTTTTTAATTTTTCCAACAGTTTTGGACATCCCCTTGGGAAGTTTATGGAAGATCTTGCTGGAGAAGTGTAAAGTAATTATTGAATATGTCTTCTTGAATATCCACATCATCCTTTTTTCAGCAATCTTTATAAGATGAGAAACAACTTCACCTTATGCTTGAGGTGCTTAAGAGAAAGGCCTTTTTGTCCAAGAGATTGGGTAAATGGGAGAATAGGGGTTAGTAACTGTGACAAACAGAGACCCTGTTCCCTTTAGTGAATCATTTACAAGTCAGAATTCCTTCACTTGCCTTAAAAAAAAAATTACTCTTCACATAAACTTGAATTGTTGCTAAAGTTATATTGCAGTCTAATGAGATAATATAATTACTAACACATGCCTCCGAATCACATACTGTGATTAAAGCTGTGTATGTTCCATGAGCGCACTATGGAGTGTAAGTCTGATATTAGCCGGTCAGTGTTATTAAAATAGAGAGGTTATAACCTGCTAACATAGCATCCTTGCTGTGTTTTCAGTTTATTCTCTTTTATATATGCACACAAATGCCCTCCCACACAGAGAGTTCACATTAGCTATGTCTGTGGGCACTTTAACGGTTAGAGTATTTGACAACACATTCACATTAGGAACATTTCCCAGTGGCGTATCAATGATGTTCAAAATTAAATCACATCTGTTTAACGTTGCACTTGTCATAGTCTGCAAACTACAAAGACAAATTTACTACATTCAAGTCACTATGGTTTTACCTAAAGAAATGGGCACACCAGAAAACATCTGTAACCATGAGTGACAACATAGACAGCATCTGGATGTTGGGAGGGTGTTACTGACGTACCTCATCATCAGATCCCCTTGGAAAGAGCTTCTATATTTTGCACAAAAGTAGCTGAAAGCCTGTGCCTGATTCTTGTTTCCACCTGATGTGTAATTATAAATAGTGTGTTACTTTAAATACCAGAGTTTTAAAAAGGACCTATTTTTACAAATTAGTTTCCGGTACTTACTGGATGTCAGGGGTATATTGCAAAAGTCAAGACCAGCATCATCCAAGTCAGCTAAGAGCTGCTTTAAAACAGGCTGGAGGTTTCTAAGGTGGCTGGGCTTCAGCTGCAGCTCTGCTGTGATCACTTACAGATGTGAACTGATTTAGGAGGAGAAAGAGGAGGAGGTTGGGTTTTTTTCCCATTTCCAAGTAAAAGTGAAAGTATTCATGAAAAAATAAAAGCCAACATAATATTTTTGCCTTCAGAGAAAGATGGCCAGGTCTGGGATACTCCTAAATAAAGAGTTAGGACCTAGTGATGGCTGATCCCAGGTGAATTTTTCACAATACCAACACTTTAAGAAACATTACAGATAAGCAAGGAAGAGGACATCATCAGGACTGTTATTTGTAGTTCCCCTTGCACAGAAGATCATAAGACCTTGCCAGGGGGCACTAGCCTTTCTAGGGTTTCTTCCCATGGTGGCTGCTAGGATTCTTATTTCCCTGGTGCCCAGGTCCTGCCATCTCAGACCAGTCAGCTTTCTCATCCACTGCCTGGGGCCCAGGGACCCGCCCAGAGCCCTCCTCAGCTCTAAATATGTTGCTGAAAAGAAGAAAGAAGAATGCTGGCTGGAGTAGAGAAGGAGTATAGGCAGTGAAAGCGAAGGGAAGGGGGAAGGTACACAGGAGTCTGTGAATGAGAGAGAGTTTGGCCAGAGGCAGAGCAGGGCATGAAACCAGCACCGTGACTATTATGATCCTACCAGTACCCACTAGCTTTGGTGTTATTTTCATGGAGCACTTCAATATTGCCATGCCCCTGCTTTAATGCCCATCACATTTACTTCATGAGAAACCTCAGAGGATGGCAGGAAGAAATTAAACAGTGCTGGATACACCACATGCAGATGTTAACAAAAAGCCCTGGAGAGAAGCTCCTCAGAGAGGGCATGATTTGGTAGGTGTGTGGCACTCTGCCAGAAGTGACATTGATATTTCAGTGCAGGAGAAAATTAGTCTGGACCCAAAAGCCGGGACCCTACAGCAGGATTTATCACAAGCCACAAGACTTGTTCAACACTACATGCTTTCTAGTTTCCTCTGCTTCTACTCCATGTGGATGCTAGCACTTCTGCATTCATCAAGTACAGCTTTTTCCTGGTGTCCTGATCTCCAGCTTTACAATTAAATGACTATTAAAACACAGGATTCCTGGCTGCTGGTTCTCTCTTCTAGCCCAAAGGATGGCGGAGACCACATACTCAGCTCTGTGGCTGGGACAGAGTTGATAGTTTGCTCCATGACTGCCATCCATAACACCTGTCAGAATTGGTTATATTTTGGATATCAGTTGGATATGTTAGGTATCTATGTGTCAGGCAGCCCTCATAAAAGGCATGTAAAATAAGGAGCAAATCTGTGGAATACTGAGTAAGCTGAAATCCTAAAACTATGGTCCATGTGAGTGGTATACAAGCAGAAGTATAAGTACACTTACATGAATTCAATCTGGTGATACCACACAGTATAAAAATATAGAAAAGGTCTTTCAAGCTATAGAAGAAACTTTTTGTATCAGTACAAATAAAAAAGTATCCCAAGCCTGCCTACACTGTGTCAGTGTTTATTTAACTTGAGAGAAAGCAAAGGTATGTACGTGGACTGTTAGACTATTTCCCACTATCATAAGGGAATCTAAAGTTTGGACATTTTTCATATAAATAGGATTTTATAAGTTGGTTATGATCCAAAACAGAGTATTTTAGTAAGTGAACCTCTTCACTTTATATACTAGAGCAATTAATTATCCTTTTAACAAAATTGATTGTAGCAAGAGCACATTTTTCCCCCCAAGGAAAAAAAAAAAACCTACAAAATTTTAACCAATTAAAATCAAGGAACTAATAAAATCCAGCAGCAATTAACATGCAAAATGTTGTGCTCTTTTAATATGATTTGCTCTAATTCTATTTGAAAAAGCAATACAGAGGAAATAAGTTCTTTGCTATATCTGGCAAGGAAAGAGAAATAAAAGAAATAAAGAAAGAGATGAATGAAAAAAGTTGGGTTTTTTTAAATGTAGATTTGATACAGTAGTGATAATTTAACTTGGTTCTAAGTACACTGGGCAATGAATAGCCTCATAAACGTGCTGGGTAAACTCTGAGGATACAGCAAGGAGCCATTTATTGCCTTGTAACTTCAACAGCAAAATAAAATTATCTCCTAAATAACAGATTTTCTAGTTGCACTGAATTATTGTGTAACAGAGGGGCAATAACTTCCCTGTATCTCTCCCCTGGTTACTAGTAAAATGAACAGCATGAATTAGTTCCAGGTAATGTTAGGTGTCACTATTTTTAGCAAATTCAGCCTTGAAAACTTTTCCAAGTTAACGGAAGTGAAAGCCAGGCTGGATTTGGGGTTCATTCATGTGGTTTCCAGGAAAAACATAAAGCAATTGTTACCTTCGGATGAGACTCCGTATCGAAATTCATCTATGTATCCCCTGGCAAAGCTGGCAATTAAGCTATGGGGCACCACGGGGTAACGAGTGATGCTAACTGGTGGCACCCAAGCTTCAGCAGCTTCGGGGGGTTCACTGCTGGTGCAATTAAAGTTCAGTCTGACAAAAATCAATCTGAAAATTTCATGAGATTTTTACCAATTCATTCTCTGATCTGTCTTTATGTCAGACCTCTGGGGAGCACTTGAGAGCTGTGCGGGCGGACGAGCTGCCCCTCAGAGGTCCCCAAGGTGCCCCCCACAGACCAAGAACCTCCACAGCTTCCCCAGCAGGTTGCACTCAGTTGTAGTGGATGAGGTGATGAGCTAAAGACTACCAAGAGACAGACGCAGGGGGGGTCTTTCTGGGGTGGGGTGGGGCAGGGGAAGCTGAAAAAAGCCAGAAGTAACTGATAATACAAGAACTCACAGATTACATACATGGGCATATTAAGTTCAGACAGTCTAAATGTCTCTAATCAAGGTACTCTCCCCCTCCAACCATTACCCAGTGATACTGAAGTATGCACTAATGAAAATAGTGTTCTCATGCACATTTCTGAGCTTCAAGCAAAACACAGTTCAAGTTTTGGAAGAAGATTTATTTTACCTAAGCTATCTCACCCTAAGTTATCTGCATCTGCCAGTGTTTTTACAACTCACTAATATTGGCGTTATAACTAGGAGTTAACCGGTCTTACAAAATTCCATATATGGAAAATACCAACAAATAGCATAAAGGGGTAGAACAAAACGTTCTTTGTCAAATGCAAGTTCAAGTTTGCACTCAGAAATACACAAAGATCTATAATAATAATATTTATCTATCACTTATCTAGTATCTTAGACATTTTACAATGAAACAAACAGATAAATTAATTCCCAAGTTACAAGAGTAAAAGAGTCCAAGTTAGTATAAAACCATAAATAAAATCAAGATATAATGCCAAGAGCTTTCTGGAATGGAGATGTTTTTTATTTCAAAACAACTAATGCTGTGTTGGTTCGCAGGTCAAAAAGTCATATAGGCAAAAAAAACTGGCAAGACGTCAAGTGCTCTTGAATATGCCAACTGTCCCATTTCTTTCTTAAAGGGATGAATATTCACATAAAACAATTTTTGCACTTTGAGGTCTTCTTGGCAGCAGAGGGAATTGTAGGCCTATCTGAATAAGAAGGTAAATCAATGAGCAGGTAACTTCTTGATGCTGGGAATGAGCACACAGATTGGAGGGAATGCAAATCTAATTGGGTTTCCCAAGCTTCAAACACTGCTATGTGAACAATCACCAAATACACTGTTTTTTCACATGGCCTGCCTGGATTCTGGAGAGAAAGCAAGGCAAGATAGGCAGCATAGGTCTGGTAGGATAAGGGAAAAATGCCTAGCCCGAGGCTTTGGCAAGAAGAAAACCATCTGTGAGCTGAATGTGCTGCTTCTGTTCAAAGGCTCAGACTCTTCCCTACATTTTAAATATATGGCAATTATGCTAAGAAAATACACTGACTCCATGACACTTTTTTTTTTTTTTAGCCAACTAGAAACTGACTTCCAAAGCTCCAAATTATTAATTAGTCTAGGAAGCAAGAGTATAATGTAGTCAGAGACCACAAAAATTGTCTAGAAACAAGTTCTTTAAAAGCCTGAAAGCTAAAAACTACCGCTCATAAAATTGAACTCCAGCTTTGCTGGAATTTCATGGCACTCTCTCGGCATATCACAGTTCCTTACATAGCTGAGTTTTCAGATGCCCTTCAGACCTTTTCTGAAAAAGTAAATGGTTCTGTGGGTAAGTAGTGACATACAGGCTTCTTCTTGGCAGTGAGATTTGCCAAGTAAAGCCACTGGATAGACTTAAGACCCTCCAAAAGATGAAACACCTAATCAAAGTAAAAGTTCAGGCATGACACAAACAATACTATTAATTATGTTGGACAAGCTCTGCCAAAAAACCAGTTGAGCAGGGGAGAAAGGCACAGAATGTAAAAGAGAAAAAGAGACAGAAAGAATACCGTCCTGGAGATACCCCGCCAGCATCTGCCAGAGGGACTAGAGAAATAGCCAGTTTGGATAATGGCCAGTACCATCTGTGTAATATCTTATACTACATGAAAATGAGAGCCAAACTGAGGCGCTTTACTTCATTTTAAACCAGGAGCTCTCCACTCCATCTCTGATTTTGTGGAACATCCCCCTTCCAAACTTCCTTTGAAAGTCCCAATGCAACAAAATAACACCAATTTCTTACCAATAGGAGAACTTTGAAATCAATGAATTAGACAATCATTTGATGGTACGTTTCAAATTTTAAAGCTACAGAGATGAAAATGCTTAAATCTGAAACACAGCTGTTTCTGCCTCCTATAAAGACTCTAAAATTATGGATATCCTCTTACTTAACAAGTACATCCATAAATGGGTGCTATCAATATGGTCAAATTGGATAACAGAAAAAACCACCAACATTTTATGGGAAAGTGCATCTTTTCAGTAATTCTGTTGAACTCAATGCTTGGTTTTGACTCCTTAAGTTAATTGTAGCAAGTTCTTTTTTTCAGTCAATGTAAAATGTGAAAGGACAAACATATTTTGCAGAAGACAGAAAGACTCTTTTGAAAGGAGGATTAATAAATAAGAAAGAATAATGCATTTACTTTTTGTTAGTGGGAGAATGAAAAATTGAATGGAATCAAGTCCAGTGTGTATCAGCAGTGCATTTCTTTCTGAAATACTTGATGAAGCACACACATCGCCTTACCATAGCTATTATATTTTGTCTGGTATTCAGCATACCTCTTAACTTCAGGAATTTGACACACACATCAACCTTCTGGAAATGTTCTGAAGATTTCAGAAATGTCCCCAAAGACTCAAGACTTTGACTTCATACTTACATCCATTAAAATAATATGTTTGCCCAAGACATTCTTGTTGGAAAGTTGTAGAAATTTCTATGCCTCATTTGAAAGTTCTTGTAGGACTTAATCCAACAAGGCAGTCAGAAAACTACAGTAGAAGGACAATCAGTATGAGTGCTTATCAAGTCATTTGCTCATTCAGTGAGAGCACCTCTGATGGCTTATTTTGCCACAGTGTACAGACCTAATAGAGCAACCTTGGCAGAAAATAAAGGCTCTGAAGCTCTGTGAGGAGCCTATACTGTCCTCCTCTCAAAGTTCAGTCTTCCGTTTCTTCAGCATCAACCTAAGTCTGCTAGGGATATTGCTCCTTCCTAAGAGATTTTAAATTCTCCCCTTTCTCTGTTTTGGCCTCTTCAGACATGCCTGGCTCCTTCCTGCATCAGAGATTTGTCCCTAGAGGAACAAACTGTGTTGGGCACGTTTAAAGTGCTTGGTGCTGTTCATATACTTAGCATGCTGGTGAGTTGTTTTTTCACTGGTATTTACAAAATAAGACTAGCATGGCAGCTCTCAATGTGAAATTTGAGCAGTTCATATCACTGAATCACTAGTCAAATCTGTTGTTAAGTACATTATTTCCCTTGAAAACAGAGACAACTGAATGAAGTTTGGCTTGGACAACAAGGTGCCATGAACGCTTTCAATGTCCATCTTGTAATTTTCATCCAGGGAATTTTAATTAACATTTTCTGAATGCAAGCTTCTATGCTAGCTAGAGCCTTTGACTTCCCCTAATGCCAAGAATTTAAAGTGCATTTCTTCCACATTGGCTGGAGGTGCACATAGATCATTGCCACTAGAGTCTGCCAATTTTTCAATTTATATTGAGCAATTCTGCATTCTCAGTTCAGTAAGTGACTTGAATAATCCTACTTATGAAAAACTGCTTCTCTGGGGAAGTCAAATAAGGGAGTCTGTACAACATCCTCCAGGTAGCAAGTCAGTATTATGCCTAAAACCCATATATATATATGTATGTATGTACATAGGTATGTTTATGTGGTTTATCTATTTATGTATATTTCCACGGCCCTCATTAGCACTCCAAAAATGATGCAAAGTTCACTGAAGCCTGTGGAATAATTCTTCTGTGTGCCAAATGCAGACTTCAGGTAAGCTAGTGGAATTGTTCCAGATTTGAAATGCATCCACTTGCAAGTGATATATGGAAATCTGAATCACAGTCTCATAAGAATTAGTAATTACACACACTAACAAAAGTCCAAGGATTGTGAATGTTATCATAGATTCTCTAGTTAGAAGATCATACCTAGATACTCTTACAGAACAAAAATGCATGGTAAGAAGTTCACACGTAACTAAATTTACTCTTTTGTCATAATGCAGTTCAGCATATACAGAGGAAGAAATTATGTATTTGTAAAGAAAAGCAATGTGGTTACTGCCACTTTCTAGTTACCAGTTCAAATGAAAAAGCTGAGCAAGTTAATACATTAACTTCTCCTGCCAGCCAATATAAAACTGATTATACCATGCCAATTCCAAAATGCAGATTAGACAGTCTTATTGCTGTTCTTTGCCTGTGACATTTTATCCATTTTTTAATCTCCTCTTACAACCTTATCTCAAGATTCAAATCCTGTGCCATTTCCTGTCCTCCTTACAATCTTTTCCCCTGGAATAAGGTTTTTAAATCCTTCTTTCTTTCTGAGAAAAATAGCACTTTACCTGACTCACTCTGACCTTTCAGTGTTCCTAATTTACTTGGATGGACAATTTCCTTCCCTACTCTTCTGTCTTTTTAGCAGGCTATAAGAAAGTACTGGAAACAGCAAGCCCTTACGGGTTGCCAGCACATTAAAAAGTTAATGTGCTGTTTTCCTCCTAGAGGCTAGGTAGGACGGCTGAAATCACCATCATCACCAGGACACCAAAACTGTGCAGTCCTGATTCCCTGTTAACCAAGATTCCAGGAAAAAAAGTCCCCAAAATATTGGATCCAAAAATCTAAAAAAACCCCAAATTCCCATTAAGAAAAAGATATTCCAATAACCGTATTGATCTAGACAGAAAGGAAAACTCAGTATGAATCAAAAGGCATCTCTCATGGCAGTTCTGTGATATTGTTAAAGGCACAGAAAATGTAGATTGTCAGAAAACCAAAGCAAATGAATGATTTGCAAAATTTCAATATGTAGTAAGTAAATTAAAACCTTATAGGCCACTTCATAAGCACTTTTAATGGACTGTTAAAAATAAGCTAAGAAAACCATAATATTTTACTTTCTCTGCATTGAAAAGTGATCTCCCCCAACATGATTTTCAACTTGAGGAGTTAACTATAGAGAACTGGTCCTGTTCTGGGTTACTAGATTACCATGGCAGGTAAATGGTGCAGTAATTAAGAGCCAAACTTCGCCTCTAGATAACGAAATGCAGCTCCCAGTGAAGCACACAAGAAGCTTTGTGAATATTAGATGACTAGATTAGATTACCAAAGAAAGTAAAATGTATGTTAAAGGAAGATGGATGAACATTTTTTCTAAGGAGTTTACTGTGGGCAAGACAGATGCTTAGCAAAGCCCCTGGTAGTCCTGTTGATTTCAGGGAGCATTAGATGGTCCCTGGATCTGAGAAGTATATTCAGTCAAGAGCCCTGTGGAAAGGAAACTAGGAAGAGATTTTGTAAACTGTATATTTGGGTTAGTTAGGTTATACATATATACTCACTATGAAATAAAGACCTTTGCCTGTCTTAAATAACAAAGCTTATCAGTGCTGTCTTTTCTAAATCTTTTTTTCTATTATATTTTCAGATTCTTCCTTTTGGGATGCTCTGTAGATGTTTGCAAGCTGTCAGGGCTGCTGCAGAGGACTGATCAGCGAGGCGTATACAGCAGCATAACATACACCCCATGGCCATCACCTTCCTCCCTGAAGCTGATTATCCAGGAAAGAGCCCGCAGCTTCTTTTTGTACAAAAAAATAGACACCTTTGACATGATTCTTTTGTAACTGCCTTTCCAGAAGAAAAAAAGATTTTTCATAAACAAGTTTGCAATTAAAATCCTTCCAAATTTTTAGATATTGAAATTATAGCATGAATATTTCACTGACATCAGCTTTAAAAGGCAAAATAACCCCCAACAAAATATGCTGAAAGTTTAGCCACCATAATTATATTCCTTAAGGCATTTATAAATACGTATAATATCTAAATATTTATCATGAAATTCTATATTTTAAAAACTTGTTTTATTTCTCTTAAACGTACACTTCCCAGTTTCCTATTTTTCAAGTATGCGTATCTTTGCTCTATGTGACTGTTGAAACTAAAGCAAAAAAAAAAAAAATTCTGCACTCAAGTTTTTCTAGTTGCTAATAGCTTAACAATATTTTTTAGCTTTTGTCAGGCCCAATTTAAGGCTTCTAAAAGAAGATGGACTTTCACAAAATGGATCTTAGGCATTTTCTGACATTCAGCCATATTTTAAGGGTTTCTAACCAGAAGACAAATCCAGGGATACTGAATCTGTAGGCACTTCAGCCCTTGGCAAATGGGGGTTAGTGAACGTGGCCACCTCGCTGTCGTACAGCCCGCCAAGGAGTTCAGGATCCTGCACTGCAGTGTAGGCAGTGTACTCTTTCTTACCATCAAGTTTTGCTGATCATAGCACTGCAGACAAGGATCCAATTAAGCCAATAATATTACTTCTTTCAGACATCCTCATTTGCCTTTGAAAAGAAATTAAGAGTTCATCCGGCATCATTAATTTTCTATCCTGTGCTGCTGAAAATAAATGTGGCTTAGTGTAGGCTTACCCTTCTGAGTCTACTGAAACTCTTGCTAAGAGAAGTATGGGACTTTATCTCAATTCATCTCACCTGACTCTGAAATTAATGACAGTTGGCAGTATGAACATCTCACAGATATCATCCCTTATCATCTCAGCTTTTGGACCTCAGGTGAAGACTGTAAAATAACAAGTTTCTTCATCTAATGAGCCTCATTATCGATGGATCTGAGATGCAGGAGGAATATAAAAAAATGAATGCAGGCACTGTCGTGTCAGTAGATGAACTTTACAGGGTACTAAATCTACACACAGTGCTAAAAATCTCTCAAAAAATTAAAAGACTTGCCTGCTTAGCTCTGAAGCCAACCCACCCTACATGATGGAGCGAAAGCGAGTAGCACCACACAAGCAGAAGTGGAGAGCTTCATGCTCCAACGCTGCCTGCTCCAACAGACACAGTAAGCCTAGCTGTGATGGTGGATGCTGCTGCGAAAGCAGCAGGGCAGTGCAAGCGCAAGGCAGCGAAGTGGGGCTGATACCATATATTCAGACTTGAACAGGATTTCTGGGGCATTTCTGCTTCGGCGTGTCAAGGGATTAGTGTAATTCCAACTCCCTCCTGACCCAAACTCTTCTTCACTCAGATCTCAACCTAAAGATGTTAATAGTAAATTTCTGTAGTTGGTGGTGAAAGGTCTCAGACGCACCATGGTACTGAGCCTGCCACTGAACGGGAAAGGGAGAAGAGGGAGGAAGGAACACCAACAGGCAATCGCCTGGAGCATTTATTCAGGATGCAAAATACCTACTAATGCCTCAAGCAACCGAGATGCATGTTTTGTGCTTCCAAAAGCTAGGCTTGCACAACAGAGGGGAAAAACCCCTGACAGACGAGCTATCTGACCTGGGGCAGAACCCCTTGGGCCTGTGATGAGTTACTTGTTCATCCTGCCTCCCTCATTGGGGACCACCAGCCCTCCTTTCCTACCCCCCTCCTAATGCACTGACCGTGATGACCAAGGGACAAGGATTTTGGCACTTGCTGCCAGGGTGAGGGCTGTCCGTGCACGCTGCTGCTATGGGAGGCAGGGAGCAGCCACATCTGAGGAGCTCGGCGGTTAACCTGCAGCGAGTCCCATACCCCGAGATGGCCCCTGTTGCTGCCGAGGCTGGATTATACGGATCTAATGCATCATACGTGCCAGGCATCACACAAGAAGTCCAACAATTTAAATTCTGCTAGAAACTGGGGAGAGCAGAGAGAGGCTTTAACACAGATCCTCTTCCAAATGTAACCCGACGGGCTCACCTATAACAAAGGAAGTATAAACACAGAAACAGCGGTGGAGGAATACTGATGGCAATAGAAACCATATAGCAGGGGGTATAAGGATGCAATTAAAAAGAAGAATCTTTCATGATGTATTTTCTGATATCTTCAAAATACAAGTTGATCTGTAAGGGTGGTAATTAGAGTTCTGACACTGGGAGGATGAGAGATCTGAAAACGCACATGGGACAGACTCCTGAGACTCAAACACTCATCCTAATTAAAATCTATTATTACAAATCACTATTTCCTTTTTCCTTTCTTCAAAGTTACATCAATTTAATAAAACAAGCAGCAGAATTTTGAATGTTAATCAAAGAGATAACAGTTTCACAGGACAGATCTTTAAAATTCTCCCTCTTATACTTTCACAGAGAAGACTGGAGCTGAAAAAAAACCCTGAAGAAATGTTTTCCTATTATTGCTTAACAAGAAATAGGCAGCTAATCAAAAGAAGATGCAGTAAAAACAAAAATACACAAACCCCCACATCTGCTATCTCAATAAGGTATCAGAAAAATCCTCTTCATTTCTGTGTAATGAGACAGCATAGTTTAAAACACAACAGAGTAAATTTGCAAAGCAGCAAGCTGATCTAACTATACAGATCCTATTGACTCTACACTGGCCACGCAGCTAAATCCCTGAGTGAGTCTTTGACTACATATCCCTAAAGAAGATTAAAGGTGCCAGCTGATCTTGATGTTAAAGATGTGGACTGCCTTGTGGAAAACCATATAGCAATAAAAATTCATTTTCATAAAATCATAAAAGTTAAAGGAACATCCATCTCCCTTTCACAGAGGATCATTCCTTTCTGTGCACCAGGAGAGAATTTCTCTGGGGAGAAGAGAAAATTATATTTTTAGTTACAGGCCACAGACTGAAAACTGACTTTGTCACTCTGACCAACTTTGTGTGCAAGATCTGAAACTAGGTTTTGTACGTAATAATTTTGCAGCTATGGTTAAATACCATATACAAGATAATTGATGTGCACTGATCTAGCCTATTATCAGGTACCGCAATCTTGCCGGACCACACTACTCTGCTTGCTTACACTCATTTGTTCCTATATGGTAGATGGAGGTTATAACAATGCTTGAATGTAAGGGAGATTTGCTCTTTGAGAGAAGGCAGAGATGGCCCATAGGTGAGCTGTTATAAAGCACTGAAATAAAAGTGGTAACATAGTAATGATTTCCACAGAAAAACATATGTCAAGAGAAAAAAATGAAACAAATAATGAAAGAGATGGTCTTCTGGGTTTTTCACTACCTGTAGGGGAATATATCTGGTAGCCTTTAAAGATCTCATCATTAGCTTTTCACAAACAGAGTTCTGCATAATTCTGCTTTCAGATCATTCCAGGGAGCTGTGTAAATATTTTCTTCAGCATGAGTTTTTCAGTGAGCTTCACACTTCTGAATTTTACTTTGAATTTTGATTTTAAAAAATCATGAAGAAAACTAATTTTTCACTTCTGAAGGCTACCTGGTCTCACCTGGAATTGTGTAACCAAAACCAAAACTATGTCAAGCTCTATAGCTTGTAAATACTTTCAACCATTTGAGATTCAGGATTGTATTAATATGTGGTTTCATGCTTTGTTGTCAAAGTATTACGTGGTTCTGTGTAAATAATGTATCAGGGTTGAGACAAGGAAGAGGAGTTCTCAAATCCAAATAAATTATTTTAGGACAAAACTCTCGGAGGAACCATGCCACGTGGCTCAGATTAATAAAACATACAAACTTTCACTCATTTTCCAACTGAAACAATCAGACCCAAAACTATCCTGGCATTTGAAGAAAGTTTATCTAACTATTCATGGTTTTGGAGGGCCTTTAATTATTACAGAACTACAATCATTTTTACTTATCTTTCTCTTTTATACCAGAGAAACTTGTAACAAAGCGCTAGAGGAAAAGTTGTTCTTGAAATATATTTTAGCTAGAAGTAAGAAAATATTGATCACCTCTCTAGAAGGTACACTCTCCTGTTATCTCCAGCCTAGTTTTTTCACCCACGTTTCAGGTACATTCAACCCTACTCTCAAAGAAAATTCAACGCTAATCCCCAGATTCTAAATAGCAAGCACTAAGTATTATGCTTTCACAGATTAAAAATAAGCAAATAAAGGGAAGGTGTCAAAATGACAGCAAACAGAACATTTAAATGTCGGTCTGCTACAAAATTGAAATGGTAAACAAATATTAAAAGTGGCACAGAAGCTGCAGCCTTCTCTCCTTCACATAAGGGCTGCTAAATTACTACACTGCCCAATCTCGAAAACTGTTAAATAGAACTTCAAACTAAAAATAAGTGCTGCCAGAAACACTGAATTTTGGAAAGGAAAATGAGTCCAACGTGTAAAGACATTTTCAAACCCTCCCACAGCTCCAAGCAGCTCTGCAGGCTGAGTCCCCGCTTCCCCTCCCCAGCTGCATCTGCACCCCGGGGTCTCTCCCTCCTCCTGCCCTCCAGGAGGACGTGCCCTGCTCACCTGCCCAGCCACCACTCTCTTCTCGTCCATTGCAAACCCGGCACGGGGAGCCTTGGAGAAGGAAGGTGGGGGAAGGAGTGGGATATCGAGACCCACGGTCAAGCGAGGGGCAGAAAGCAGGGGGATGGAGACCAGCCTCGGATGTGCAGACGGCGAGCAGGGGCTCAGAGAACGTGGTGGGGAGCAGGGGGTGCCCGCAGGGAAGGAGCTGCCCCGCACGGGCACCAAGTGGGACAGCCAGGCCTGTGATTCTGCAACTCTGTGACTTTTGGAGGAAGAAAGGGTGGGAGGTTTCCACCCACGTACTTTTTGTTTCCACTCACAGACCTGCTTGTTTCTTCCCCTTCCACGTTTGTCACCCCTCTGGGGGCAGGTGGGAGCAGGAAAGGGTGTTAGGCTGACCACGTTGTTTGCTCAGCTGCATGCCAGGGCACGATGCTTTTCAAACCTGAATGGGGTAATTTGTCAGGTATCACTTGTTTTCAAAACAAATGGGAAGTTCCTCTACGAGTAAAATTGTGATAGCAACACTATGGATTCATTTTTTAACGAAAAAATTGTATTGGGTTTATGTGAATGTAAGGGAACCAAAACCTTGCCACATAAACCCACTACAAAAGTATGTGTTGCCTGGGTTTTGGAATGGAAAAGTCTGCTTGGAGGCAAGTCTTTTCCCCTCCAGATAAGCACTGTACTGCATAGAGCCTTCGCTGTCTGTACTCCACAGATCATATCTTGCCCGATGCCAACATCTGTATGATGAACATGAAGATTTCTCATTAAAATAGGGCTGGTAACCAGGGTGGGCATTAGCTCTCAAGGGATTATTTTTATGGTCACGATTTTGTCAGTGGAGAAACTGACAGGCAGCAGACCTGAGGCTAAGGCAATGCAGGAAATGGCTTGCTAGTCTAAAACACCCAGAAAGAGGGATCCAAGCCCAGACCGCCTGAACTCTGCCATTGTCTCATGAGGGCAATGAGAAAGAACAACAGCTCTTTCTGCATGCACGGACAAGGACAGACAGCTGTTTTGGGTGTCTCTATTAGTAAATCCTTGCCCCTTTGATTACAGCCTTCTCTTTTGTTAAGCAGTTACCAGCAAGAGAAACCAACTGGCATATTTGCTACTGGTGTGTGTTTCATCAAAGACACTGGGATTACAATAGGTGCAGCCTTGCAGTGGCTCTGGTTCAGCTGCTTCTAGGCTCTTCCTGGAGAGACCTCCCCACCTACCTGCAGCTTTTGGTCCCTTGGCAGACCTGCTTATGAGTCAGTAACTTAATGTCCTCTTCAGCACAGAATTTTGGAGATCCTTAGTTTGCCTCAACCATGAGCGCCAACAGTTCCCTTTAACATACATGTGCACACAACGCATCCTTTCCATTCAAAGCATGGCTGCCAGGATCACCTTCTCTGCCCAGAATTCAAACCATGTTATTTCCATCTTTAAACCTCCAAAACAGGAAATCACTTAAACATATGATTAACCTAAAGTGTGTGCTTAAGCCCAGCACTTTTGAAATTCATTTTCATTGAAGTGCATGGTAGTTCAGCTTGTGCCGGATGGCTCTGCAGACACAAGGGCTGAAACTTTCCACAAACAACTGCTATTTACAGCTTGAGTCCAAATATTAAATACATTTTTAAAATTGCCAATGATTTCAACAGAACGAATATTTGGGGTTTTTCTTTTAAGTTGCATGCTTCAGAGAGAAATATTTTTTCTCCCCTTTCCTAACTAGAGGTTAGGAAGCAAACTAAAGCTCCTCAAAAGACAAGTAAAATATTCTTATCGCTTGTAATCCACAGCCACTACGTCAGAACATGACAGGAGTAAGCTATATGACATTCATGTTAAAAATAGTGCTCAACAAAAAAGTAAGCTTTTCCTCACAGTGAGTTGGCAGAGTTTGTTCGCCACTAACATTTTTTGGAGAGTAGTAGGAATAGCATTGGGCTGTATATATTGTACTGGTCAGTAACCCCCGGTAGCACTGGGGTGCAGAGTTCATTTACTGTTTCACAAACAAAACCCCATCTGTGACCTACTAATCCAATATTCCAGGACTCGGTTCATAAAAGGAGTAGATTCTTCACATTAACTCTTCTTCTTAAAACGTTTCCATCTGTGAATCTCTGCTCGTGGAGAATGCCAGTTACTAATACTGTACTCTGGCAACTACAGCTCTAATTTCTGCAATTCCAGCTTTTCAATGCTTTAAAGATTAATTTAAAGTATTAACAGAAAAGAGTTTACAATTAATATGTGGTGGAGGCAAAAAGAGAAGTGAAGCACATCCCTAAAAAGAAAACATTTATAAAATGGTGTATACACCATCACTTGGGCATGCTGAGTCTCAAAAGTAATGCAAAGAGACAGAGTTTGTTTTCCTTTTCTTCTGCAAAACTACAATGAAGTGATAATGACCTCAGGAGTGTATGTGTGTGTTTATTCCATCTTTGGCCCATTTGATGTGGTTTTGGCCTAAGGAAAAGCTAAAGGCTAAATGTATTTTAAGTGGGCTAAAACCAAGATAAACACATGTCCCTGAGGTCATTATTTCCATTAGATGACAGCTTGCATAAAATATCAAAAGCATTGTAAAAACAGTGTAAACTTTAAAAAATATATTCTTTCGTAGGTCAGCACATCTTTTAGAAAGTGTATACTGTTTCTAAGCAATTGTTTCTTCTATTGTCAAAGTTCCTTCTTCAGGAACAGAGAAACCAAAGTTTATTTGGACTTTGGTTATGCATGAGATAGTCTGGGCTTTGTAAATCCTACACATAGCACTGTAAAATGCAAACAGTGTATCCAAGCAGCAATCATGCTCATCATGCACATAATAACTGTGTACATAGAAATATCTATCGGCTACACTACAACTTCAAAGATTTGATCTACATGAGGAAGATTGTCAGTGCTTTAGAAACCATGCTAGGACTTGATTACGGGTACACAGCAATTTAATAAGATTTGTGCCTGGTGTGCACAAAATCCATGTTTGTAACTGAGAAAATGACGTTAGCACAGTTTTGTTTTCCTTTTTGGTACATATTTTGAGGGGAGTGATGATCAGCGAGCCAAGAAAGCTGTTTGAAAAAAACAGTTCTTCCTCCACCGGTGAGTCAGAGGAGCAGGGAGCTCTTCCCTGGTGTCAGCGCTCCAGCTTCCCCCTGCAACCTCGGACTGTGCCAGCAAAGTTTGTCAATACAGGGTTTATCGACTCACACCACACACACACCCCCTTTTTCTTCTCAACTCCCCCACATACAAAACTGGCATGCTTTCTATTGCTTGCACTTAAGCAACTCCATCCTGCTGATACCCTTAGAGTGTCTTAGTGGATCACAGTTTGAAAACTATTTTCTACATAGAAGATTAGTGATGGAAAGATTCACTTTTGGGGAAAAATAACATTAAAAACCCTGAATAATTCTTTTTCTCCCTTTCTTTTTAAAGCCCTAATTTGTAGGCCCTGTATTTACCCAGAACTTCTTTTTTCTCATTTTCTGCATTCTGAAAATCAAAAAGGAACCCAAAATTTT
The DNA here is from genome assembly GCF_000737465.1 of Haliaeetus leucocephalus. Lineage (NCBI taxonomy): Eukaryota > Metazoa > Chordata > Aves > Accipitriformes > Accipitridae > Haliaeetus > Haliaeetus leucocephalus. The sequence continues at coordinate 308,698 of NW_010972642.1, read as the reverse complement.
ACATTTGTTTCCTCTAAATTGCTTTGCTGAATCCAGGGTTGAATTAAAACCTGCAAGTATTTCACAGCTCCCAGCAACTGAAGCAATTTGGGAGGCATTGTGCCTTCAAGATGTCAATTATGCTGCAGTCAATTTACAACTTCTATTTCCCAGCCACTCATAATAGAAAAAAAGTGAAAAGATGAGGCTTTTATCAATGAGCATGTCACAAGACAAAAGTACGGCTGAGCCTAAATCCACACCTGGGTTTCATCTATTTTCAGTCTGCCCCCTTCTCCTTAGTCCTGTTAGACTTTAATGTTGTCCACAATGTTTCTTTTCTGTAATATTATCAGTTCACTGTTGGTTTAGGCAAAATGCAGCAATTTTTTAACCTTCCCTGAGTGACATATAGAAGACCTTTCTGCACAGGGGGCAGGAAAGCAAGGAGAACAGACAGCTTCTAACAATACCATCACTTTGTTCTTGTACGTAACTTTCCTAAAATTAGCTTTTTGTAAATTTTTGTTTGCAATAGACTGGAAGGCAGTAGACAATTTCAGCTAAGACTAGTCTTCCTTTTCTTTGGATCATTCATCCCTTCAAAGATGATCTAATACTACTACACCGTACTTTTAATAACTTAGCTCTTTTTTACCTGGCATTAGATAAGTGACTTGCATTAAATATGTGGATTAATTTGTGTAATGACTGAAGAGCTGTGCTTTTTGTACTTTTATACAATTAGAGAATATAAAAGCATTGTTATGACTGAAATAGGGGTTGGGTTCTAGAATGAATTTTAGGATTCAGATTGGAAGATTATGTGAGGGGCTTAGCAATATGACAAACATTGCTAACATGACCTTAAAAGGCTTAGAGCAGATTTCAATTTTGTCATTCCAGGAGAAATTTCTTCCATTATTCTTTGTTACAATCTACTGAACTCTTATTAGCCTCAGTAAATCAACATTCACACTGAACTGGAATGATTTGCATGTAAATCTGCTATTGTCGCTTCATTTATATGGATACAGTAGGAACCCTGTTCAAGTAAGCAACAATTACGGTGTCCATTTTCACTGTATCTACAGCTCAGCTTCTTCTTCTACACAGTTACAGACAATGATATGTTATTGCTCCGTTACTAAAATACTGGCCCTGGTAAAGACATTTTAGGGGCCAGATGCGTCAAGTTGCAATGAAGTGGTGAGCTACAGCTCAGCATTTTCCTTCCAAGTTCACCACTTGGGATAACTGGCACCCTCACTGTCACTAGTGCTTACGATGGTTATGATTTCATTTGTGGGCTTGTTGTTTGGCTGGGTTTTGGTTCTGCCATAAAATGTTCCTCCTGTTGGTGAATGGAAAGAACCAACAGCTGCCTGCCAGTTGTGTTGGCAGTAATGAGCAGAGATACTAACCTGAAAGTGCTGAGAGGAAAAAAAAGGGAGAAAGAATGAAAAAAAGAGAAGGAAGAAGTAATTCAGTAGGGAATGTCATGTGTGGGGTGGACAGCAAAAAAATGGGGCAAATGGAACAAGGACAATAAAGAGCAAAGGAAATTTGATCTTACACCAGAGGAAGTCCATTGACTTCAGTGGAGTTACTGTTACTGCTGTCCAGACTTTTGTTTTCAAAGAAAACAATGAGAGGTTCACAGAAAAAAGGGAAGTGGAAGAAAGTACATAGAGTTTAGAAAGGAAAAGGAATTCCTGAGGTAGTATGAAAAAGAACCCAAATACTAATGACTGGTACAAAATGCTGTTTCCTTCTTTCATGCTCTGCTCCAGCTGTTTCTTCAAACTAACTACATCCAAGCAATATTCCCCTCGTTAATTTGGTTTTTTTTTTTTTAATTCCCCAATATTGCATAGGCACCTCTGTATATCAAAATACTGCAAACATGAAAACAATAACCTTCCACCTTAGGAAGTGGAGGAAACAAGACTTGCGATGGTGTTGTGAGTGTACACTGCTCTATTTAGTGCAAGAATGGAAGTAGTAAACCTACCCTCTTAAACTTTTGCTAGCAGTTGCACATTTCTGAGGTGTTTGCATCTGTAGTATTTTGGTTGCTAGGATTCCTGGCCCCCTTCCCCTCACTTCTCCCTCTCGCCCCACTACTTATGAAATGACACTGAAAAGAAGAAGGGAGGAGAGATGGCTTTAAAGCTTCGCTCTTATTTTCCATTCTCTTCTTTCCGGGTCTAGTTCTCCTAGAATGGCAAGAGCCAGGCTCACTTTTTTCTTCCTGAAACAGTCCCATTCTGTGCATTTCCAGTGATATCCATATTTTTGTTTTTATTAGTGTTTCTCTAATTCCTCAGTTTCTTTTTATGGTCTGATCTTTATAGCATCATCCCCTGACTTTTTTTGGAAAAATATACGATTGTGTTTAAACTTCGTCCTTTTCTCCCTCTCATTTTTTTTTCTCTTTTTTTTTTAAGAAAGGACTAAAATATGCAGGGAGGAATAAAAACGCCTTTGAATAAAAGGCCAATTACACTTATATAACGTTACATTTCCTGCATTGAATTTGCATACTGCATCAATAGTTTTCAGAAGACTTCCAAGAAATAACAAAGAAAAGAACAAGAACGGTCTATGCCAAGAACATCCCTAAAGAAAAAAAACAGCCATTCTTTTTGAATACTAAGAAAACAGTGTTTTACTGCTCAGAACTCACGATATCCTCCCTCATTAGGGAAATATCTGCAAGCTGTAAAGTATCTGCCCTGGCAGAGGATTCACAAATCACAACAATTACCTGCTTCTTTTGGATATTGAATCAGCTAATTACCCACCAAAGTTTGGATTGGACATCTGCTACCTGACTTATTTTAGTATCCACCACTGAGTGCTTCTTGGCAAAGGTTTTCAGCTTTTCCCCTCACCCACCTCTCAACAGGAAAATGGGAAATGATTTGAATGCCATCACTAACCATTAAGTAAAGCTAGGATACTCTGGCTTAGGGTACCTGATCCCTGGATGACCGATAGGATTTCTCTGTGCTTCAGGCCAAATGAGTATTAACGCAGGTGGAAGAAAAGTAAATGACAGGAAGAAAGAGTGGGGGGAGACAGGGAAAAAGAGGTAGAGGAATAGTCAGTTAGACTTCTAGTCGGCTGAAAAATAAATAACCAGTAGCCCCTAACGTAATATGAATTACAGTTTGGCAAAGACTAGGGATGAATCACAACATCTGGCATCCTAGGTGTTACTGTTTATCTAAACTACCAATAGCATCTGTGTAAGCAAGTCCTGCCAGTACCATCGCCTAGTATCATCTTTTATGTTAGGAAACGAGTATAAAAATCTTATACAAGGCTCTGTTAGAAACCCACTTTTGAAACTCCGTGCCAAAACTTCCTCCCCAAGGAGAAAATGCACCCGCGTGTAGGCAAAGGGCACTCCCGCTGAAATCATAGGAAGTTTCACCCACTGAGATGAAGGATGAATTTGCCCCTAGTCATAAAGATTTCTGCTGCTTAAACCAACTAACTATATGTACAGAGCCAGTGACTCACAGCAACACCAGGGTAGGACCCCAGGCATCCTGACTGTGATACATGCACCCTGATATAAGCACCCTGATATAGACACCCATGATATATACACCAAACAATATGCCCTTCCTGCTTTCTGTTTGAGCGTACCAAGTTTAACACTCCATCTGTATTCATTCTCTAAATTTAATTCTAATGATTAAAGATAAATTTAAAATGGCAATATAAAAAAGAGGCTGATTTCTTTACATGAGGAACACATCCACCATAAAAACTATTATTCACATTGAGAAGATGAACACTGGGACCTGACATGACTATGTCTCTAGCTTCCACAATACTAGAAAATGTAGAACAATGAAACGTAAGTGGGTAATTTGCCCTGGCATAAGAATTAGGACCAGAATGCCATTGGTTTAATGCTATAAAAGATCAAGGCAAAACACTGACTATATTGCTGGGACTGACATATTCTGCTTTTGCGTTTCATTGAAACTCATGCTTACATTAAAGGAGGACTCAAAATTGTGCTTGCAGCTCCAGAGGTCTCCAGCTGAATTTTTTGTAAGCCCGGTTATTTTCTTATTAACCAGAAAGAAAATGATAGACCCCATTATAAAGTCCTGGAAAGATTTCATTAATTACATGGCCACCCACTAGGCTCAGCAGATATTAAGTATCTGTTCCACTAGGAAATACACAGAGATACTTTGATAACTTTTAAGCATATTCCTATGTATTTTGCAATTTACATTGCAAAACATGTTGTAGAATTATTCCTATCAAAGTAATTGTGAAAGACATCACCTATTCTTAAAAAGAAAGGGGGTGTGTGGGGGGGAACAACCATCCAAGAGAGGATGTGTCACTACTGCACACTGAAAGCTTGTGAAACCACTAGCTCTGCATAGTCAACTCTGCTGCTGCACAGTTGCGAACAAGTCACTGTGTTTCTCATTGCTTCTCTTTTCCACACAAACTTTCTATAGGAAATGAGTTTACGCATGGGTCACTCCTGGGATCAAGGTCTACCCCGACTTGGGATCTGTATGGTATCACACATAATACTGTGTTACACTGCATAGCACTGCACCAACAGTCTCTGAAAAAATTGCAAAATACAATGTTAGGTCTAGAAGTGAACTATGGCTATTTAAATGTCAGCATTAACTATTTTCACCTTCAGGAACAATTCTAAAACTGTTCATTCAAGACACAGTACTGAACGTTGCAGCTGGAACATTTGGGGTTTATCAGTTCACACAGGCCCAGACAAGTGGCTTTTGGCCTAAAGCAAATGAAAGAGGGTGAGAGGACATGTGCCAGGTGTCCAAAACCCAAATTATCTCACAAACTGGATATAATGAATCTAAAGTGTATCCTGCACAGAGCCATGATTTTTTCTGCTGAAAAGTTTTACAGTGCAGACATACATTATCATAACAAAGTTTTGTGGCATGTTGAAAATATAGGGAACACAGTAAAAAAAATCGCATTTGATAATGTAAACTACAAGGATTACTGTACCAATTGTATTATTCATGTACATATTTAATTCAGTAAAAAGGAACTGAACCTGAATTTATTTGTAGCTGCCACAGAATTCCCATTTTATCACAGGATTCCCCAGGGTGCTGCAGGAACAAGAGGGCCTTGATGCAGAATTTAGATCTAGCCTCCACACAGCACACAGAGTACGTGAAGTGCAAACCAAGAGCAGGCAAAAAAGTGGATTTTTTTTCTCCATTTACACTACATTATTGAAGTTAATGACACTGTACGCACTCACACCTGCCTGAATCAAAAAACAGGCCAATGAACATAATTTAAGACCCTTTAATTTTGAAATGTAGCAACCAGTGATAAGCAAATCTACAGGGACAAGAGATAGCTTTAGGCTTGGGACATAAACTAGAAGTGGGGTTGTTTATCCAGAGCTCATTCACTTTATTTGGGCCTCCTCCAGTTCTTGATAATTTTGCATTTAGCTGACGTTACTATTGTTGAGAGTCATGAAACACTCTTCCTAAATTAACCACAGCAATGAGCAAAGCACTGTATTTGTCATAAGAGTTTCTCAAGATCTGCCAGAAGGTACCTGCTTTCAGATAGAGATTTAAATTAATGAGGAATCATTTGCTCTCCTTTCACCAAATAAAGTGTAGGCATCAACCCTAGTAGTCACCTCTTGCTATAAATGCACACTTTTCCAGACCATTTCCAAGGTCTAGTCAGAGGACAAAGAGCAAAAATCCTCTTCACTCCACGCACAAGTAAAACACACAATTTCATAGCCCTTCCCACTCTTTCCCGTCCCCAGTCTCAAAGCACAATTTCCTCATCCAGCTGGTCAGAAAAGGCACAAGTCCCTCCCGCCCAGCTCCCCCAGGTCCCTCCTGTGGAGCTATCTCCCGTGGGGGGGTGGAGCAGCAGCTCCCCACAGCCCCCTGCCACACTCTCGCCCTGGGGCGAGGGTTTGCAGCGGGACTTTGGAACCCCCATGACAGCAATGCAGCACCACTGCCAATGCAGGTCTCAGGCTTTACACCGCCGCTCCAGCCTTATGACCCACAAGGGCATTTGGGACCTTCCTCAGAAATGTTCTAACTGCCCACCATTATTAGGAGTAAAAGTTAGAGAAAAAGAAAAAATGCTACAGAGTTCCATTTTTCTTAACATATATAGTCATTTCTCCCTTAACTTTAGAGGAGTTTGGTATACTTAAAAGGCAGAAAGACTAGCACACAATACATGTAGGCATTTACGCAGTCTTAGTATTTTAAGGACAATATAAAATCTGTTACACAGCACCAGAAGAATCTTGCTCACTCAGAAAGACAGAAGGATGGACAAAGACAGACAGGCAAAGAACGTAGGACAGAACAACACTCCTTCTAACCATGAGAAAAGCTGGAAAAAACAATTTCTATTACTCCTTTTTTATCCTGGATTTTTTAAAAACATCAGCTAAGTACTAATCTTCTCTGGGATCTGAGGAACTAAGCAATACGACACACAAACACTTACCCTTCATTAACAAAAACATAAAAGACAAGATTAATAAAAATTAGCCCTAACCTGCTGTTCAGCTTTAACTGTCACCTCAGGGGCTGACCACAGTCTCTTTTAATTACAGAGATGACTGATTCAGGATTCCAGCCCTGATTCTGGAGGTTGGTTGCATTCTAAACAATTAATAGTAAAGAATTAAAGGTGTGTGTTACCAGTTGGGGATGAGGTGGAGCAGGAAAGCTCAGTAAAGCCTTCAGGAGTGAAACGGCCGGTTCCTGCGTAACACAGCGCTCTGAAGAAAGAGATGGCCAGCATGGAGGCCTGTCCCTTGTGCAGCTATTCTGCCATGCTAGCGTAACCACACTGGGTTGCAAAGAAAGGCTGCCTTTCAGTCATGGAAGCAGGCTTATTATCTCTGTCCGTTGCACAACGTAGGCAGTTTTGGGTTAATATGGCACTGAATCCTGCTCCTCATCTTAGATGGTGTCAGGTGAATGAGCTTCAAAATACTTTTAGATGTCCAGACCGAGACAACTGATTCAAGTTCAGTGTGCAAACAATTAGCCACGTAATATTTGTAGTGTCTTTGCAAACACTGGCAGAGATCTCTATGCAATTTTTTTTTTCAACTATAAATGAGTATCAAATACTTAATGCTTTCATAAGAACATTTGAAATCTTCCACAACTGATTATGTTTTAAATGGCTTGATTTTTTTCAGTGGAAGCAGCTGTAAAGATGTCTATCATGTTCCTCACCTCAGCTGCACAGTTTGAGTCACCAGCCATACTTCCTCCATAAAACTCTAAAACGCCTATTCTTCCTCATATATTTCTAATGACAAAGCATATGACCAACAGTGAGTGGAACAGAGCCTACGTTCAGCAGTGATGAGAGAGCAAGAAATGCCAGCGTCAGTCAAAATGGCATCTCACCATGAATCATGATAGTTTGTCTATGCAGGGCACTGATGAGACTGCTCCTACAATAACCATTTCAGTTTGGGGTGCTTGACATCAGAAAGAGGTTCCAGAAGAGGAGAGTCTTATTATGAGATGACATGAAAGGAAAGAAATGTAGGTGGGAATACGGGCATATAATAAACAAGGATGGGAATGTTTATTTATGGGCTGGAGTCTGAAAAGAGTAAACATATGAGAGAAATGGGAATAGTTTAGCAACAGCAAGGGGTGAACTAGCAGCAATATGATCAAAATAAGCAAAGGAAAAGTTTAGTCTGAATAGGAGGAAATATTTCTTAATGGCAAGGTACGTTAGGCTGTGGAATAGCCTCCCCAGAGACACCTCAATTGCTTGAGTAATTTAAAACTAGATGAGACAAAGCACTTGAGAATTCTTTGGGGGAACAGTTATGCCCTGCCATTATCTAATATGTGTTTTCCATCTCTAACTTGTGTGATTCAACTGACATTAATTGGCATTAGGGTGTGAATCAAAATAAAATACAACCCCTAAATGTTACCAGACACCACAGTGATCGGTTTTCCTGTTACTGCTTTTCAGCAAAATGGAAGAAAGCAATAGTAACTTCAGAGACCTGAGTGTCATGATCAGTTACAGCAAATTTACGTCATGCTAAGAAATATTTTTAGAGTAATTCTGTGCTGGTATGTTACACTGACAGCTGAAATCCGTAACACCTACAAAAGTGCCTTTCAGTTGAGATGCTCCTGGAGCTCCACAAAAGTAACTCAATCATAGACTGAAGAATCTGGGGTAGGAGTAAAGAAACCATTTTCCTTAGAGAACTATGTCCTGAAGATGGAGAGGGAAGATTAAGGTTTTCAAATACAACAAGAACAAAATCAGCTCTGGAAAGGGCTATTTGCATCAAGGACATTTCTCCCATAGTCTAACTACTAGTATGTTTAATATCCACGTCTTCAGTAGACATCTGAAGTTTACATGCTGCACTGAACTCCTATCGTGTTTTTTAGTCACTTTGCTTACATTTTTGCTGTACCTTCTACTACAGCTATAATCCAAGAACTCTTTTTTTCTTAGCATAATCAGTTCTGTATGTTAGCTTAGCTCTTGCTCCTGCAAAAGTCAAAAGGATAAAACATTAAACCTACACTAAAGACGTTTAAAGAACTTATCCTCCACACATGAGATTGCTACTGAATATTTTGAAATATTTAATATTTTAAAAGCAGTGTCTATCCAGGCTAGTTAGTAAATTTTATTAAAATATTGAGGGTAATAATAGTTCTAATTTCTAGAATATGGAGATGGCAGAACATTTTGAAAATCCTAGCAAAGCAGCGTGACGCACTGTGAAAACTTTTCCCTCATTTTAGAAATGTAGAAACAGAAGAAAATCTAAGTAACTTGCCAAAGATCACTCTACAAGGAAAAGAAAAAAAAAAAAGTCATCCATTCAGATACTCGTCCTAGCAAAGTTGGAAGTCCATATGTCCCTAGCATCCAACTGCAAAGCCTTTACTGCAAAGTAGACAGGGGAGGCAGCCAAGCCCCAGTGCAACCACAAAGCCCAGGAAGGAACTCCAGGGCAAAGGTTCCCAAAATCAGAGGAGCCCTATGCTGCCAGCTTGTAGAGTGATGGAGAAATAGTGAAAAGGACCAGAGAAGCATTTCTGTTAAAAGGGGACTTATGCCCTGAAGTGAAGAAAATCTGCTAACTGTAAAAGCGCAATGAGCTTTAGGTCAAGTAATTTTGTCTGAATGTGCCTGGGGAGTGGTCACTTGAATGGACAGCAATAGCTTCCAGCTTTGGTCTACCAAGGTTTTCTGGAGTTCTCTTTTCTCCCTTCCAAATAATACCATTTCTTTAAGCAATGACTCATGTTTGTGAGTTGGGAAAATTAACTCATTGAGCACCGGAATTTTTATTTTTGCGGGTTTCAGTATAGGGCTTGAGGTAACTTGTTAGTAGAAATCTCCTGACATTTAAGCCTGAGTCTTGCTAATGTCAATCAATTCCTGGTGAAAGAATTAAGAATTATATGTACTCTCAGAACGTGCCTGTTTATGCTATTACCTTAATTTTGCAGGAGATGCATCATCATAAAGAGATTAAGCAACTTGCCCAGAGTTGTGCGGAAATCTGTGGCAGAATAGGGAACTAAAACTTAGTTTTCCACAGCCTGCCAAGTACTCCAGTGCTTGGATCATCATTTCTCTCCTTCAAACAGTGCAAAGGAGGAATGTATCTATCAGCTTTCTGAAAACCTTGCAGAATTTGGATAAGCCTTACATCTCAGGCCAGGAACAGAATAAAGAGTTTGTATAGGAATTCACCCATAGTGGCAGATGGAAGGATGGAAATGAAAGAAACAAACACCAGTAGTTACAGTTCAGTTTTAATTTTTTTTCTGCAGTCTTATCTGTATATAAATCTATAAATCTATAAATCTCTCTCTCTCTATTTTTCCATTTTCAGTGGGATCAACAGTTAAAAATACCAAACTGTTGCAAAGTGACCCTTTTTGTCATAATCCTGTCCAGGACAGAAGATGGAACCACGTAAATCCTTCAAGAATGCTGATTTTAACAATGATCTTGTCTCTATTTTTTAGGTAAAGTAAATCATGATGGTTCAACTTAGCATATGGTTGGTTTCAACTCCTACAGGCAAAGTATTACCCATTTTTTGCAGTCAAGTTAATGCTAACCTCTCTTCCCAATGATAAGAGCCCCAGTGAGAAGGATTACCAGAGACAATTTAAACTGCCCTGCAACTTAGAATCTGATTTGGCCCAATTTTTAAAAAGATTTCCCAGAATATTATTGTGTATCTGTTCTTTCAGACTTTTTGTGTCAACCAGGAGCTGAACGATGCCAGCCCAGTGCCACAGCTGAGAGTGGTGGGGAGAACCCACCACCAGAGAAAAGGTCTCTGACATAAAGACCAATGCCCTGAACCACCACCAAGGCTAAGATTACAGGAGGATCTAGAGGAGGACAGTAAGCATAGCTTTATGTCATTAGAGAACAGAAAGCAATCTGTATTCAAATATGAAGCAATGTGCATTTCTCTATACTGCCACCCTGACACCCCTCATCTCAAATGGCCCATCTTCTCCAGGATACTGGAGTGTTCTATTTCTGTGATCTAATGTCCTCAGGATTTTTTAACTTTCATTGACTGAGTTTGTCTGTCTACAATGGAAGTGCACAATGTGGTCAAGAGTCTTCTACCGGAAAATGCATTCCCATTTAGCCAACTAAATTAATTTCATGCCTGCTAGTGAACCCTACTCAGACAGTTTTAATGTTCAATGTCTTTTCTGACTTAGAGCAGATCTGAACTAGCAAAAGAAAAAGGCTCATGCAGTTAATAATGAACCACCTGAGCCACTCAGTTCCCCATCTTGATGCAAATTTACATTTTTAGGAGCCATTCCTAATTTATAGTTATTTAAATAACCTTTATTGTATGAAGGGCTCTGTCTGAGACATCCATGCCATACAAGGCACCCCACATTGAAAGTCGACTCTTTGACCTTTTATTCTCAGGCCAGGGAATGAGGCATGCCATGCACTCATACGCTCTGCCCCTGGGCACTACTCTGGGTAAGTTACTTGGACAGCACCTCTTGCCAGCTGATTCACAGAGTGGAATCTGCATAAGCTCTTGAAAAGAAATGCTCATTAATATTCCTAGCCAGAGGCAAGTGTGCTACAACTCAGTGAGAGGAAGGGTCAGGGAAAGGGAAAAAAAAAAAAGGAAAAAAAAAGGGAAAAGAATTGAAGGCCTCATAGAACAAGTCAATACCCCAAGACAAGTGGTCCCTTTGTTGAAGGAAGAAGAACAGACCATTCTGCTCTAAGAAGAACTATGCAAATAGACTGAAAACAAGGAGATATTCTCTATTCTATTTTTATCAATAACCCAAGAGTATCAGACACACTAGGACAGCCCCTTCCCCTAGGATACTTGAACAATTTAATGGAACCAAACAAAAGGATTGGGTACTTCCACAGAGCATTGGCCCTCCTTTAGTCAACAAAGCAATTGCAAAATCTCCCCATTCGGCTCAAAACATTCTAGGGGTATGTCCCCTTTCCCCAGTATGCTCTCTTCCTCTATTTTCCACCTCCTTTTCCCCCTTCACATGCTCCATCCCTGGAACTATGCTTCCCTTCAGCTACAGAAATGTCCATCTCTCTACAGTAAAATGCAGGGATTTTGCTAGTACACGGAATCATATGAAGATTGCAACGGTACATATGTTTTTATCTGAAAACAGGTATTGCCTGCCATTCCCCTTCCCCGCTTCTAGAAAAAGGAAAAAAAAAGGTAGAAAAGAGGTGGTTATGTTATAGTTATTCATTTTCTTTTGATCTAAGTGATATATCACTTTTCCTATTAGGATTTAATTTGCTTTAGCATGAAGAGATCAGCAAGTGAGTTCTGTTTTAATTAGACAGGTACTAAACAGTTTGATAGTAATTTGAATACTGACAAGCTGGAGTGCTCACTGGTCCATGAACAGAAATGATATTACAGTGTTCAACCTGCTTGAAGAGAAAAAGTCCCTTAAATATTTTACATGCAAGGGAAAAATGGAAGAGAAAGATATGCCGAATGGTGAGATGAAACATGGGCAATACGATACTAAGGCTGACCTGTAACCCACCTGCAGAACTTGTTAGCTACCTGTCTGTAGTTTCTGCTCCTTAGCAGGAGGCCCGATTTAGCAACATTTACTGCAGGTAGGGGTGTAAAGTTAGAACGCAGAGCCTGGAAAACTGCCTCTCATAAACAAGATTTTGGAGCAATCAGTGTAGATGCCGGCAACCAAGAAGGGCGAGTCATAAATGTGTCATAAAAGACAGCTGCATGCACAGAAAATGAGAAGCACACAAATGTGAACTTGTGCGGGTAGGCTTGCTGCTCCTTTACCGCAGCACAGCCTTTGTGTGCTCCTTCAGACCATCCATAGTTATTGTCTCCTCCTGCTCCACATAGTTTTTCTACTGGAGCTTTCTACCAGTAACCCATTTATGACAGCAGGTTCTCCCACCAACCCTTTTGCCTCACACAGCCTGTGTACCAGCTTGCCAGTGATTAGTTCCTTAAAAAGAATGCTACCTAGGAGCCTTTTCTGGATTGCAGGAGACTCATCTCTTCACTCATCTGTCTTTTACTGGTCCTACAGGAGCTACTTCTTTCCTTCTCTGCCCTTCTTCAGGCAAATCATGCTTCCAGGAGTGATGTTGCTAGCCCAGCAAGCAAAGGCTGTGTTTGATTTAAGGTTTCTCTATTACTGCTCTCCAAAAACCAAAACAAAAAGCAGTGGACTGATATTCTTACTGAATCAAATAGATACATACACACATATATGTACATATACAGACCCACCTTTCATCTATGGAAAAGGTGGCATCTCCAGCTTCTGAATATATCAACATGACCCATTGTAAATAGTATGAATTCAGATATGCTAGTCTGCATTGCACCCACCAATAAGGCACTAACCTGATCTGGGAGAGACTCTGAATCATTGAATATGTCCCTTGCAGTACAAGCTATTATCTTTCCTGTTAACATCTGCATCAGAAGAGGTATTTCCCATGTCACTCAAGCAATGAGATGAGTAATATTAAAGATCCAGTATCAGGAAAAAAACGAAGCAAAGCACCAGTGAAAGTACTAATGCAATATAAAAAGTACTGGGCTAATGAAAGGTCTCCTCAAAAGATATCTCATGGCCCTGATCCCTCTATAGTGGGCAGAAATGGAGACAAACCAGTGGCTCTAATAGTGTAACAACCTGGTGTGATACCCAGATTCACAAACTCCCCTTTAGCATTTTGAAAGAATGACAAAACTGCTATCTTTAGGAGTGAGAGCTGGAATTTCAAAGCTGCCAGAGCCTTTTAATTTCTTTGGGTTATGAATGCTCAACTCCTGCAAATTTCTTTGAAAGTCCCATTATAATATTCAAAACTAGGATTTGTTTGAAGATACTACATAGCACTCGTGAGAGGCAGAGCTGCCTAGTGACTGGAAGAGGACCGTAGAGCAGTCACTGTTATTCATGACCATTCAGGACTCTTGTCTGAATCACTGTGCGACCATAGGCAATATAACCTCATTTCCTCAGTTCATACACACATAAAATAAATAACATTTTTTCTATTCCCTCAGAATTATATTGTAAACCTTATTTAGTTACAATATGGAAGGTTGTGTGTTTCTCACATAATCACCTGGACTTAAGCCAATCACTTCAGATGGAGACCTGCATCATTTAATACTGCTCAAAACTGCTCAGCCTGTGTAGTAATGATTTCCCACTAATTAAGGACACAGCTTCTAAAAACTTCAGTTTCCCACACTTCGGATTTACCTACTGAAAAACACTAGAAACAAAGGATTGTATACTCTAGCTACTTTTCTCTCTCTCTCTCATTCCATTACCTTAGTAAACTCTTCATGTCCTTCCTCTTAATTTTTTTTATTGAAATGCATTTTGCTTTGAAGTTATTTTTAATTTGCTATTTACCACTGATGGTCAGCCCACTAAAACTTCTCCGGCTGATTCCAGCTTTTTGTCCAAAGCACATATATATTGTATTCAATGAAATCAGAGAAAAAGTAAAGCCACAGAGAAAAGCAGACTAAGGCTTTGCTCAGGCTGGTAGCTTCCCCCAAACACAAGGTACAGGGATATGTGCTGTTGCTTCTGCTGTCATGTCCAGAGTTGCTGCAGATCTGTACTGCATACGCATCTCCTAAAAAGCAGCAGTTTCATGCTGGTTGCTGTAATAACAGTCTGACAAGCTGGCATGTTTGTGAGACAGATATTTATTTTCTGGCTTCAGTAACCTGGTGTTGGTCAAATTTTAGAAAACTCATGGCAGTTCAGTTCATCAAAGGAAGAGACAACAGTGCTAGAATACAGGAATGGCACTTACAAATGTGTAAAGACATGTTTAAATCCCAGTGGAGGTAGACAAGGATTGACTGTTTCACTGAGTTATACGTCAATCATTTTAATTTACAAGTTTCCAACACTAATTTTTCAGCCCTAAGTTCCTCTCCTCTTGACTTTCCCATAAACAACCCTTCTTTTTCCACGTTCTTTCTGCCTCCTTTTTAATTTTCTGGAATTCTTGTTCTATCTCAATACAATCAACTCTAGGTAAAATCGCATCTCCCTACCTTCTTCCTGTTCTCATCCCTGGAAAAATCTGGCTCTGCCTTTCTGTTACTGCCTCTATGTCTATTCTCACTTATAGCCATTTCCCCTTCTATTTTCCTGCCCCTTACAGTGTGGAAAAGATATTGTGATGGAAACCCACAGTTAAAAAAATCCTGATCCTTCAGCTCTCAGCATTTTCATATCCTGCCTACCTCACACTCTGTTTAGTTTACCACTTCTGCTAGTTTTTGCTTAGCTTTCTTTCCAGGCTCATTTTTCCCTGTGGAATACCCTCGGGGATCTAGAAATCTCTTCCAGCCTCTCCCATTGCCTTTGCCTGCAAGGACCACTTGTCTTACAATGGCTGGAACGAAACTGTCAAACAGTAAAGCACAGGTAGATGGACAGTAATGACTACTCATACTTTTTGTTTTACATCACTGATTTTCATGATTTAGAGCCCTCAGTTAGGCTCATCTGCTGTCTAACACTTTCTCTGATTTTATTCTCCTGCGAGTGTCAGTCTGGAATTGGATTGCAAATAAAAAATTCCAGACAACTAAACACTTGCCTTTAAAGGGACTACAGGAGCTTATTCCCACTGTTTGCAATATATTCAAAGATGATAACCCATCTCCATCCTGCTTTCAAAAGTGAGTTGAAATTCAATAGAGTGTAGGATCCTAAGTGCCTGAATCGCTTCCGAAAATGGATTTAGGAGGTTTCTTAAAATATTACCCTCTTTGGATTAGGGATACTCTTTTTTTTGTCCTTGCTCGTAAACAAAGCGTAGGTCAGACTGGTGACCACTACTGCAGAGCAAATAATATCAACACCGCTCATTATTTTCCACTCTGCAATATTTAAAAGTGTAGAAATAAAACTTCCAAACTATGCTTTTAGCTACAGACCTGTCAGGCCTAAAGGTTTTTTTTTTTCCTAGAAGTAAAAGATTATTTTTAGTCCCCTGTATATATGTATCTTACATGTCACTGCTCCCCTGATTTATCAGTGCTACATAACGACACCTGTTGCTTTACCTGTGTGAACTAGGAGGTCCAGCTGGGTCATCCTCAAATGAATCAATCCAAAGGTTTTCTGAAAACTAAAATGCCCAACAATTAGGCATGACTAAAATCCTATCTCTGTGAAGCTTCCACCTAATGCTGCAGTCCCCAGCATTTGGCAGGAAACTTGCCTATTTCACGTGGAGGTCCTATGCCTGTAGCTGTCCTCAGAGCATAATCACCAAGTCAAGCCACCTAGGACAATTGGGATAAAGAGATTCAGGGGTTATTAGGACCTAGTAAAATTGAATGCTTGCACATGTACATACATATTTTTATTTAATAGTCCCATGGCTATTGAATGTTTATGTATGGAGTCATTTAATAGCCACACAGCTCTGCTGCTGGGCTGTAGGAAACCCACCTTCATGTCTTCACTATTTGCAGTTAATATAGATACTGAGATTCAGATCACCTCAGCCACGCTCAGTGACTGCCCTCTCCCTTCTGCAGCTTGTGTGCTGGGGAAATGTGGGAGAGGAAGGAGGGTCTCCCTTGAGTCTTCAAGGATGGTGAGACATGAGAGCCTAAGAAATGCCTTGCTGGGACCCCCTGTGGTCCATGCAGCCCAGGATTCAATCTGTGACAACGGCAAGAGTAGATGTTGTTTAGGAAGAGCATGCCAGCCTGGCCACTTCTGCCATCCATGCTCCTTGCACTCCCCCAGCACAGCTAACTGCTATATTAACAATATCAGAAGGAACTTCCCAGACCATTTCCTTCTGCATATGTTGACAGATCTGGTGCTCACACATTTGCCTAATCCCATTTTGAATCTGCTAAAACAAAAGGCTGGCACTGTTCCAGCAAGCAGCAGGACAGGGTTCCTGAGAAAGAGCCCTAGACAGGGAAAAACACCTCATTCTGGTCTGAAGCTAAGTACCAAAGTAATTCTGAGGAAAAAGGTGTAGGCTTGCCCCATTCCCATATCTTTTCCTGTTAGCTAGGTCAGGTGTTCCACACTCATCTGCTGTTTGGGGTGAGATAGTGATTAGAAGCTAGCTCCTATGTAATCTATGAAGATTTACAAAGAAAAAAACAAATGAAAGACTGGTACATCACAGCTTTTAGATATAGCTGAAACATGAATGTTAAAAAAAAAATTAATTATAACAATTATTTGTGGGAGAACACTAAGAAAAAGCAGAATAAGTGATGCTTCATCCTACACAAAACGCTACCGTTTTGAAGTCAGACAAGTATCTTCTACCTAGCAAAAAGAGGAGTATGAACCTGTATCTGTCTGAAGAATGGATGCACCCAGGAGAGAAAAGGTTACTTACACTTCAAATATCGTTAACAGAAAAGGAATTCAGCAGTGGTAGCATGATAGGAGACCTGTGTAATTCTTAAAAAAAAAGCTGTAATATCACTTTGTCTCCTGAGTTACAGAAATCATTGACACAGGGCAAAATCTTGGCTGACCTTGGGAAATTCCAATTAAGTTAGAGCCATGATGGCACCCATTAAACTGCCCTTTCCTTCCCTGCCATTCTCCCGGCACCTTCAGTCATCACGATTTTGCTCAGAGCATATTCTTCTTTCTCCATATCTTTGATTCCTGTTTTATTTAACCCTGATTCTGAATTTCCTGAATATGCCATGCTCACCTTCAAAGAATCATGGATGAACAGAGCTGGAAGGGACCTTGCAGGGTCACCTTGCTCCTTTTCCTGTCCCAAGGCAGGATCTACTCCTGTACCATTCCTGATGTCTGTCTAACTTTTCTGTAAGAGACCAAATGATGGAGTTCCCACAACCTCTCCCGCACGCTCCCTCTGCTTTTATGTAGTTGCATACAGTTGTCATGTACCCCCCAGTCCTTGCTTCTTTATCTTAGAAGAAAATTCACTTACTCTTCCTTTGTAGGTCACATTTCCTGGACCTCTGATCACTATCACTGTTCTCCTCTGGATTTTCTCCAGTCAGTCCACATCTTTCTTGAACTGCACTACCCAAAAGCAGATACAGCCTTAAAGCTGAGGTCTTACTGATGCTAAATAAAGCAGGAAAATTTCATGGGTCATGTAGGCTATACTCCTGTTTATACATGCCAATATGACATTTGCCTTTTTCACAACAGCATAACAGTGTTGATTTATGTTTGGCTCATGCTCTACCATATATCTCAGATCCTGTTCTACAGAACTTCTAGCAAAGGCTTTTTCCCCCCATCCTGTACTTCTGCAGCCAGACATACGAGCCTGAGTGTGACACTTGTAGCTCTTCCTATCAAATTGCATTTAATTTCTTTCAAACTATGAATCCATTTTGATGAGGGTCATTTTTTATTCTAATCCAGTTCTCCCATGTACTCTCAGTCTCTCCTAGCACCATGTCATCTGGGAATTTAATAAGCATGCTGTCTGTTTTGTCACCCAAATTGCAATTGAAATATTGAATAGTCCTGAACCCAGTACAGACTCCTGCAGAGCACCTTCAATCCACCCTTTTATTTTGACAGCAAACCCCTGATAATTCTCTGCATTGGATTTCCTAATTATTTTGTGCCCAATCTACAGTAATTTCTCCAATATCAGGTTTCCCTAGCTTACTTAACAAAATGTCACAAGAGACAGTGTCAAAAGCCTAACGAAAGTGAAAATATGACATCTGCTGCTTTTCCTTTATCCACAGGATCTGATACCCTCTCACAAAAGGATATTAGATTGGTTTGACATGATTTGTTCTTGACAAATCCATTTGGTTGCTATTCATCTTGTTAACTTCTCTGTGCTTACACAGCATTTCACTGGTTACTTGTTCCAGAACTTTTCTGGGAGTTAAAGGAAAGACAACAGGACCAAAATGCCCTAGCTCCTTTTCTTCTCCCATGCAAATGCTGACAGAACACATGCCTTTCCCAGGACTTTGGTGTCTCATCCAGTTCTCAGAGACAAGCCACTGACAGCTCTGAGATACTTCATCCATCCCAGGAAGAAGTTCATCAAGCTCAGCTGACTTTAAAACATTTAGGTATTTTCTGTCATGTTTCAGAAATAAAGTAAACACAGTGAGAGTGTTCTTTACTTTGAATTATTGATCATCAAATTGCAGTTTTTGCATGGAAGTATTTATAAGTCTGACCCAATCTGTGATCCTGAATCAGGCTGCAAGCCTGAACCCAAAGGGTGGCAACTGCTTACAAGTTCCATCGTAATTAAGCCTGTTTAATTGACCCTGTTACGGCTCACTTTCTCAGCTCTCTTGTGACTTGAGAGATGATATTTTCTTATTTAATGTCTCTGAAAAACATGTGAGTGGTATTTGTGGTGGTAGGTCAGCTCTCTCTCGACTGTGTGAAGAGTCACAGACAACAGCCTAGTGTACTTGCACTGAGTTAATATTTCACTGCCTCCAAGGAAAAAAAAAATAATAAACAAACAACAACTCCTTTTGTTTGCTGTCCTTCTTTTCAAGTAACAGATATATCACAAGACACTTGAAGTTAATAAAAACAGGGACAATAAAATCAGACTAATGCCAGCAAACCAGTCATATGCTGCTTGCTTTTACACAGCCCGATCATGTGTTGTCTCCTGCAGCTAGATAGGATGCAGTTTTGTAGGTACTTCAGATCTTTCTGAGCTACTCTGATTGTGGTTATCAAAGCTTTTTTTCCCCTAAGATTTGTGACCATTACCAGGACATATATACTGGCAGTTGTTGCTAGCTCTGCTCACACGGGAAAAGCCCAGAGGCATTTTTCTACAGTTATTTTACTTTCCAGTTCTACATTCATTTGGATGAAGGTCAATCAATGGATTATCTTCTGTTCCCTTAAACCCACTGACTTCAGCCAAACAATGGAAGGCTAATCTCTTCTTGGAGTAGTCTCTTCTTTTCTCCCACTACCATCAATTAACTAAACTTTCTGGAAACTTGCTTCAAAACTTGCCTCCCTAAACCAGAAAGTCATCATACTGTGATGTTGTCCAGCAAACCTGTCTTGCCACCTGCAAGTGAGATGGGCACACTCCTTAACCAAGACAGTCCTGCACCTTTCCAAAGACAGGTACGTGATCCTGCACAGGGTTACCATCACGTGAAATGGTCACTAACCCCCCTGTCCCTTCAGTGAAATTAGTGAGGTATTCAAGGTCCTAGTAATCCTCCAAACCAAAAGTAACTGCTAGCTTTGGTAAACCTCGAACGAAGAAATGCCTAGAGACAGCAAATGTGATCCTCCACTACTGAATGGCCTGTGCTGCTTTTCTCCCCATACAAAATACTATTAAAACCAGCTGTACATAATTGTGCCTTGAATTAATGTAGTGGAAGTATCCCTCTCAGATTCCTAACCAGATCTTGCTGGATCTTCCTGACTAGCAAGCTGAAGATGCCTCCAATAAATGTGTCTGCTTTTCTCTCTCTCTTTTTCAGACAGGACAAAATTGAAAGCCGTTTCTGCTTGGTAACATATCCTCACAGCTGTTGGGAAGAGAAAGTAGTTTTGGAATAACAGAACCAGGGAAGCTGGAAGTCAAACTCCTCATTACTCTAATCCCCAAAGTTTTCTCGAAAATATGATTCTTTATTTTCCTTCTTCCTCTGTCTTTGATTCTTTCAAATATTTGGATGAAGCACTCATTTTGCAGTCAGAAATGACACTCTATTTGCTTTCTGCCTTCCCCTGGATCAGCATAATTTTTTTTTTCTTTAAAAAAACCAAAGCATTCTCAAGTTGCCGCTCTTGACGGGCAGCAATGCCGCATCTTTCTATCTCTGCATGTACACACAGCAAGAGCAGCAGCAGCTGCCACTGGTGCACAGACCTCCTCCCCTTGGACTGACAACCTGTCTTAATGTTGAAAAACAGTTCAAGGTAGCACTTGAGACCAAACGTGCCATTTTCCTTGTCAAAATGAAAGCTGTAAATTCTAAGCCTAATGCTTAATGTATCCAGATATTGAACAGAGGGACTTTTATCCGCAGCTTAATGGTCTGTCTAAAATCATCAAAAAAGATTACTTAAAAATTCAAGGTCCTCAGAGGTCCCATAAAAATTGCGTGAAACATTTTTTCAGGTTTTTGGGGGGGTTAGAGGGTCCTTCCTTCCTTCCTTTTTTTTTTTCTTCTTTTTTTCCACATGCAGTGGAAAAACATGCATAGAAAGATTTTAATCTTTTTTTTTTTTTCCTGAACTTGAAAGACTTACAGACAAATCTGACTATATTCAGGGGAACCAGAGCGTCAGCTGGAGTAAATCATCCTAGCTCCACTAGTTTGTAAGAAACAAGGATGATTTACACCACTAGCCGTTCTTGCCCTAGCCGTTTCCTTTAAAAGCTGCACAGTGAAGTGAGATCTAATACTTCCAAGTACTCCTCAGAGACTCAGATTCTAGAAATCATGTCTCACTCAACCTGTCTGCTTTGTGGGTTTTGTTTATTTTGCTAACATTGGTTAGATATCTAAGGATTTGAAGGGTTAGTTTTCAGATATGAAATTGGGAGAATCAGCGGTATTTTCTTGCAGGGATTTTAGAAAGGGTTTGCACAAACCTACCCTCTGTTGCAATCTCGAGCGCAGCGGAATTACTGACAAAGCATTCGGTGTCAGCGCAAACTTCCCCCCTCTCCCTAAAACAATGAAGCATCTCCCTTTCCCCAGCATTGCAGCACCTTCCAGTGCCCAGAGGTACCCGCTGTGGGCTAGAACGAGGACGCACACCAGGAAAAGGCAAGCAGCATTTGGTAACGGTGCATTCAAAAAACTTCAGTTTTAATACACATTTACCAAAACCTCCCATACACTAAAAAATTGCATAAATGTATACCGACAAATCTTTCTCCGTCATCGCTGTAGTGTGGCAGAACTGAAATCCAAATGTATTTTAAATCTATACAACTAAAAGCTTTTGAAGCGTGTCGGCATCTGTCCATACCTACGAGCCACATTGTGTAGCCTGTATTCAAACATTTGTCTGTTTGTCTGTAGCTTGCAATAAAAAGCATTATTAAAATAACAAGTGTACACGGATTATAGGCTGCATTTTGAAATGTTGGTAAACACAGTGTTTATATGTCAGACCACAATGCTTCCAGAGAAGCTGTCGGTAGGAGTCAGCTTTACAAAAACTTCCTAATTGTTTCTTTATTTCTGTTCCCACCTTTTCGTTATAATTTCTTTTTAAAAAATAGGTACATATTACTCACACTGTGGCAGCCTCTTGGACAAAACACATTCAAATTTAAGGCTGATGTGTATCTGTAAAGAGCAGTTCCATGAGTAAGTAGAACCCAGAAAATTCCTTGTTCAGTTATGCTTTTACAAAAAGCAAAAATATCAGGCAAGAACTTCGCTTCATCTGGTTTTCCACACATGAACTGAAATCTTGCCACGATTTTAGAAAACAGGGACATGTAAATCTCAAAGTTTAAGGTTATAATCCCTTTAATCAAGCATAGCAATTTGTGTGCATGCAGCTTCAGTGAACTAATAAAACATACTTAGCTCCCTGTGTTCAGCTGCTGTAAACCTTATTTTTCCCCCAAAGTCTGAGCTGTATCGATTTATATAATCTGGGGATCTGTCCCTGTCTCTACAAAATGGTGCTGCAAACTTTACCAGGCTTATCTGCAAGATTTCTAGCACCTCCACTTTCTATTTTTGGTTAGCAGTATCATATAAGCAACCTGATTTTTGTTTTTAAAACAGTCTTTCAGTCCTTCCATGTCCAAACTGCTTGCACACTTTGCTAGCTGTTTAAATCGCTGAGAGGAATTTGGTCTCACTTCAGATCTAGATAAAGGGCAAAGATTTGGAAATGTGTTTGTTGGTGATTTGTTGGGGGGGGGGGTTCCCCCAAAGGTAATTTGGTGTGTTTGTTGGGTTTAATGATGGACGTTATATAAGAAAAAGTACATTTTCCACAGCTCTGACTCTACAGATAATGCTATCCAAAATATACAAATTTGAGTTTAAAATTAATTTCAAATATTATATCCATTTTGTAAGCTTCTCAAGAAAATACAAGAGTTTGTAGTTAATGTTTAGAAAGGAAAATAAGCTTGTCTTTACAATAACTGTCTGTCTCCAGAGGCTGCGAAATATACTTTTATAGTGCCAGATCTCCTACCCTGGGAAATAAGACAATTCCAGGGAGGAGGCAGATGTGCCACTCAGAAATTCTGCAGCAGCCCCAGCCATGTGTCACTCAAGACGAAGTGTCAGGCAAAGAACGGTGTGGAATTGCTACTGTCTATTACCTGTGCGTGTTCCTCTCGGTTCAGTTGAGCATTTAAAAAAAAACTATAATAAATGCATTCAATAATTGTTTGAATTGCTGCTGTGCATTCTGTCATAAATGGTTTATGGATAACCATCAATTCGTTCTGCTCATCACTCTAACAAGTTCAATGTACTCTTCGGAGCAAAGGATGACTATTTATTTAACAGCTTTTGGCAGGAAAATTTGTTGCGTGCCACAACTTTACAAAGAACATTAAAATCAATGACAATTTATAAACCAAAGACTTGGAATTATGCTTTGGATTCCCATAATTCATCAGAATAAAGCTGTCAGATACCTTTTATTATAAATTAATAGCATGTTGTCTAGAAGCTTGGCAGCAGCAGCTGTTTTGCCAGGTTAGTAGTGACATCTAGTGGGTATTTGTACCCATTGCTACTGGTTTACTGTCTTTTCCCATAAATGCTCACTGCTGTATTATCTCCTGGCAGTACAGAAAATGTGCAAAAAAAAAAATTTATTACACCGTGCAGACATCAACATCACTTAGGTATTTTAATTACAAAGAAAGAGTTGTGGTCTTGGCTAGCGTGCTACTACTAATGTAATCTAGAAATTTGGACTATAAGAGAGCATTTTTATATAGTCCTCCTGCCAGGCATGTTCGATATTTATTGCTCTTACATTACATTTAATAGTGAATTTACTAATTTCTGAATGGACACGTTTGGTATCTTTATAATCCACAATTATTTAGTGTGAAGATGGGCATTTCTCTCACATCATATTGGTTTTGGAAATTCACCTTTAAACGGTCTGAGATCCACCCTTTTTAGACTCTTTCATTTTTATGTATTCTTTAACCATTTGTAAGTGCCCCCCCCAAAACCACTCCTCTTGAATTTCTCTTTTCAGGATCCACTTAAATTATGTACAGAGAAGTAAAAGGCATTATTGGATACTGCAGGATGCAGGTTTTCTGGTTTTTTCATATTCTGCAGAGCAGTTACTCTTGCTTTAATGTTAATAAAAATGAAGGAGTGGTCTTTAATACATTCCTGGTTTTCAGAGTTTTTTTCCTCTATTTCCTGTGACTACAGAATAATGCATAGAAGTTGTAAAGAAACTGTATCTGTTTCCAGCAGCTTTGTTGGCTTACAGAGGTCCTGATGATAAAAAGAATACATGAAAAGATAATGTGTGAAAATTTTCTTTCTACTGTATAATGTCATGGGATATAGAGCTGATAATCTTCCAGCCATAGGAGTGAATAGTAGCAGATGCATATACAGTAGTAATCTTTACATACTCACATTCTTATTTTTCTGTGTATTCTGGTCTTATTCTATTCTTAAGAAGAAAAGTCTGTGTTTATTTCTCCACTGAGAAAACTAATCGCTTGTGCAGCGATTCTCAGGCTAACATGCTCATCTGTGGCACGCACAGTGATAACTGGGCACTGGATCAGCGGAGGCAGTGAGGGGTGACAGCCAAGGGGATACATGCCCAGGTGCCTATGGAAAGCTGATGCCAAGTGCCACATGCAACCTGCTGTCAACAGTGGCTGCCTCCCATCACAGGCATCTTCAAAGTCATCTTTTCTTAATTTTTCTGTAAGCAATCTCTAGCTGTCGTAGGGGTGTGCTATAAATGGGTTGGGGAGGTTCTCATTTCTATAAGGATGTGATCCCTGCTATTAAAAAGCATCTGAAAGTCTGGGCTAGCGACACACGGCTCCTGCCCACTCACAGTACTCCTACTTCTGCCTCTCTAGTTACTTATGCTGTTCCCAGTTTTGTGGGCGTTTAGCACCTCAGAGTCTTAACTCCTCAAACACTCCTTCCAGAGAGGGAAAATATTATTGTCCACCCAGGCAATGATGTGGAGGGTCAGGAGGATGAGCCCCAAGTCAGTCTGGAATTGCATGGTGGAGCTGAACACACATTGCCCTAAACCTGTGCCGCAGTCACGGGAACATCTTCCCTTTCCTCTTGTAAGCTGTTCTTCATAGTTAACCTCCCAGCCTGCTTCACAGCCCGGCCAGCCTTTGCAGAAATACCTGAAGCTTCACTCAGTGTCAATGGCATGCCACCTTATTGGGTTAGAGGAACTGCTTCCCTTGCTGTCTGTCCATAGCTAGAAAGTCCAATTCAAAAACACCTAGGATAAGTAGTAAACATCCTGCCTAACTTCAGCCATCTAAAGATAGGCATCTAGTCTGAACTACCTCTCTAGGATTCTTCTGTTGTCAATGGGAAGGCATATGCATCTCCAAAAGCTGATTTATCTCACCTTTCCAAGATAAAACACTGTCTGGAGGTCCTTATCTCTTCCCATTAACTACAGAGGGAATCCAGATGACTAGCTTAGACTGGATGCTAGAAAGATGAAATTAAGTCAAGTCAATCCCACCCATAGACAGGGAGTTGCATGAAAAATAAAGGTAGAAAGAGTGGGGTTTCCAAGGGGCCAGAAATCAGGCAGCTGCCTGACAGTCACTTCACTGCCAGCTCCCAAGTTTTCATTTAAACTCCAACCTAGCATTTCTACAGCAGACTACAATGACCTTAGAAAAATATCAGCATTTTAACAACCAAAAGCACACTGTCAAAAACTAAAACATAATAAATATCCCAGTAGACAACCCTCTTAGGAGGAATCTACACAAAAATAAGAGCTTTTAAAGTTTTTATCTCAAAGGACTTTGAAACGTTGCCTGTGTCTGCAGTTTTATAACAAATCTTACGCAGGGGTGTTCATCCTAAAGCCCCAGCTCTTTTAGCATGCAACACTGCAATATTTTTGGGAGGGAATAAGGAGGACTACTGGAAAAAAAAAAAAATACTCCCCCTCCCACTCCACTATCAGAATGTTACAATGGGAAGTTGCTAAATCTGCTATGAATGTCAATATTTCAGGTTCAAAGGGCAAATAAGGAAAACTCCACACTCATTATCTGAAAGAATCTCATAACTTGTAACACAGTCTTCTTATACCAACACAGCTGATTTATGATTTTTCTCATGCAACATTCGGAAAGCAGTTTTACAGGTCTCAGAGGCCCCTTACTGGGCAGAGGCATGGATTATAATTTCTAATGTATCACTCGCAGTTATATTACTCTTAAATGGAGTCTATCTGCTCTAACTTCCAAGATTTGTTTACAGCTACTCACACACTGCTGAAATTTATCCCCAAGAACATCAAACCACCTCCTTTGCAATGTTTTCATGAATGATTTTTGCAGTTATCCCAAGGCTTCAGCCCATACCCGCCCTAAGAATTTTTGCTCTCTCTGCTCACTTCATTGACTCTTCATAATTCATCATGTCTGTCGCTTAAGCACTAACTTCTAAAAACTGTATTTAGCCCAAGCCACGAGGACATCCCCTGGGCCTCCCTGAGGACTCCTACCACTAGCCTGGCAGGGCTGATGGGGGCCATTGGTGTGTTCAGGCAGCTTGTGACAGAGTTCTCTGCCTACGCCGGCCTTTCTGAGTGAAAGCGCAGGCTACTGTGGGTGCTGGCAGTTTTATGAGAGTCCTAGCCCTAATAATATACAATTAAAATCATAAACAGAAATACTAATACATGCCAAAATGGGACAGAATGGCGATAACCTGCCATAAAGAGCAAAGCGACTCGTGGGATTAGCCTGTGTCCTCAGTGCGCACATATGTCTGAGAAGGACTGTCACAGCACGTTTTAGCAAGAGATTTAGCAGATTTGGTGAAAGACACTCCCCACCTGTCCCCGTTTTAGCCACCGCAAGGCACAGAGCTCTGTCGCGTGGCGTGCCATGCAGGGGACAGTTTCTGCAAGAGGAGAGATGGTCTCTTTGCAGCAGTCATCCTTACAAATCAGAGCTCTTCAGAAGGATTCAAGGGGCCAAATTCAGGAGTGATGGGTAAAGTGGAATATGCCAGACCTCTTTTGAACTATTTATACCCTCTGACTGGTATGCAAACTAACGCCAGGATCTCTGCAGTGGTAGAATTCACACAGGAGGGAGCTGGAAGAAAGACTACACTGCAACAGCAACCTACACCTTTAGTGTCAGTTTTCCCCCGCGCACCCACACACAGTCCTCTCTTCTGGCCCATTACAATAAAATGGCTGTGTAGGCTTTTTTTTTTTTTTTAACCATTTTCAAGATCCATGCAGCAACTCTGACTGGTCACTCAGGCTTCATGTATCAGCTGCGTAATAAAGTTAGAAAATTACACAAAAGGAATAACCTGTAATCAGCTAAAGCACAGCTGCAGAAATCTGTACATCCCTCACTTTGCCTTCTTCATTTTCAACTTAAATGATCTGCATTGTTTCCAAATCTTAATTTCAGCCTGGGGTTCATACTTATCCTAGAAAGCTTTTAATAGCTTATTTTCTCTGGCCTTCTGAACGATGTGGGTAGCCTCCCAACTCACCTCTGGTTCACCACAGCTAAAGGCACCCCAGTGAGTCACATCTGCAAGTCTTGCAACAGGCTGAACCACATGTTTGGTTTGGTGTGGCAAAGCACCCAGACAGTAAAGGAAGCAAAAGAAAATACTTCATTGTTCTGCAGAGAGCATTGCTGCGAGCGTTACCGAGGCACAGATGATAAAACCAGTACAATTAAGTAAAGTCTTGTGGTTTACGCCATCCATCACTCACAAGCAAGAAAGAGATGTAGTCTGTTATGGGCAAGACTATGCAACAATTGTCTCTTTAGAAGTTTCTGGAATTGCTGCCCAAAGGCCTGGTTCTTGCCCTGCCATGGCAGCACCCTGTAACAAATGGACTGCTGGTTAGAACCAAGCATGAAGGTTCCTACTTTCCTAAATATGCATCTAAAAGCTTAACAGAGCATATTCGCAACAACCGCTCTCTTGTAGAAATCAACCCAGAAATACTGCAAACCTTCATTTCTTATGAGACTGTTCTGTACTTCTGGTTCTAGTAGGGCTAGAATTACTGTATCACAAAAAATAGCTTTACAGTGATAGAGGACAAGCTAATGAATTCTTTAAGGGTGCACACGTATACACATACCATAGCCCCAACTCATTCGGTGGTTAAGTGTCTTATTTTCAAAATTACTGGGGGGGGGGGTTGTCCGGAGAGAGAGCTGGACTAGAGATACCTGAGACCAGCTGTTTGAAACAGAGAGCATGCTACCACCAACAGCAGTCAATACAAGACGTAAGCAGTGACAAACTCTGGAAAGCATATCAATTGTTGAAATTCAGGCAAATTAAGCAGAAAAAAGTTATGTAAAGCCACATTTCCTAAAACCTGGTTTACATCCACTTTTGCTTCCAAGTCCCTGTGTATTAAGCAGGTCATAAAAGCATGCTGGGAAGCTGTTTGAATTCCTCAGATGAGAAGTGCCAAAAGCTTTCTCCAAGCTCAGAACTAAAGCTAGTCAGAAAACAGGAAATGTTTTGCATAACATTTTTGCAAGCCAGGGAGCTGAACATTATCCATTATTAAGACAGCGATGAAACAAGGTTTTTTTAACCTATAAGACAAGCAAATTTTTTGTACAGGACCATACCTTTAGGCTCAGGCCAAGAAAGAAAAGCTAAAGTACTGACTACAACTAGTTTCAGCCAAAATAATTTTTTTTTAGTCTACTCTAGTCCTATCCCTTGGTAATGGATTTTTTCCTGGGTCCCCAAGTAGTCAGAAAGCATGAGCTTTGTTCTCTATTGTCACCTAAAGAAAGCTGAAAGGGCACAAAGCCAGGGCTTGCAAAGCCTCACCAACAGGGCTTTGCTCATTGCTTCTGGGCAGCAACTCTGCCCCTTACGGACTCTTCAGTCTTTCTGATTTCCAAATACAATTTTACATTACAAATATGTTACAGAAGAAATAATGACATAGATAACACACCAAGAGTTTTGTTAAACTAAGTAGAGCATATGATGCTTATTCTCTTGCAGCTAGTCACACTAAGGACAGGGAGAACTTCCAGCCCCAAAGACTGTCTCATCAGCAAGGACAACAACAAGGGAATACTACAAATACTGCCCCTGAACCCTTCCACTCCCAGCAAGGTCTCAGCAACTACTGGAAACAACCGTCTTCATTCACAGCAGCATTATACCTTTTAGTTATTCTGCCAACCACATGGAAGAAAAGGCTTGGTTGCATAAGCACAAGTAAAAGCAGTGTTCAAGTTGAAGACAAAAATGATCCATCTTTAGCAAATAAAGCAGGGAATAGTAAATGAGATGTCCGCAGTTAGCTTGTTATCCTGATCTAGAGCCCTCGTTGCAGAATCAGCACAAAAATGTTCTGAGATGCATTCTGACTTATTTGAAAGTATAGAAAAACAGGTCCAAAATGCCTGCTCCCAGGAGGCTCTGTGCAGAGGAATATCAGCAAACCAACCTTAAAAGTGGCTTTTGTTTTTGTATTGGAACCCTTCAGCTGAAGTCTGAAGGTGCAGCAACATGCAAAACCAAAAAATGGTTCAGAAGAGAAAGCTAACAGCTGAAACACATATTAACCACCCCATGGGTTGGGTTTAAGTGCACAGGAAAAGGTCTGAGTTCTGATTATGTAAATAAGTGTTGAATAAATAAAGAACAGATCTCCAAATAATTTATGCTTAAAATTATTTAAAAGAGCATAAGAAAAATGTTTCAATCCTCTGACAATGAAGTTCAGTAACAATATACAATGGTTTTAAATTTAAGGAAAGTACATCAGAAGGTAAAACTCCATGAATAGTGCACAGTCTCTACATATTGAAATGTTTGTATAAATATGTATATAAATCAGTGTTTACAGAAGCCTGGGTGGCTCATAAGTCTGAAGCCTTTTCTACAAAATGTGAAATCATGATAGAGACACTAAAACTGTCTAAGATGCAATATTCCATCAGCAGCAAAACTGGGAAAAAATGCAGGTATTCACATGTTCAGAAGCTGTTCTTGTCCTCTACATTGTGTTGTTTCTCGTAAGTGTAAAATGTTTTTAAAAAAATAATCACACTTGAGCACAGAACATGCTTTGAGTATAGTTTGCAAAGAGATGAGGGGGATGGCCTTATCTTGTAAAGTAAAATAGGGAGGGGAAAAAAAAAAAAAGCAATAGCTAGCACACCTACATTACCATATGGGCTTGAGAGATGTTAGTTACAAGACAAGCATTCAACCCCATAAACAGAAAAATAATTGTAACAAAAGGAGCTGAACAACTTCAATCAGAAACAAAAAAGCGGTGTTGACGCTGAGAATGAGAATCGTAAGTTAGCAGCAAGACACTACTTTCCCAAGGGCAAAAATCTTTTCATCAGATCCAGGATGCAAATACCAAAATCAGAAGTGATGGAACAGCTTCAGATATAGAAAGATGTCTGTCTTCATTGTCCCTAGATGCCAGATCTGTGTTGCACTCTCACTGGGCCAAGCACGCTGGGCAACTAGCAGATGACTTAGCTGGTAAATGGGTTTGGGTTGTTTTGACCAGCTATGTTCAAATGCCCACTACTGCTCTTGATCATAATTGTCAAGTAGATACAAATGCAATCTATCCAAAGAGCAATAAATAAGAAAGAGTATCTTCAGCAGAGAAGTTCAAATTTCCAAATTCTAGGCTGTACTTTAACGACTACAGAGCGAGTGAGAAAATTTTAAGTGTTTAGCAATGTACGAGCTACCTATAAAGACTTGTAACTGTGGATATATATGTCTCAAAGAAAATATTGTCGGACAGGTACTCAGAAAGGACCAAAAACTGGTTCTAAAGAACCCAATAGCAAAACTCCCATTGACTTCACCAGAGTCAAGATTAGCCCTATAGTATGTTTTGCAGCTCTGTGTTTCAGGAAAACAAAAAAGGTCATCTTCAATCCCACTGTTCTTTAGGCTTCTCTGCCTATATTTCATTGCCAGCCTTAAGTGCAGATGTCTTCCCTGGCCATTGGAGGGTATGCCCACGAAGACAAGGCTTACACCACCCGCAGTCACCCACTCTCTCTCTTCCACTTCCAGTCACACCCTGTTCACCTCCCTTCTTCTGAGCCAGTACTGCCCAGTCCTTCCAGAGCTGCTGCAGCTGACATACAGGAAACTAGGACACATGGTAGGTATGCAATTTATACGTGGGCTCCTCCATGCAGCAGAACTGCAATAATCAGCAGGTCAGACTGGGATCAAGAGATGTCCCATATAAAACTCCTGTGTATAGTCAGAAAATACCACCATTCCAAAAGGAGGTATTTGCTCAAAGATGGACCTGCTTCATGTACTATAGGAAAAGTTTAAAAAAAAAAAAAAAAAACACTACTTATTAAGCTCTCCAATTCCACTCAATAAAAAAGATAGGATTTTTTGCAAGGATCACGCATAACTCCCCCCTTCTGTCAGTTACACTTAAAATACCATTCACTGAAGAGCACAAGCAAGCAGCAGTGACTTTATTATAACTACACAGTACAACATCTCACACAAAGGCTAACTCTCCTGAGCTTCCCCATGTTACATATAAAAACATGACAATAGCTTTTCAAGTTATGAAGTGTTTAGATGTTACTGAAAGAGGCAATCACATTGATCTCTTAAAAAAAAAAAAACAAACCACGTGGAGAAGATGTCTGATTATCTGCATAAATCCAGCATATTTTTCCAGAGCTATGAAAGGATAAAACTTTCCCTCTTCCTCTGAAGTCTTTTTTTTAAGTAAGATCTTAAAGATTTTTGCATGTCCTTTCTTCCTCCTGCTTTGTAAAAGAACATAAGTATCATAGGATTGCTGAGTTTAGAACATGTGAATTACAGAGGATCTTTAAGTTTTCACAGCAGCTGTTTTTCAAGCCTTGTTCTTAAATCATAAAAGATAGAATAAAATGGGAAAAAAAAAAAAGAGCTCCAGGAATAAACTGTATTTGATCCTGCGGGATGCATTTCAGGAAAGCACTTAAGAATCTTCTTAATTGGGATTATTCACTTCTGCAAAAGGATGCATCTGCCTAAACACTTAGCTGGACTAGGTTGGAGTCCTGGAGCTCTGTAATCCTGACATCATCTGTTCCTGATGGTCTTCATCTTATAGGAAATACTGCTGCAACACTGTGTTAGCAACATAGGAGGGGAAGATTTTTTTAATATTATTATTATAAAAACTGAAATGAAACAGTTTTCACTCTCTCACACTCAGAAACACCAGAGTGTGGGCAGTGCCAAGAAGTCCATCCAGCTGTTGGGCACAGCAATGTTTGTATCCAGCTATTAGGTTCAGGATCCATTGTGATGCCGGAGAAGGCAAGGGACGCTAAGCCCTCCTTATGCCTCTGGGTTCTTCTTTGGTGGGCAACGAAGTGCACACAGGGTTTGTGCTTTTTTGTACCCTTCTGGAGCTGACAGTGATCAGTGTCTCTACCCTGTCCCACCTCTGCAAGTCATTGGGATTTGTTCACAGTTCTTTGCCTGCACAGCTGGGTGTCCTGTGAAACTGCAGGTAGATGTGGTGGGGCCTCAATGGGCTGCTGGCCTGCAAGCCACCAACACGTGTGCTCATAGAGCCTTTCCCTGCTGTGTTTCCCCTCAGCGGCTCCCACACCCAGACTTTGCCATCCCAACCTTAGCCTTTCCTTTCCATTTCTCTGTACTACCTCAGGCTTGGATTTCTGATGCAATGAAGAACAAATACCACCCCTCTCAACTGTTTATTTTTCACCTGGCTGATCCCACAACACACTACTGCAAAGCAGGGGGAGGCTGAGGAGGAAGAGGCAGGGACAGAGGGAGAGAAAGAAAATCCAGACTAACGTCTATCTCAGATGGCAAAGCTGAGGCAGACCCGAGTGCCAATATCTGGAGGCTGATGGGTGGAAGATGCTGTAGCCTGGCAGAAAATACCTGCTGCATTGCCAGTAGGGGACTGGAGACATATAGCCACCATACCATAGCTACAGTGACAGGGAGCCCACTCTAAGCTGGATAAACTTTATTTACCTCAACTGTATTTCTTTACCTGACAGTTCAGTTCTGCTATTGGAATAAGCTACTGTTTTTCTTATTAAACTGAAAGAAGGAGTTTCTTTCACATAAGGAAGTGTTGATAAGCTTGAATGCCCTGAATTTGCAGAACAGAAAGCTATCCAAGGCATACAAATGGATATGCATGACCGAAAGCAATAGCAGGGATAGTCTTATAGCATCGAAGATATGTATCTCACTGTGTTGGACCTGAGCCTTCCTCTTTCCTGTTTTCCTAAGTCCCAAGATTTTAGCTTTAGCACTTCATTTCTAGCTTGCGAGGGAGGATATGTGGAATGGGCTCCTCTCCCCATACAGTGAATATAGAGGAAAAGGAGGGGTTTTACTGCTTGCTTTTCGTTTGTCCTATAAATGCAGCATGACATTTGTTGGCCTGTTATCATCAACAGCCAAAATCCCAGGGGTCTTGAAAGCAACTTGAGGAACATTAGCATTGAGAACAGGTCAGGGGGGTTTCCTGGAGCAGAGACTCAGAGAGTGCCGGCTGTTCTGTATGCATCTACATTTAGCCTTTTTGCTTGACTTGTGATCTCAAATTCTGGGAGTCGATACATAATAAACCAAAGCAGCTGGAGAAAGCTCTTCCTGGATTATGCCCAAGTGGAGCAGTTGCATGAAGGATTTCAGCAGCTTCCAAGGAAGAAGTTCAAAGACATCAAGGCGTGTGACAACTCTGGCAAGCTGCTGCAGTCTCCTTAGTGGAAAATTATGTTGAATATGAACAGTCGGAAAAAGTGTCTCTTTCTCTTACATACAGAAGACAATACAATTTATACCAGTGAGTTTAATCATACAGCTCCCTCGTCAAAGAAGCCAGACCTCCCACCAACAAGGTCTTAATTTATCCCATTTCTAGTTATAAAACCTGATAATTTATATTTATAAAATAATATCAAGAAACTTTACACAAATTTGGTGCAAATAAGCATAAACAGGCATAGCTCCACTGTAGTCAGGGTTACTAAACTGATGTGCAAATGCTCACTGGTTACAAAGCAAAAATATTTGCAGAAGCCCACACTGGAAACTCTACAGAACAACAGGATCAAGCTCTCTTTTCAGCTACACAGCTGGATAGGAGATAAAAATTTACTGACAGCAATACAATGACTGTGATTCACAGCGAGGTAACATTAAGGCAGAATTTGGCCCATATATTTTTGTGTATATCATTCAGAAAACAAATTCTTTGGCTATAAATTAAAGAGCAAGCCTTTAAATGGGAATCATGCAAAGGAAGTTCATAGCACCATTGAATCAAGGAAGCGAGACCTTCTGCAGATGCAAGTCAAAAGTAGCTTCACTGGAAATCACGTAGCTGTGCTAATTTATAGCAGTTGTACATCTGGATCTCAAACTGAATAGCAATCTCAGCAGCGTTCTTGGTGAGGATAACAATGGAGGTAGCATTTACAAAGGAACTTTCATCTTCAGAGTGTTTTATGAACTAATTACTTCTCCCACTACCCCTATGATAACCAAATCCCTAGTTATATTTCCAATGGTGTCTCAGCTTTGAATATAAAAGGAAGATGCTACCAGGCCTGACAAAAGTAAAATGTGTTCGCATGTGTATATGCACATGAATTCCTCCCTATTAATCAAGAACAGCATTTCCCGACTTTTAAAAATCGCACCTCCAGCACCTGACCTCCACTAAAACTACCTGCTTTTGCCTAGAGTCCCATCTTCTCCTGCGAGAGGTGACGTTCATTGGGAGAGCACCCTTTGCTCCCTCATTACAAACACTTTATCTGTACTGCCAGTAAGTAAAGCTCTTCTCTCTGAATGCAGATTGTGCTTCTAGGACACGGATCTAAAATTGCAAGGGGGCAGGCGGAAATTACTTTCCCCTGCCTGCCTGTCAAGGACTGCTAATGGTCTGTGGCAGTATTCCTTCTCAGAGGAGGCTCTTCCTCAGAGGATCGGAGCCAGCTCGGCTCTGCCCCTGCTTTCCTCTCTCTCCCACCCTGCAAGCGATCCTTGCACATGCAGCAAAGGCCAATGATGTACCAGTTCTCCTGGGCAAAACTCCACCCTCTACAAGTCACTCTCCCTGTTCTGGTTAAATGTCAAAAACATTTTCTTTTTTTAGCTTGGTGGGCTTTTTCTTCTCCACCTATTTCTAAGCTAAACCATCACCACTGGAATTGAGGAAGATGAGGTTTCCTTAAATGAAGTGCCAGGTACCTGCAAGACATTGTATTCTTACAGAAAATAGGAACAGAAAGACCAGCAGATAAAAGATTTATGAACAAGCTCCTAAAATGCAAATCCAAAAGCTACTTTTGTATTACCTGCATAGCAAACAAAGTATAATTCTAACTTCAACTGGTCATAACCAAAAAATACAAATGTAGGATATTATTGTACAATGTTGGATTAATGGCTCAGTCATACAATAATATCCTACATGTGTCTTAAAAAACTCCCAATGATGCAACTGTATAAACCCATAAAAAGGTTGTTATGGGATTCCTTATTTAATAAAAATAATTAACTTTACTTTTCCAATTTTTGTTCATTTAAGAGAACGTTTTACTAACTCAGGATTAAGACTATAAATATTCAGCTTGCCTGGTCATGTCACCATCCTAAGACAATAACCATAATTAGCAGTACTAAGCTCTTAGAGGCGTTCACCCACTAACACATTTTAGGTGCCTTAAGCAGTTACTGAATAAAACCAAAACCTCATCTGAACTGTACCAGTAACAAACTACAGCATGAAATAATTAAAACCAGAGTACCTCATACTTTGGTCTCTAAAACACTAAAATATTATTAATAATACCTAGTGTTTAAATAACACTTCTTAACACACAGATCTCAAAGGAATTTATAACAGCAGGAATCATCATTATATCCAACTTACAGACAGAGAAACAGAGGCAATGCGAAGAGGGCAATGAGCGAAGGTGACTCAGCAAGTTGGTAGCAAAATCATGGCTTGAAAACAAACAGGTAAGAGAAAAATAGGAAGACTCCAGTCCTTATTGTTACAGGGAGGATTGCAACAACACTGCAGTATTTCAGGTGCATGCATGGTAGTATCATTGAACCCATGCATGGCAGATTTCCTACTTTACCATCTTAGCCACATAAATCTTGTAGTAAGGACCCGATTCTGGAAGACGACATTTCAGACTTTATCACTCTGTAGCTATAGACGCTATAGGCACAGCAGCAGCACATTCTAGCTTACAGACTGTTACAGAGTACTGTGTACCCAAAAGTGCCACCCAAACAAATGAGACCTTGACTGCATCAACTCAGCTCTGACTACACTAACCTGGTACGAGCTGGAAAAGAAAGTAGTAGATGAACTTCATTACATAAGTGCTGTTAATTTCATGCTTTTTGGACCACATTTGGGCCAAAGACCAAAGAGTGATAGAAACCACAGAGGAACCTTATATGTCCCTAGGCATGGAGAAAGTCAAAGACTTTGGGCTGGGTCTATATAATTAGCAAAGCCATCAGTGCCTTATGTCTCCCATAAAACCTTTGGACAAATTGATGAAGTACAGGCTACATAGACAGTGAGCTGGACTGAAAACTGGCTGAACTGGTGGGCTCAAGGGGTCATAATCAGCAACTCAAAGTCCAGATGGAGACCAGTCACTAGTGCTGTGCCCCAGGGCGGTCAGTACTGAAGGCAATACTGTTTAACTTCTTCATTAATGACCTGGATGATACACTGCCCTCAGAAAACTTGCAGTTAACGCAGAACTGGTAAGAGTGTTTGATAGACCAGATGGTTGTGGCGCCATTCAGAGGGACCTCGAGAGGCAAGAGAAATGTGCAGAGAGAAAACCTGTGAAGTTCAAAGGGAAATGCAAAGTCCTCCAGCACCTGAGGAGAAATAACCCCATGCACCAGTACAGAGTAAGGACCAACCAGCTGGAAAGCAGACCTGCAGAAAAAGGCTTGGGGTCCTGGTGGACAAGTTTACCAGGAGCCAGCAATGCACCTTTGCAAAAATACCAACAGCATCCTGGGCTGCATTAAGCAGAGTGTTGCCAGCAGGTTGAGGGAGGCGCTCTTTCCCCTCAGCTCAGCACCAGTGAGGCCACATCTGGAGTGCTGAGTCCAGTTCTTGGCTCCCCAATACAAGAGAGAGATGGATTTACAGGAGCAAGTCCAGCAAAGGGCTAGGATTAAGGGAGAGCTGGGACTGTTCCCCCTGGAGAAGAGGCAGCTTAATGGAGTGGGGGTAGATCTGATCAGTCTGTGTAAATACCTGATGAGGTGAGTAAAGAAAACAGAACCAGACTCTTCTCAACAGTAGCCAGTGAAAAGGCAAGAAGCAATAGGCATGGTGAAATACAAGAAATTCCATTTAAACATAAGCAGTTCTTCTGTTGTTGCTGTTTTTCTAACATGACAATGATCAAACACTGGAAGAGGTTTCCAGAGGGGCTGTGGAGTCTCCATCCTTGAAGACATTCAAAATCTGACTGGACACAGTCCCAAGCAACCTCTTTTAGCTCTGCTTTGAGCATGGAGGCTGGACTAGAAAAATCTTTGAGGTCCCTTCCAACCTCAAACATCCTGTGATTTATGGTATTCCTAAATCCCGCAGACATTTGATCTTGTTTTCCCACTGTTGCCTCCCCAAAGTGGCAACAAGTTATTTGTTATACCTACGCACAATCAGCTCTCTTCACCAACAAGCTTCACTTTGAGTTTTAAAGAAAACCAGAAGTCAACAGAACCTTGTTGCTGTCTTGTGGTGTTTGGTTTTGGGTTTTTTTTTTTTCCAATTTCAAAATAAACCCTCTTAATAGCAAATGTTGTAACAACGTTGCTTGTTTTGTTCTCTAAAAGAAGGTAAGTGACTAAAGAGCTCAAATAGCTTTCCTTTGTGGTTGAAAGCGCATTGGGCTCAGTTGTGAAGGCTGGTTTCAGGAAGTGCCATGGAGACAATGGTGGTTAATTACCAGGTTTCTGCATGGGTTGTGATGACAAGTGGCCTCTGCTCCCTTTTAAGTGGACCCCGCTTCTTAAACATACTGGTCAGATGGAAAAATGGCAATGTCCCAGTATTTACAATGTCAATCCAGAATTTACAGGTGAGTAATTAGCAGTGAACTTGCTATTTTGAAGGCAAGGAGAGAGGGGAAATAAAAATACCATGTTTTTCCTCTCACAGAAATAACATATAGAAGTTCCCAAGAGCTTAAAATAAAACGGAGAAGACTTAGAAAGAACATTTTTTTCCTCCTCTGCTATTGAGAGACAGTAACTCACGGCACCCTGTCAGAGGGTGCAGGTCCCTCCTGCTGGTGTTTAAGTCCCTGTTTCTTTCCTCCTTGACCTCAGTTCCCACTTCTCGAGGGGGCAGGAGACCAGAGATCTCCTCCCTTTCCCTCTCCTTAAGCCATGAGACAATGGGAACTAGGGCAGCCAGAGCAGCAAGGCCTTTGGAAAGGAGAACAAAATGCCATACCCTGTTTCTATCTCCAATTACTTTAGCCTGTCCACCACAAATTCATCTAATAAGGATATGGGGTTTGTCTCATTGACTAACCCCTCCCATGTAACCCAAGTTATACATGATCTAAGCAGAGAAATAAAAAACTATTTTGGTAGCAACACAGCTCAATGCTTTGCAGAGATACCAGCGTTAAACCCCCAAAACTAACTCACCATCGAGATCAGTGTGCTCACATCAGCATGGGGTACTTCCAGGTCCACAGATCCATGCTAATGAGCATACATTTCTCTCAGGGCCTCAGCAAGTACCTCTGGGCAGTACAATTTAGACTTCTGCAGCTCCCTCAATGCATTTAAATCTTCTCTCCATAGTCATTATCAGTGAGATTGCTGAAAAATAGGTTCATTTTTTCTCACATAAAAAGAAGTGACCAAGAGGCAGAACCTGTTTTTACCTACTTCCAAGGATGATTTTAAAAATTGAGTTTCAGTTTACTCCTCTGTGAAATGGGTCTAAAAAAAATGGGCCAGATCCTTGGCTCAAAATAGCTCCACAGACATCAGTATTTACCCTTGATGAAAAAGCAGTGTTTTCATAGAAAACGAGGAATATAAAAACAGACAGTAACTTCATTATTTTAAGCATCTTGTGCTGGATTAAAGTTTATGTGTATGCCCGTCATCTGAAGGCACAATTTTGTGTGGCCATGAAGAACAGTTTATTTGGAAGAGAAATTTAATAGAAAATGTCTTTTCTTCTTGAGAGATTATGTGCCACAAGCATTTTTTTGTAATGGCTCATCCACTAAAGAAAGAATTGATGGCAGTTTAATTCCCTGAGTTAAAGGGGAGAAAAATGTAAATGATGCTGCAAAGGTAACTGGACTACCAAGAAGCAGATGGCTTTAATTACCTATTTACAGGATTGTTTATACTGGGAATTTGAAAGAGACACACAGCTTAGAAACAATACTCATTGTGGGAACACTGTGTACATTTTAATTAGGCTGGATTTTAAATGGGAGTAAAAAGAGATTATTGAATGTTACCTGAAGTCAAATTAACACTTCAAAATCATATGTGCCTTGCGCACAAAGATTCAGTTATACCAGATGTGT
The DNA here is from genome assembly GCF_000737465.1 of Haliaeetus leucocephalus. Classification (NCBI taxonomy): domain Eukaryota; kingdom Metazoa; phylum Chordata; class Aves; order Accipitriformes; family Accipitridae; genus Haliaeetus; species Haliaeetus leucocephalus. Next base: position 269,251 of record NW_010972642.1, on the reverse strand, counting down.
ACAAAGATACACAAATCCATACATGCTGAGCCTCATCCTCCTTTTTGCTCCTTTTGTTTCCTGCTGCTTCAGTCCTGCAAAGAGGCCACAGCTGTGTGAGGCAGTGTTACTGCACCAAGAGACAGGTTCACTGGGTCAAGTTTGTTTCCAAAACTCAGTGAGGTTCTCTCAGAGGTGAATTTAACTCCTCGTGCTGGACTCCAGCAGTCTGAGCCTCATCTTCCTTTCCCTGAGGATCTTTTCACAGTGCCAGAATTTGAAGCAGTGACGCACTACCAGCCTCGACCAGGTGCTGAGCACCTGCTGACCTGGCCCAGCACTAACTTGGGATGAATTTATGGTGGCAACGCATTGAGCTGACCTAGCAGCTCACTGATGCCAAAGTGGGAGGATGAGCTCCCACCCAAAAGCGTTACTGGCTTTTCTTCCCCACTCCCAGGTGATGTTGCCCATCTCCCATTACTTTTGTAGGTCCTCAGACCCCTTCCAGGAGCCTATGTGTGTCATTAACCTGACAGAAAACTAAGCTAGAAGAAAAAAGAAAATGCTTTTTGCAGCGTAGCAAGCTCTCATGAGGCCCAGACACAGCAGGAGGAGAGAGCAGGACCACACGCTCCCTGGGAGCGGCTGCAGGGGAAAGGCAGAGCAGCAGCTGCGAGCTCCGAGGCCTCCCTCCAGCAGATGCAGGCAAAGCTGCCACACATGAAACCACAGCCTCGGACCAATTTTTGCAAAACAGTTTAAACAAGTGCAAAGCCCTGTAGGGCCACCCGGTGTATTGATTAAAGTATAGTTTCCTTCAGATCTTCTGTCCCCTTCATTCTTTCCCAAGCGCTTTTATGGTCCAAACATGGGCCCACAGCCAACAGCAACCAAGTTTGCAATAGCTAACCAAATGGCACAAGAGTACTGGTCTTGTGCACGTTCTTTAGCATGCTAAATCCCAAGCAAAAGGTGTTCACTTCAGCATACATTACCTTTTCTACCTATTTACTAGATCAGTCTAAAATTACACTTGAAATTAAGCTGGTTAATGGATGCCAGGTGTTATCTACAACTCAGGGCAACAATGAGCACTTTTTTATAATCAAGATCAAACATAAGTAGCATAAACACACTAATAAATCAAGTGAGCAAATTATATCTGCAAAGAAAATATGCATAAAGAAGGGCTATTCAGCTTCAGTGACTCAGTACAAACAAACCCCTGGGGCAAAGAATAATTACAGTATACTGTCTACAAATGAACAGAATAACCAAATCAAGCCAAAATTCAAATGTATGGCAGTAGCTCTGAGGTACTTCTAAGTCAGAAAGAGAGAAGACATATAGAAATGTTTTGCATATGAGACAAATCAAGAACAGCAGAAGCACTACCCCTTTACCTTCCCTGGAAAAACTGAAAATATACATAACTTCACAGAGAAAAAGCCTAAGCCAAGATATACTATTACAAAGAGAAGCATTCACCAAGAATTACCCTGGCAGTTTGTGGTATAGCAACACGCCCTCCACGAATGATGCCTGACATGAAATGGTTATATCAGTCCCCAGAAGAGTGGTGTAACACCAGAAGTGGGACATAATAGCTCTTCAGGATTTCACAAGTCTGGATTGAAAAACTTTTTTCAGGCTGTCGTATATTCTCAAAAGCCATTATGTAAAAAAAAAAAAATCAGTTACTTCTTACTCAGCTGAGACCACAGTCAATCTAAGCTCATAGATACTGTGGTTTTCTGCCCTTGCAAACTCTTTGGACACTTCCCTGTCCCTTCTCTTGGGCTGTGACTGGAAAGTCTTTGGGACTGAGACCACAATTTTTCCTAAGTGTGTACACTGTGAGGGTCAAATCACAGATGAGGCAATTACAGCAACATGGATGTTCCTGTGTGGTGGTATTTTCAGTTTAGATACCATTAGTAGTTAACAAAACATCAGAGATCACCTGCAAATCCCTCACAAATTAGTTTTTTAAATACCATACACAAAAGGAAGCAAATAGAAAATTGAGAGGAAAAATAAGAGTAACAAACATTCAAAGCTTAGCCTAGTATTTTTTTTTCTGTTGCCAGTGAAAGCCATTACAACAACAAGGGGATGTCACTTTTTCTTTCTCCTGTAAAATTTTCAATGATCCAACTTCCTCACATTGATATAAAGGACTACAGAAGGTGCAAAGCCTCAAACCGAGTCCATTCTACATTGTTAAAAACATGTCATACTTCCATGGAAAACCATCAAACTGCAACAGCATGTGCCAGCTGGGGGCCTATTCTGTGTGAAAAAAAACCTGGCCAAAAAGATGAAAGTGGCAGAATTCCCACTGCATTCAACAGGACTGGATGCTGTCCTTGAGAGTTTCTTCTATTTTTCATCTATGACAAGTTTCCAAGGTTTATCTTTATCTTACTTCTAGATTCCAGGTACAGGTTTACTGTTTCATTTTATTTATAGACAGTGCTTTCTATTAATTTTTTTAATACTTTTTTTTTTCTATCATCCCTGCTGTTATGATTTTTTGGCATACTGACTGCAGCCTTCTGGACTATGCTAATCTCTGACAAGACTGAGACACAGACCTAACTAAAATTGTCTAGTACAGCCAACACTGTGCTTAAAATAGTGTCACATTTTTTTAATCTATTTTTACTAGCTAGGGCAGGATTTAATCTTTCAATCATAAGGTTGTGCCTTAGATTTTATTTTAAAATGTGTTAGAAACTTTTTAAATATCTGTTTTACTATGTGTATTTTCTGATGTGGGTTAGATAACTTCAAACCAATATCAAATCAGGAGATGTAAGTTAGTCTTCAGCAAGCAGAAATATCACATAATTTGCCTTTTCCAGAAGAGCATCTTATACTGAAAGTCTGATTATCATCATGCCAATACATGGTTATACCTGGAGGATATCCACATTCTTAATGCACAGTCACCCTGTCTCTAGATTGTGATTTATTTTTTAATTTTCCCCACAAACCAGTTGCTCACAGTACCATATTTTGTCCACCTTATGCTGCTAGAAAAAACAGAAGAACAATAGTTATAAAAAAAGAATGAAATTTCTCTGAAGTTGCTGTAGTTTGTTGGCTTTCTGTTCAGCTATGGGAATGGGTAAAGACCTGCAGGAATCTCTCAATGGCCATGTAGCCAGTTGTAGCCCGAAGGATAGAGTTATCGGAGGGCATAGACAGTTATAGAAATTATGCCACTCAAGTCCCTTACCCTTGTTTATAAGTCCAGACTCATTCCTTCTCTCTTACCATCTAGAAACTCTGCACTTGTTTTTGTCTTTTGGTTACCAAGCAGTAGCAATTTTGAATATTTTTTATGGAGTTTGTAACTGAATTTTTAAAGGTTTTTCCCAGACATTCTAAAAAGCCTTTCAAGCCAAACACAGGATGAGACCCTGGCAGAGCCTATGGGAGAATGCAACACCTGAGCCTGGGACCACATGTTTTAAATGAGCTGCTATATATGAGGTAACAACAGGACCAGATATACGCAAAATTTATAATGCCCCATATAACATACCAAAAAAAATGGCACTTGTAACCTGTGACTGGCAGATTACTAGGATGGTGATAGTGTTTTTTACTGCAGGCGTCCCAGGAGCCAATCAAGACAAAGTACAAGGAACTGAAATAAGAAATTTGGAGATCAGCTTAAGTGCTACTTGCAGCTCTGCAGCAGCAGGCAGGGGGGAGCAGGATGCACCAAAGCCCCCAGAGCAGCAACCTGGTCTGTCCCACTCTTCTTGCAGCTGCTTGGCCCCTTCCCCACAGCCCCCACCAATGCACGGGAAGCTAGGTTTGCATGCTCAAACCAACAAAAGGGCTTTTTTCTCAGTATCTCAGACCACCTAAGTCACAAAGGCTGGAAAGCCAAACAGCTGGCCATCATTCCCCACTTCTCTACAGCACTCATCAATGAAACAACACAACTGAGGCTCAGTTCCCTTTGTCGTGGATTTCAGGGTGAGAAATAGTGTTATGTTGGGTTACCACATCAGCTTGGCTCTTTGACTAAAGAGTCTTCAATTAAATTTCTTCTGGAAGTGGAGAGTGCTATAGTAAGAGAAAAGTTTGAGTTGGTATCGCATGGTTGGAAGAGAGAGCTGATAACAAGGACTTTGATATTCTGCTCTCATCTCTGCACTTGACTCACTCAGTAAGTCACAAAGCTCAAATTTTAGATAGATATTTTGATCTGTAGCTACCAACAAGGTTGGTTATTCTAAGCCCTATATACATTAACCTCCTTTTGAGAAAATTGTCCTTAACCAACTTAGGTTTCAGTTCCTCCTTGAAGTTGGGCATGGTAATGCTGACCTCTATCAGAAGAGCAAGAGTGGCTTAATTAATTGTTTATAAATTCCTTTGAGATGTCAGAAGAAAAGTACTACTTAAATATTAAAAATTTAGTATGAATTCCTTCTAATCTATAAGTTGGAAAGTAATTTTCTCTAGATATGCAGAATCATCTAGAAGTGATCTGTGACTGAAGTTATGAGGCATTAGTGGTATCTACACAAGTAACATGCAGGCAAACAAGTTCTGGTTTCAGCTGGGATAGAGTTAATTTTTTTTCTAGTAGCTGGTATAGTGTTATATTTTGGATTTGGTATGAGAAGAATGTTGATAACACTGATGTTTTCAGTTGTTGCTAAGTAGTGTTTAGTCTAAGTCAAGGATTTTTTTCAGCTTCCCATGCCCAGCCAGCAAGAAGGCTGGAGGGGCACAAGAAGTTGGGAGGGGACACAGCCAGGGCAGCTGACCCAAACTGGCCAACGGGGTATTCCATACCATGTGACGTCATGCCCAGTATATAAACTGGGGGGAGTTGGCCTGGGGGGGATCGCTGCTCGGGAACTAACTGGGCATTGGTCAGCGAGTGGTGAGCAATTGCATTGTGCATCACTTGTTTCATATATTCCAATTCTTTTATTGTCATTTTATTATTGTTATTATCATTATTAGTTTTTTCCTTTCTGTTCTTTTAAAACTGTTCTTATCTCAACCCATGAGTTTTACTTCTTTTTTCCAATTGTCTCCCCCATCCCACTGGGTAAGGGAGAGTGAGCAAGCAGCTGCATGGTGCTTAGTTGCTGGCTGGGGTTAAACCACGACACAAGGCTATGATTTTCATTAGAGATTTACTAAGGTTGTATTAATTTTTAAGTATATACTCATTAGCAAAACTACATTTGTAACATCTGACAAGTAGTGCCTCTAGCATAACACTGTAACTGGGACCTATGATCAAAGATATCAGCCTAGAGCATATTGGATCCTAATAACAAAGTTAATGATTAGAAACAATACCAGTTATTGAAACAGACTTTTAAATTAATAATTTGAATATCAAAAAGTCACATGTAGTATATGTATGTGTCAAATACACACCTCTTTTCTGCAGATATTTCACATCTACGAAAAAACATGGCTTCTACCAGCGAAGAAGTTTTTTGCTGATTCAGGACTACGTGGAGCTAATTGTAACTTGACATCTTTTTAGAATGAAAGTTGTGTATTGCATAAAATTCTTTTCCTGGGAGGAAAAAATATGCATTGAACATGTTTTTACAAATATTTTTTTCAGGGTTTTAGGGGGGGGTTGGTTGTTTAATTTTAGGGACACTGGATTTTGTCCTCTTGTGTTTTCCATTTTCTTTTTGTGGTTGAAAGACAGGGAAAGAGAACCCAAAGAAAACTTTTTAAAAACACATTTGCATAAAAGTGCAGAGTACTTTTTTTTTAATTTAAAATGAAAATAATTTGATGGTTTCTCAAAAACTGTCAACAATATTTTTTCTCTTATTGGCAAGTTCCAACACTACCCCAATGAATTCTGGGTTGCAGCTCAGTCTGTGGGGCAGCTATAGCTAAAGATTCCTGGAGGAAGCATTCAGAAATAGCTAGTAGTTTCCATTTCTATTAGTAAACTTCCTTGATTATGGAAGAGTAAGCTACTTCTAGAACACAGATCAACTCCTAAAATACAGCCAATTTCTATACTTATTCAAAGCAAATGAAAAGCTAATGTTAACATTTGTGTGCTTTCAAAATGTAAAACATTGCATACAACTAATGCCAAGTATAAACTTAACAATATTTGTTACCTAAAAATGAAAGGGTAACTTATTTTTCTTATGTTTCTCTGTTAATTTTCTGTCATTGTTTCAGGCTAACATACTGCTTCTTAAAAAGGATAGATTGTAGGTAAGGAAAACATAAACCCTTTATTTCACCATTAAAAAAAATATAAAACATAGCCTTATGCAGGAGAACTTTCTTCATGGTAGACAAGTAATAGGGATACACTGAGCATAGGTTTTAGAAGCATGGATTCAAAGATCCATTTATTTTACTACCTCTGAAAATCTGATGTTCCTAGAATAACGCACCCAATCATCTTCCCTAAAAAAAATTAGAACCTGTTAGTTTTATTAGAAAACTGAATCTGGAATTGCAGCTTCCAGGCTCTTCTTCTTTTCCAGTTCTTACAGTTCAGATAAATAAGGCAATCATGCTTTGTAAAACTAAGAAGCATCTCTGTTGCTTAAAACAGCTTTTCAAAAAACAACCTGCCCCCCCCACCCGAAAAAAAAACCCAGTACATGCTTCCTCATTGGTTTTAATAAATGCATAATAAATGCAGGACTAAGTTTCTAAAACACACATTTTGAAACCATATAGTAGTCAACACTGTCAGAATTGACTGGCAATTTAGGTGCAGTGAGTTCAAGGTGCCTAAATGGAGACACGTCCAAGAACTTGGCTTTAAGAGCAAGGATGTTTTTAATCATCAGTCCCCATTGAAAATCTTGGCCCAGGCTTCTGTTAAGAGTAACCAGCATCAGCCTTTGTGCAACAGTAGCTGTGCACCAGCTTCTGCCTGAGAAAAAATCCCTTTGGTCTCCTATGCAGGCAGGGACTCCACCATTCCCTTGCTGCTGGAACACACCTTCAGTTACTTCTATCCATAATTAAAGCTGACATATCTTATGTGGGCCATTCACCTTTTATTCAACATAAACAGCCTGCAAAAATGGCTGAGAGGTTCACAGGAAGGAAGCAGTTAAATGATAAAAATGTGAAATGTTATGCAGCAAGCTGTGTACAATTAACTAGAATTCAAATATACACCTTGTTCCAATCCAAGCCATTTATCAGATAAAAATAGTCTGCTAGAAGAATGTCATGATTAATGAGGTGAGACTCCAGCTAATTACTGTTTCCTCCAGAAGTAATTAGGTTGGCATTGCTAATCAAGATGAATGAACACTCTGACCCGCTTTTTTAAATGTAAAACTATGAGCTGCAGCAGCAATAACATCATTTAGTTCAGGCAATGTAGTCTTTATTAGGCTTGTAGTTTGATTAAATTCTTTTGTTACACCAGGCTTTCCACACATGAACAGATGAATGCTGTGATGTTCAAAGAGTTTGTCACCCTTAATTAAAGGCTGAAAAGGCTTGTTCAATTCACAGGGCAATACACAGGACAGCTCTAAATTGATAGCTTTTAAGTGGGGGATAACTGAGGGAGTCATAGGGTTTGCCCATCTGCAAGAAGATCCCTCCTCCTTCCACAATTTTCCGTCACAGTAGCTGGAAAATTAATATCAGATATTTTTGTATTGATTCCATTAGGCAACACTCATTTCATCAGAGCACCTTTTCACACACAACTATACAGCTTTACTTGTACAAAGCAAATCCATTATAAATTAAGAGAAAGCAAGCCGTAAGAAGTACATTCAAAATATAAGCTAATTTATCATGCCATTTCTGACTGTGACCCTTTTGCACAACTAACGAGTCCCAGAACAGCCTCACCCCCCACCATTTCAGCAGTTTACATCATGACCACGTATATTTTTTTCATACTGGGGGGGGAGGTAGGGGAAGTGACAGTGAAATGTCTGAATGATGTAGAGATACAACATGTTATAATGGAGTTAACAAGTAGTAATTTCCTTTTTCACCTCTTCCTATTACATAAAGCACTTCCTTATTCCAAGGATTTATTTTTGGTAAATGCTAGATCCAAATTTTCACTTGAGAATTTTAATTTAAAGCACAGATTAGACTGGATAAGAAAGCAATCCTCATCCCACAGCAGCTTTTTGGATCTACTCACCGTCCGCTGAACGAAAAGCGCTGCAGCGGAGACAGTGGGGCCTCGGGGCCAGGAGCAGCAGCGGGGGCAGAGGGAAGGAGAGGAGGCGGCAGGCACAGGCGGCCTGTCCCTTCCGTGGCAGCGGTACAGGTTTAATTTCAGGCAGGCAGTTAGGCCACCGTGCGCCTATTCAGCCTGGTACAAAGCAGCAGCTGTCCTAGCGGGGGCACAGAGCAGTCCAGACCCTGCTCCTCCCAGCGAGAGGGGACAGCCTCCTGATACCGCCATGACCCGCTAGCACCGCTGGTAACAGCAGCTAATCCTTTGCCGCAGGATAAGTCGTTATCAACAACACGAAGACCAACCTGAGCTTTCTTTCATGCACATTCGGTGGGCCGCAGGCTCGTCTTGCCAGGGGGGATGAAACCCGGCACTGGGGCTCCCCAGTCAAAGCCTTCTCCCTGACGTACCAGTACACAACATGAAAGGCGCCTGACCTGAGCAACCTTAGACCTATCAGTATTTGGCTAAGGAACTACCCACACACCTCAGGTGAAAGCCAAAGCTTCACACCTGACCACAGCGCTCACAGACACCAGGCAAGCAGAAGGACGCCATTTGCCTCCTTCAGTGCAGCTCCACTCAGCCGCTGCCCACGGCGGACACGACACCCCACCCCAGCGGGTAGAAGTCACTTGCTGCGTCTCACGCCTCCATCACAACGTTTAGTAGGACCACAGCAGCCCCCACGAGCCACACCACGAGGGACAGTCAGACATCAACCCTTTGAGAGAACTCAGGCTCGTGGACCTTGCCATACCCTGCTGGCACAGGGCTACATGGCGCCTTCATCCTCTCCAGGCTTCTGATACTTAATGATTTAACAAAAATCCTTACCTAGAGGGTGGGAATAGCATCTCTTTCCTTCCTCTGCCATCTGTTTGATATTTCCGCTCGCTAGATTGCAAAATCCTATTTTTAACCTCTTCTGCCTAATGATGCTGCAATGCCAGCCGCTGATTGACACACACTTGCCTCCCGCTGCTGCTTCTCCCCAGCGCCTCACCCAGGCCAGGCCGGCCTCGCACCCCGCCATCTCGGGGAGCAGAACGGCAGTCAGACCCTCACACGTACCAAGGACCACCCCGAGCAGCCGCACACAGGCTTTTCAGAGGGAGGCTCCAGGTGGAAACCCTGAGAGAGCTGATTTGGGGGGTGGTGCCTGGGAGACCACACTATAACCGATATAAAACCTCTCCTTCCTCACTGCTCCCTGATGTGGTCCTTAACTGCCCTCACCTGTTTTACCTCACAGCCACAGCCCCTCTCAGCATGAACATCTAAATCCCCCCCAGGAGGTACAGTCCCCTGTCCTGCTGCCTGTGTGTCAGGCCCTGAGCCCCACTAATGTGTCTGTGGTGGGGGGGCATTTAACTTCTAATTTATGTGTTACTTCTTTTTTTTTGTTCTCCTTTCCAGAAAGTGAGGGGTTTTTTCTAGAGTCAAGGCTTCCTCCACTTGGAGCCAAGATGGTGGTGCTGCCATCCAAGAGCTTTGACTCATTTTTGTTTTGCTTACTGGATCAGCTTGCTGGTTACAGATTCCTGCGACGACGAATTCACTAGGAAACAAGGAAAGGAGGCACTGTCATCGTTCCTAAATGCTTCGCTTCTCATCCCAGCAGTACCCCTTCACGGCTGTAAACAGGGTATTGCAGCTACGTGCAGGCTCACCTGCTGCCTTACAACTGCACAGTACTAACTGCAGGGCACAAAACTCGCCTCGCCTTCAGCGTATATCTGCCCCACCTCCCTTTTAGTGGTTGAACGCTGTAAAAAGTTATTTAAAAATATAAAACCGGTAAAAGACAGAAGTTTCATATGGCTGCACACCTAATTTCTCACACAGGCACGCTAGTCTCACAAATGCAGAGCTCTGGTTTCCTCGTAACCCAGGGAGAAGCGTGAAAGGACAGACTTCAGGTACACTGCTTTGATCTGCACTAACTCAGCTAAGCATGCTAAGTATTTCTTTATTAATGCAGGTGGTTCACCCATCCCTGGGTTGTCGATGGCTCCCTTAACTGTGTAGCTCTTAAAAGCGAAGCATGTCATTTCTGAGCTGCTACATGCTACTGAAGCAACTCTGGTGATTTATTTATGAAAGGTTTATTGACCTACCCAAGTTGTAGATACTCATTCACTTTTATTGACATGTACCCTTAAATCCTGTTGTGAGGACATTGGTTAACTGAGCCAAATTAAAACAGGGTCCCCTATAGAAGCAAGCAATTTCTAAAATCCCTTTCTCTGGTCACAGCTGTGCCACAAAGGTGGTTCCCTTTCTCTCCATGCATTATTTCCATGCATTCCTGTTGCCTGAGTGTGCTCCAAGGTTATCCAAACAGTCCTATTCCGCAGAGCACGGGCAGCAGCTCTAGTGCTGCTTGAACACATTCATTTCCATCTCTCAGCCTGCTGCTACTAACAGTGTAGGCGTTGCATCAGTGTTGTTCCTTGGAGTCCTTCAGACGCATCACTCTAGCTGCTGCCCCAAGGAACAGCCTAGTATATAGGGACTGCTGGATTTTTTTTTGGCTCTTCCCTTCCTCACATGTGGTCTATGACCATTCTCACGGTGAACTGTGATGTCCCGTCAAAGGTCTGCCGGGAAACAGACCTGTTTATGCAGGGGTTGTTGCAGATGAACTCTCATTTTGTTTAGGACATATGAGATCTGATTGATCACTTTTTTTTTTCCTAAGTAATTTTTGTATTAGTAGAATTACAAACATCTTTGCTGCCAAAGACTGACCTCTACCCTAGCAGTGTAAGCAAAATTATTCTTAGTTCCCCTTTTTTTCTGCTGATAATAGGACCCAAGGGTAGCTTAAGAAATACTGAGAGAATTAAAATATTGGATGGGTAAATGAAAAACGCAAGTGAAAAAATGCAAGTGAAGTAAGAAGTAATAATAAGCCCATGAGGTCACTGATCATGTCCAGACCACATTGGGATGCAGGGAAGTTGCAGTCATTCGCACGGCCGCTATCACCCCCCACGGAGAAAGGAGGGTGGAGTCCAGATCTCATCAGTGAGGTCATCCTCTTTCTAATCCTACGCTCTTCGTACTTTTGGATCACGACCGCTGTGGTTTTAGCAGGAACTGAGCTCAGCCCTGCCAGCCAAGGGGCGCAGAGTGTCAGGAATTTCCAGACCGCTCATCGGTCCAGCCCGCTCCCCCCAGCTGACGTTGTTTATAAGTCCCTGGACCCTCTCTGCTTAAAGAGAAATCTAGATCCACCTACTCCCTGCACATTTTGTGCTGTTGATGTGTCACAGGATTGAACTTGGCCAGCCTGGGAACCTGACCCACAAACACTGGTGCATGCACTGGTAGCGCCAGGTTGGTGTGGGTTGGGTGTCTCTGGGTGCCTAAACCACAGGGCCAGTAAATCAGTCACACTTCTCTGACCCAGAGTGTATTAACGTGAAATGGAGAAATACTTGTGCATTGTTCTGAGGGGTCCCCAGTTCACTGCCCTACTAATAGAGAAAGTAGCAGGTACTATGCTTGTTATGCATCATGCGTTGCATTCAGTCTGGTTTGGACAGCAGAGATCAGAGTGAGCTATTTTCCTGCCTGCTCTGCACAAGCAACTGGAACAGTTTGTCCCCATCCATAGATGAGGAAGACTAGGTTTTATTAAAAGAGGCACCAGAGCTGGGTATACAAAGGTGGGCAGAAGGAATATTGTCCTCCTCCCATGCAGTTTTGTGGGGTTTTTTTTACTTCCAGCAGTTTTCCAGCCATGCTCCAGGGCTTGTCAGATTTGTGAAAAGCACAACCTGGATCTGCTCAAAACTGTTCCTGTGCTTTTCAGAGCCCCCTGCCTATTGTGCTGCTGCAGCTATGGGTGAGAGAGCGTGGGCGCACAACCAGGCTTGTCTGCTGCGTGTTTCCTTTAGCTAATTTTTTTCAACAAATCTAATTCAGGTTTTGCAATTCTTGATGTGGGTTTTTCTTCCTGAAAGAATAAAATAGAAAAGTCACTGATGATTTGTTCTTTCACTATATTTCAGTGCCAATGCATCATTTAGCGCTGCAGCAGCCATCAATACCCACTCAGCCACTATCATGCAGCTTTTCCCTGTCATTCACTGTGTCATTTAGAAAGTGATAAAAATCCCAGCTTAGAGCAGTATATTCGCTTTTGTGGTCCCCTACTTCCAGCAACCTTTTAAAGCACTGAACAAAATTAGCAACAAATTACTTTATGAATACAGAGCCCTTTTGTTACAATGTTCTGAGAGTTTGCAATACTGTCAGATTTCAATTAAATTTAAGAAAAATTAAGCTGCTCTGTGTGGCTGCTTGCTTAGACAGTGAAGTAATTATATATAATAAGGAGATCTGTTTAACAATTGCTCCTAGTCATGGCAACGTTGCACTGTTATTGTGCTTAACATGAAGACAGACTGTTATATTGTTTTTGGAATGTGGGAAACCAGCAATAGTGGAGGCACACCATGAGCTTAACGCATAGAGTGGGATTTTTAACATTACCAGCTGCAGTGAATTAATTGTTACAACTTTTTTGTTCTTTCAGGGAGTCTGGTTTTGCACATAGGTTCAAAAAGTGTAAGATCTCCAGTAACTTGTACACTGTGCCTTCAGTAGTAGGCATGCAGCAAAAGTACCATTAAGTCTTAAGTTTTTGTTGATCAAAACAAAAAAAACTCTATGGGTGCTGTTTTTTTCTTTTTTTAAAAGAAAAGGAGGCCACAGCATAAAATAGTCATTGTCCTATCCATATGTCCCAATAAGATGTGATTGCAGATAGTAACATCAAACATCCTGGAAGAGACGTCTTCATCTCATCATCAGGCAGTGCCCGAGTGCCCACTGTGCCATGGGGTACGATAACTAGAGTACATGCTACTGTGATTTTACAGTGCAAGGGATTCTGTGTATTTGGGAAGACTGATGGATATGGAGAGTTCAGACATAATCTTTCACACGTGGGCACAACGACTTTTGCTCCCTCTGCCCAAGCAGCCCGAAGGGCGCATATGCTGTTTGCCTGCAAGCATAGCCCTCCACTGAGGAGAGGGGGGTCTGCAGAGCATTTTACCCTGGAGGATGGAAAGAGGAATTTTAGAAATAGTAGTGTAGGTTTTTTCTGGTGTTGGTAAAGTGTCTTGTTCAGGGTTAGAAGAAAGCAGCTCTATTCTGGGACTCTTCTTCATGGTAGTGTGGCATTTTGAACTCAGAGAAGCAGCTGAAAAAGAAAATGTCAAAGTTCAGTTCTGTTCAAAACTGAGTTTTGAATCTTGGCTAAGCTTAACTAGCTGATCAAGGAATGTAAGTCAGCTTGCTGATTTGTGCCATGAAAAGGAAACAGCTCAGGCCTAACCAAATACAAAACAAACAGCCATGCTTTTTTGAAGGGGACAATACAGAAGTCTGTGAAGACTTCTTACCAGAGCAGGAGGAGAGCTAGGAGGGAGGAAGCAGCAGGGAGGCACACACAAGAACTCACTTGGTACCGAGGGGTTTTAAGAAACATTTGAGAATCATTTCAAAACTAAGACTGAAGACAGAGTGGAAACTTCTTGTAGGGCGGCGGTAGCCAAGTTGAGCTCCCAAATATCTCAACTGCAGCTCCCACGCTGGGACTGTGACACAAGCCAGCAGCACAACTATTTGGCACAGGCAGCGTCTCGGAAATCCAAATGTCCATCTGTGGGGGAAAGTTATTGGGCAAGTAGGTGATAAGGTAGCCAGGAAAAGCACATAAACACCAAGAAAAGCAAAGAACCGCGCTCAGGCATGGAGTCACTAATTATCACTCAGGAAAGAGCTTGGCGTCACTGCAGATAGTACCATAGGAACATCGAGCCCATGCTTCACAATGATCAAAAAGGCAAATAGGACACTGGGAACCGTGAGGGAAGGAAGAGCGAACAGAACAGAAAGGAGAATCGCACGCTGTGCCCGCGTCTGCTTCAAGTCCCTGTCGTTCCTCTCAAAAATGACACAAAGGATATAGAAATGAGACGGTAACAGCCACGATCACAGTTACAGAGCAGCATCTGTGCAGGGAATGGAGAGGTACCCTGAGACTCTCCAGCCTGGAGAAGAGAGAACTTGGTCTTCAAAGTGCTGGTAGCTGCAGCAAAGGGCAGGAGGGGAAGATTTGTGGCGGCTTCTCAGCATCTAAGACCTAAGGACATTAAATGAATTATCTTGCAACAGAACTGGAATGAGCGGAGGAAGCACTTTTCCATGTGGCACGTAATTAAGCTCAAGTACAGATAACTCTGGAAGCCAAAAGTATAAATTGGTTTAAAAAGTAATTTGACAAATACATGGAGGAAAATCTATCAAGAGCTGTTGAACACAAAGCCACAAGTCTTCAGCTCAGAACGTCCCTGAGCAACAGGGGAGGGGAAAGTTTCATGACACATTAGACCCTTTCCTGCTCTCCTTTTTTAAACTTCCACAGGAGGCAGAAAGCGTCATCTGGTCTGACACCATACTGCTATCCCAGTGTTCCTAAATTAGCCTGCCCAGGCTGCCGTCACTGGACTACCCTAAGACCCAGCTGTATGGCTGGCTCTACCCTACGGGACCTGTTGGGGAAAACTTCATATCTTCTATTTGCAACTCATTCCCAGAACTACCTCTCCCCATTGCTCTTTAGGGTATGTTGTGTCCCCTTTATATCTCAGGTATACAAAGATTTTTATAAGTATTTCATGAGGAAGGTTGCTTACACTGTTACAGGGAATAGCGAATAAGAAATTACTGTGAGAAAAAGAGGTGCTTTGCAATAAAAACAAATTAAAATCCCTATTGAAAACTCTGACTCATGGTCTGAAGTAACACAAGGGAAAACACAGGAAAACCATGTCTATCAAGCCCATGAAAGTAGTTACATGAAGTACAAGAATAAAGGCTACCGGGAACGTGTCTGTCAGAGCAAAGGAATTCGGGAGATTGATCAAACACTGAGTGAGTTACACTTCTTAGGACCTGAGTCCAAAGAAAAGACATCAGAGCAGAGCAGATGGTTACGTAGAATGAATACACCCAAGAAAATTCCAGTGTTTTTATATGTCTTCAGAAACAAATCATACTTGTTCTGATGTTCTCCAAATCAATTGTTTCATTTCATTTCAGTGTGTTAAGCTGATCTGTAACGTGTCATTCTGCAACAGATCAGGGTATTCAGTACTTGCCTTCTTTGGCACAGTGTCTCCTTAAGAGTCATTCAGGAGCCCAGTGCTTCCATTTTCCTCGTGGGATTTACCTGTTTGTCGTGCACCAGCTGGCTTACTCACAGGAAAGTATTCATTATGTTGTGGGAGATGTGGTCCTCTAGGGAGCCTTGCTCATAGAACAGAAGAGACCCCAAATGCCTCAATAAAACAATGCGTTGAAAGAGAAATGTAGTTTAGTGTTTTATTGCAGGATGAAAAATTCAATGTTCTTTGTAATGTTATGCATTAACTACTTCCACTTGGATCAAATCAGCTAAAACCATATTTTTATTTTTTTCAATCTCTTTAACAACATTCATATTGTCCTAATTTTTTAAGGTTGAATTTTGCATCAGAAAATAATTTTTCAGGAAATTTGCAATAAATTTTAATAATCAGACTTGGGCAGTTAATTATTAATTCGACAATCTGAATAAATAGATTTTTGCCATAGATATCTAAAGGACTTTTTAAAAAATAATAACAATAATTGGCCTCACTCTGAAGCAATCTAGCACAGAGCTTGATAGCTCACAGGAAGAATAAAATCTATCAAAAAGCATAGTAACCAAAGAGGAGGGGCTACACATTTGATGCCTGCATCATGAGCGAATCTACTATCAATATTGTGACACTGGTCAAAAAGCCACTGAGGTGGCTGCAGTCAAACTCATAGAGGAAATGGATTTACCAAAAAAAGCGTATGTGACAACAGCAATTAGTTAACACCTAGCACAAGCTACTACAGAAAGACATCAGACCATTATATTTCTGGTTGTGTTTGCGTATAACTTTCAACCACAACGGCTAAGATCCAAAGGAATAATTGGGAAGGGACCTTGCTGTGCAGCTTGCTATACATACATAAGCTCAGCCCACCCTGGAGGCTTCCAGTTAAAAGACATGTGGATGATAAGTAAGAAATGCGAATAAGCCACATGAGCAAATGAATACAGCAGAGTATTAGCCCAGCACAGCCCTCCTACATGCTGTTCAAGCCACTGCAGGACACAAACCATTATTAGATTATATGTAGAGTAGAATAAAAGATTAGTTTGAAAAGCACATGCAGAGTCACATCCTAAATTAGGTAGAAAGAAAGATTCCTGTCTAAATGTTGAGGAAGTTGGGGGTGGCAGCCAGTCTGCCTCAGGTTTTAGTCCTATTTTCTCCCAGAGCACGTTGAACTCGTTGTCTCATTGAACAAGCTTTAGCAGTGAGCAACTGTGAAAAACCTGACTCCAGAAAAGTCTGCATGGAGAAAAGGAAAAACGCAGTGTTCTCGTCCAGAGAGCAGAACTATCCACTCAAAAAGTAAAAGTAATCTAGTCTCTCTTAAAAAAAAAAAAAAAAAAAAAAAAAAAAAAAAAAAAAAAAAAAAAAAAACCTTTTCCTTTCTTTAATTGTAACAATCTTTAAAAATATATAATCACCTTTGGATGCAAAGCTGGCATGGAAAATTCCAGTCCAAATGGTGAAAGTTCAAGGAAGTTAGAGACATTTGAAACAAGGGGGTTATAGATGAAATCAGGTTTTCAACCCTACCTCAGGCAGATTCAACCAGCCTTCTCATTCAAGGGTGTCAAACCCATTTTCTCTAGTGGACACCAACCAATTTGTTGGCAAGCCATATTCACTGGAGGCTAATGAGAGGTGGAAATACTGTACAGTAAATGAATATTTCCTTTGTTGAGATTGCTGCTTACTGATCTCTCTCACACCTGGCGAGTATTGCTGGAACCAGGTGAGGCTGGCGCAACGTTAGTAATGCAGCACACATCACACCGTGCCCAAGCCAAAAAGCCCCAGTTCTTGTGTGCTGCCTTCAGCGTATGCAAATGCACTCTTTTGGAAACAAGCCTTCTCTAGGTCTTCTCTGATGGAGTAATGAACTGAATGGTATTATGGCCACCCGTGAAGGCCTCGCTATAGAACAGCATCTTCTTTAGATGCTTTTCCTCAGTAAAAGAAGAAAATGGTATCTATGCGCTCACATTATAGTGAGGATAAAGCACAAACTGAGTAATGCATGTGAGTTTCATACATATAATCCTTCCAGATGTTGATGTTGTCTTGCTGCTTGCACTTCTCTTATATATTTCTTCAGTATCTATTGTTACTTGAGTGGCTTGTTTTGTTTAGGTTGGAATTTTTTAAATTCTCTTTCACTCTCTACTTTTTTTTTAATTTATGTTAGGCATTGATTTATGGGACACAAATTAAGCAGGAAATGTGAGGTATCTTTTTATCTACTTCTGTAAAACATAGCTTGAAGAGCAGAGCTTATGTCCTCTTCAGATGTGGGAGCTACTTGTTAAAAAACTCTTGAGGTCTGGAGAATTCTGGGTATAAACTTCATTTGATCAAAAGAATGAAAAACTCTCAGTCAACATTTCATTGAACCTGAATACAAGCCAGAAAAATTCTTCAAGACAGGACATAAATATCTACCAGAAAAATAAAAAATAATCAAAGATATGTTGTGAAGATTTTATAGAGACTAATCATCTTTCGGTCATACATACAAACTGGGGGACGAAAGGCTGGAGAGCAGCCCCACAGAAAGAGATCTGGGGGTTTGGGTTGACAGCAAGTTGAATATGAGTCAACAGTGTGCCCTGGCAGCCAAAAGGGCCAACTGGGGTGCATGAAGCCCAGCACAGCTAGCCTGTCAAGGGGGGGATTGTCCCACTCTACACTGCACTGGTGCAGCCTCACCTCGAGTACTGTGTGCAGTTTGGGGCACCTCAGCGTAAGAAGGACATCAAACTATTAGAGCGTGACCAAGATGGTGAAAGGCCTCGAGGGCAAGACCTACGAGGAGCGACTGAGGTCACTTGGTTTGTTCAGCCTGGAGAAGAGAAGGCCAAGGAGTGACCTTACCTCAGTCTACAACTTCCTCAAGAGGGGCAGCAAAAAGGAAGGTCCTGATCTCCTCTCTCTGGTGACCAGTGCTAGGACACAAGGAAACTGAACGAAGCTGTGTCAGGGGAAGTTCAGATTGGAAATTAGGAAAAGATTCTTCACCGAGAGGGGGGTCAGTCACTGGAACAGGCTCCCCAGGGAAGTGGTCACGGCACCAAGTCTGTCAGAGTTCAAAGAACATCTGGACGACTCTCTTCATCATATGGTTTAATTTTCGGTAGTCCCTGTGCAGAGCAGGGAGTTGGACTCAATGATCTTTATGGGTCCCTTCCAACTTGAGAAATTCTATGATTCTATTTGCATAACATCCATACTATAGTATACAGACATAAAAGTATATGTATGCTACTTTTTCCATACATCCAATGTACCTCACATGAACATCTTAGCAAAATGTTTTTCATGTTTGTCTTTTCTATAATTTGTACTAAAAGTATATTGTTCTTCTGTAAAGCAATGACAGAAAGAAATAGTATTGTGTATTCATAAACTGTGCTCAGTTTGTCAGTAAGTTCATGCGTACTGCTACCAGTCCTAAAGATGCTATCTTAAACACCAAGGGCCAGGAGTTTAGGCACCTATCTCAACCTGAATCACAGTCTAACCACTTACCCTGTGCTATCAGTGCTCTTTACTGTCCAAGTGCTGTAAGCAAAGCACCTTCCTTATGCATCACTAACATTAAAGATTCTTCAAGCAAAATTAGGTTCTCTATTAAAATGTGCTTTATTGAATTTGCATGGGAGAAATAAAATAAAGTTTAGTAAAATTCTCTTCCTGATGCAAAAGAGCATCTGGGTCAGTCATTGCTAATATTTCTCTGTGGTGTTAATGAGAGAAAAAGCAGTAAATCTTTGTCACTCAGAATATGACTCAAAATAAGAGACATGATCTACTGATTAGGAAAGGGGGGGTTGTTCATTTAATTAAGTAGTTACTTAATGAAGTAAAATGGCACTTTAAATCTAAGTACCTAAGCCTGCAAAGAGTTTAGGAACACTGTAAGTGTTTATATTTCAAAAGTAGCCTGGGTTAAGATTATTTCTCCTTAAGAGGTGACATCTCAGTTTTACAGATGGAGAAAGGACTTTGAGTTCTAGCAAGATTAGTCATTGCCAGTAATATCACCACTGTACAGTAAGAAAATACATTCTTGGGTAAAATGTTAACTTCCTGCTCATGGGGACTGCAGTTGCATAGATGTGGTAATTTTTTTTTTTTTTTAAATGAAAAAGTTGTCAGGGAAGACAATCTTGTTTCAACATTTTTTCTTAAATTTTCTTTTGTCCAAAATCTCAAACCATAAAGGTTTGAACATGTACAAACTGAAACATTGAAGCTGAAAATAGCACGTGTAATTTTTTAGCCAAATATTTCACCAGCTTGGATACTTAACAGCTATTACTAAAACATTTTAAAGTTTAGCTGTACTTTGGAAAGAAATTGCTTTTTTCAAAAAAGCCCTTTCTTAAGAAAATATTTTTTGTTAAGAAAACCAAAACAGTATCAGATTTAAGTCTTTGTGCATGATAGAGAATTGAAAACAGACATTTCCCCTGGGAATGTCCATTTCATCAAATTTTCCATTTTGACCAAGCAGTTGTTTTTCTACACACAAGGTGGGGGAGGAGTTTTATGACCATTTTTCTATTAACTGTACTATCATTTCTTACTCTTTATATTACGCCCACCTTGGGCTGGGGTGACAGTGCTCCTAGATGCCCCCACCCCATAGGCTTTAGGCACCTGCCTGCTAGTTGCTGGGAACAAAAAGGCTTCACTCGAAGCTTATTTATGACTCACTGGTTTTAAAGCGAGCTCTCTTCCACCGGAGCTTGATAAAAGCAATTGCTTCCTTCACGCATTTATTAGCGAGCAGATGCCTTCAGCTCCTCTGCACGAGCAAAATCTTCACTCAACACCTAATGACACTCAGTCATTTACAACGCCATTTACTCCAGAAAGGCAGGTACTGGACAGCCTCTCCTCTCCTCGGCACGCTTTTCTACAGTGGTGGGGCCTTATGTGAAAAGTCAGCTATTCCGCAAGAGGCTTAACCGGATTTTTTCCAGCCATCCCTTGCAGTGTTGCGTAGCGGTAGGAGAAGAGGCAGCTGGGGCTCCTTGGGCACTGACCGTGCCGGGGAGGCTGCGGGATGGCCGTCTGCCAGCGCCAGCTGTGCGGGGACGGGTTCGAATTCGGATGCCGCCATCCTACACGGACCGAACAATGGGATTATTCGTTCGCGCACGGGCAGATATTCAGCCACGCTGCGGCGGGGACAGGAGGAGGGGAGTGAAAGAGAAAAGGTGGAGGGAAGGAGAGGTTGAAATAAAGAACTTATATGCAAGCCAGAAACTGCAGGAAAAGGCAGGATTGTGCCTGACAGTCTATTTTTAAATTGGCTGACAAGAATCCGATGTGTTTGGGTAAGGATACTGTGCCACCTACAAGTGGAGCCAGTCGTGGGATGGGAAGAACAGTGCAAATCCCCATTTTTTGCTTCTGCTCAGACTTCTAACCAGCAACCCTGGTCTCCAGCTACCACAAGGAGCCCAGAGCACTGGGCCTGAAATGACAGGTATTGGAGCTTCAGCTGGTATAAAGCCTGCCAATCTCCAGTGCTTTTGCTGCAGCTTGGTGGCTGAACACAAGCCGAAGACCTGGCCCTTCATTATAAAAATTATTGTGCTCTGTTAGTTCTGAGGGGAGGGAAGACATCCAAAGAGGAGGGAGGGCTGCAAGGGGATGTCAGGCGAGCCAAGCTGCCTAACGTCATCTGGAGTCGTGCCACGGGCTCCCCATTGTGCCAGAATTTGTCTTTTAATTTGTACTCCTTTTTGGAGTGAGCTTTGATAAACCACCCACCTTTTGTGCCTCGCTTTACCCATATATGAACTGCAGAATGATAAACGCCATCTAACCTCCAGGTCAAGGGAAGCTCATAGCTTTTAGCGTCCCTAATGATCTGGAAGACTTTCATTTGGTCCTTTGACACATACACAGATATTTAGACAGGTGAGGTACTTTGAGATGTCAATGGCACTTCAGTATTTCTGTATCCTGCCCATGATGGGTGTGCAGCGGAGCAGCCATAGCTATGCACCTGGGTAGATGGACTGAGAGACAGCATCAGCTTGTTCTAGCTACTGCTATTTACTGTGCAAACAGAGACTTTACTTGGAATATTTAGATATTTTACAAAATAAGCCTCAGTAGTTCCCAGGAATATTGTCAACTTAGATAAATGAGTATCTCCACCCCTTTCCACGTGACTTTCACCAAAAACAAGATCCCTTTTCCTAACCTGAGTAATGTGGAGTAAATCAGAATGGGAATTTCTGCCAGGGACATCTTTGGCCCACAATTTCACTACCCGTGTCCTACTCAGAAATTACCATCTATTTTTGAAGCCTGTAAAAATGAAAGATCTTCAGCCTTTTTGGAACATTTCTACCAGTTTCATCCAGACCAGTTTCATTTTGTTATGCCCCAAATGGAGATACACTGTGGAAGAGCTGGCAGATGGACAAAAGAGGAGCATAATGCATAACTTTATTGTGGCCCTCGCCACACAAGCACATCCCCAGAAGCCCCAAGGCTGCCCCTTTGCTTGCATAAACATAGCTGATGGTTGTGTTCACTGCAGATCTCTCCCCTGCTTTCATGGTAAGTCTCAAATGAATTAGTTAGTTGTGAAGGAAAATACTAGCACTTTCTTATATTTTTATTCATATATGACTTTTGTTTTTATTTTCTTGGTGTCCCCATCTTTTATTTCTTTACTGTTATTCCTTCCACTCACAACCCTGTTTCAAACTCCATTTCCCAGCCATTCAATTTCTGATCTCTTTTCAATGCTTCTCTTCTACTCCAGCCATGGGCAACTTGGAAAAGTCATTTTTGTACAAATCATTCTCTTATTGCCCCGCTACTCATCAGAGCAAAGGTTGGCAACAGGCCAGGCTCCATCTTCTTGCCCCACTCAGCTGGGTAACAGTATGGATACCTGCCCTTGCGACCCTGCAGTGTTTCATATTTCGGTGGCCAGAAAGCTGCTGCAGTACAGCACCCACCACCAAGGCTTACAGCCCAACCTAGCTATGGGCTGCTGCCTAAAAGCATGGCCTTGGTCTCATTTTGGATGCCAGTCTCACACCATGCTCTTCCCACGTGTTGGCTTCCATAGCCACACCATAAGCTGGGTCAAGAAAATTTTTTAATTAAGCACTGATAATTAAGCACTCTTGAAAGTTGACTGCATACTTGGGGCTGCATCGAGACTGGGGTCTCCCCCCTTTTCTCTGCAAACAGCTTTTTGCTGGTGGGCTCCTGTTAGCGGGGAAATTGTGAGCAGCACAGCTCTAGCCGCTGCTGCGAGTTGTCCATACATTTGCCAGGAGATTTGGAAGAGAACTCCGCTGTCTTAATGCTGTGTTTCACTGAAATGGTTGCAATTTTGCAAGGCTTGGTCTGTAGTACTAATGTGAGGCCCCGGCTCCAACATCTTAAACCGTGACCCTCCCAGATGAAGAACTGTAAGAAGACAGCTTGCATAGCTAAAGCTCAAAAAAAACCCCCTTTAAAAATATTTTCTTTTCCATTTAGAAAGTGACAAATGAGGTCTACTTTAGTAGGTGGAGCAATGATACTACCATTATAATTAAAACACTGTTACTGTTTATCATTTATAGAAGGGATGCTAAATGGATCCAGAATGCAAAGTTACCTTGCAGAAAATTTAGACCTATGCAGAGGGGCTGAAAAGGTTTCCAAATCAGGGCAAAATTTTGTGACTTCAAAATTGGCAATGGATTAAAAATTGTCTCCAATTTGATTTAGAACAACCAACATATTTCCAATAATTCATTTGGATAATGTTTATCAATCTCATTTGAGCTTCTCATGTTAAATATGATGTGTTAGCTGGTATATTTAATATAAAGCATGGTAAGGGTATTTTAATATAGAAAGAAAATGAAAACACAATAAAGTCAAAACAATTTTATCTTATATCAAAACAAAATGTTTTGATACTATTAAAATAAATCAAGAAAGTAAAAATGAAATGTTTTGACTTTTTCTTGTTAAAAATATTTGTCAGAATTGACACATTCTTGCAAAACATTTGGATTTTGACAAACAGAATTCTTTTTTACAGAAGAATTGTTTCATTGAGCTCTAATTAAAAACTGGCTAACTCGCAGATCTCAAAAAATAGTTGTCAGCAGTGAATTATTACTGTGCATCAGATATATGGTGAAAGGGATCAGTTTATGGCCCAGTGCTGTTTAATATTACCATCTGTGATCCTGAAATGAATATAAAAGCACTTTTGACAAATTTCAAGGTAATAAGGAGTTTGGCAGAGTGGCCGAGGCCATCGTAGTGTGATGGAGATCACCTTGGGAGACTGGTGACTCAAACATCACATGTTTTAAATCAGGAAAATCTAGACCTTGGCCCCATGAACAAAGATGCCGACTCTGCTGCCTGAAGGCAACTCTGCCTTGGCAGGAAGGGATCGATGAGTTTTAATCGATAAATAACTAAGCAGTAAATGAAAGTAGGGGAGAAACAAGTAGGATACTGAGAGTGGACCAACAGTGAAATATGATGTCCCACTCTGGTATCAGCAGTGTAAAACTATAAGCATGGAAAAGTACAATGAGGAAAGTATTTATAAGCTGGAATTAGTGTGCTTCATTGTTTTACCTGTCAGAAAGAAGACTGAAAAGTGATGGGGGGAAAAATGAGATTAAAAGGTCACTTTTTTTAAGCAGAGAGTTATAAAAAGGAATTTAAGGCAGACGTTCAGAGGAAAAATGAAGCAACTGTTTTTACTGATGAGTCTGACCATAGGAACATGGTACCTGTCAAAGCAGCAAGCTTGCCATTTTGGGCTCTCTTTAAATGAGGATTGGCTGGTTTACTGAAGGCACAAGTTATTTTGGTTCAGCCTAGCTGTAGGGGGAAAAAATTTATATGACCTGCGTTACAGAAAAGATCAGAGCATTCTATTAATATCCACTACATTTAAAATGCATGTGATTCTACACATTAATTATTTGCACATGGTAGCTTATCTGAAGATAGCCAGGAAATTGTCAGTGAATCTTAAATTATGCTGAAAATCATGAATTTATAATCAACATTTTCAACACTCACTGAAGGTGGATGTTCGGATTTAAAATACTGTCCTGGACATAATTTCACAAAAGCATTTCCAACTTTCAACATTTTGGTACTAACTCTAATTAAACTGAGTTTTTAACCTTTGTTTTAGGGGAGGAAGAAGAGAGCCAATCTAAAATCACTGCCCTGATGACAGGGAGACTCACGCAGATGCAAGAGAGATACCTGCTTTCCTTCCCAATTCAAAGCTTACTTCATGCTTCATACATTGCCCAAGACCCCAGGAAATTTTCAGCAAACAGAACATAATTGTATAAACATTTCAATCTCAGTGAGCACCATTTTCTCAGAAAAAGAAAGATGTATTTGAAAAGCTTGATCAATTCAGTATCTGTGTTTAATTTCTGTTCATGCTACAAAACTCATTGTGTGAAGCTAGGTTTGTAATTTCTATTTCTATTATGTTCTTTTCTAGTGGTAAAATGGGAATATGACCTTCCTCTACTTTTATTTCTATTTTAAGGTCCTTGGGCAGAAGACTGTCACTTTCCTTGTGTGTGTATATTTACACACAAAGTAAAAAGCAAAACAGTTTTGGATGTCAGCTCATTTGTAGCATAGATAATGTTTGTTCTTCTATTGCTCTATTTAAAAAAATATAGTCAACAGTTAGGAAGTGCAACTCAGAGTTATTATTTGCCATACATGACTTGAATATTATATATTTAAATAAAATATTGAATTATTTGAAGGAATGGAATTATTTTATGCCATGTGTTTCTTTGCAGAACAATATGACAGTAAGATAACATTTTGCAATTTCAGATCATTTCCCATGGCAAGAAAATTATATTTGCCAGCCAGCTGGGGTTTTTTCTCCATTTAATGTACACATGATAGATACCGGTTAGGACTGATGGTTTTAGTAGAACATAGTTCACAACTAAGTCTAATAACTGATACAATCATAGAAAATCATGTATCAGCTTCTGGTATTTTCAGCTCTCAAAATCTAATCATGCCTTTCAGTGTTAGAAATCTCTATTTTGTTTCTAGAGTAAGATGGTTTTTAATGAATTTAATTACATGTTATGATAACACATTATACAAGATACAGAATGTAATACATAGTAATAGACAATGTATCATACAGAATAATGTATATTCTATGATAATATATTAATAGGTTTAATAATATTTACTGTATTTATAATATTTACTATATTTATAACTATATTAAGTTTACATTGGTTGTATTAATTTTCTTATACAGAATTATGTATAAAGAAAGGGATTTGCTTGTTTTAATTGTGACAGTAGCAGCTGTTTTTGTGTCTGACACAGGGGGCTCCTGCCATTGTTTATCAGTACCTAGGACAAATCTAGGACTTTGGCAATCTAAACACGCAAAATACAGCAGAAAAAGAGAAATAGAGAAAACAAGATTGGCCCAAATCAGGTTAGTTAATAGGTCAGTAGCAGAGCAAGGTATTAAACTGAAGCAGTTGCTCAGACAGATACGCGTGTTCCTGCTAGTCAGCCCACCTGTTAATATGTATATTTGTTCACAGCCCAAAGGAAGATTTGAAGCAGCAGTAGTCCCCTATTTGGTCCAGCATTATGAAACATAACATAGCAACAATAACATTACCCAGTGGCAAAGTTTAAAATATCACTTATTTTTGCCAGAGTTATTCTCCACCTGCAATATCCTAACACAAGCATGTACTTCTCAAGTGAAGCAGCCGTAAATCAGGATACTGAATGACACAACTTACAAAACATTGGCATGAAGAAGTGATCTCAGTAGCCTCCATCTCACCAATTCATTGATGCAATCCATATATTAATTTCTTACAAGCTGAATTTCTCAGCCATCTCCCCCTGCCATATTTTACTGGCCTCCGTTGCTGAGGACCAGGTTATACAAAGTAAGAGGTAATAATTACAGCTCTCTCGCCACACACACCCCGGAATAGGTAATAACCAGCAACTTATTAAAATCTCTGTCTTTCTGATTCACAATACATAAAGCCAACTGCAGCACATTCTGCTAGTCTTATCCATAGAAAATAGACTAGGAGGAATTCTGCAATGCTACACTGCACCTCAAGCCAAAACCAGATAAATAGAGAGAAACTCTTTTATCCCAAATATTCTTGCTTTATTTGAGGTGTCCTATGAGGTTACTTTTTGCCTTTCTATTTCCTTCTCAAACTTTTGCATAATCAGCTGGGCTAGGTAACGTTTGGGCACAGATCATCAGATTCATGTTAGCACAACACAAATAGCAGCAGTTGAGTTTTATTCAGAGTAGTTCTGGGACTAAATGTGCACGCACTGGAGAACTCTCTCCTGCATGCATTTTGTATTTCTTCCTCTCAATTTTTTTGCCTATCAAATCCTAAGCAGTTGAAATGAACCCTACCTCTAATCAATAAATACACTTCCAAAACATGAAGCTCAGAACTTGCAAGTAGACCTGGTTTTGGGAAACTGTAGGAAGCTGCCGTGAACACTGCTGGATCTCCAGTTAGACATTCAAACAAAAATATCCCAAATTCACTACTGCTTTTGACAATACGTGCCAGAGAAACAAAGTAAATGAACTATAACACCTTCATAAGGAGGCCTCCATTTTTTTCTCAGCTGCAAGCTGATTATTTGCAGCAAACCTCCAAGATATTCTTGCCTCTCTATTCAATATCTTCTTCTTCTCATCTTGGGTGCTCCCTTTATTTCATGCCTCCATTTTTTAGCCCCCCACTGTCTACCATGTCAGTACACCTTTTCATTAACCACTCTTTTTTCCATTCTTTTCCCATAATCCTTTCCTCATCTTTCTCCTCCATGGGGTGCTAGCTTCTCCTCCTCTCATTGGAGAGCCACACTCTTCTTTCTGATCCCTGCAAATGAAGATCCCTTCTTTTACTCTTCCCTCTATATACCACTACCTTAGATGATGACTCCGTTTTAACCACAAACATTAGTATTCACGTATATTAAGATTAGGGTAAAGCATTTTCTTGGTTTAGTGCATAAGATACAGAAAATACTTTTTCATTGTTGCGCAGCATTATTAGACACAATTTGATTAGTTTTGTTTGTTTTAACCTGCTTTTGAAATCCTGGTACTAATCAGTATCTGCAGTGAGAGACTGCACTATTTGGGCCAGAGTTATGAGTCATCATGCATTTCTAGTACACACAACAGGGAAAAGCTTTTGTTTCTTGTAAAATTCTACCAGTCTGACACCTGTGTGACAACTTAATTCATCCACCTCTGCAAGTTAGTCAGCTCCACTTCTATACAGAGGAAGTATGAACAAGCTGCAAGAGTTCAGTGCAGATAAAACATCACCACTGACTAGTTACTAGAACTGCTAAATCTGGACAAGTGCACCAGGACAGTCAGGAACCCGACCCTCCTTCCCTAGCTTTTAGACACATCCAGTCGCACAATCCAAAGGAGTAAAGAGTAGCCAGTAGATCACTAGTCATCATTTTTCCAAGCCTGAAAGTAAGTTTTACCTTAAAAGCTTAACTGATTTTTGTAACAAGAGACAGAGGAAGCCCAGTGAGTCCATCTTAAGAGGCCAGATCAACGCTGTAGCTTGGAGCAACTCGAGTTTGGTAGGTGAGACCCATTGCAGTCCCCACCAGCTCTCACAAGAGCTCTCACAGTATTACCACAGCCCAGAGAAAAGTGGGGCAGCAGCTGCTTACAAGCTGAAGCTTCAGACCAACTTTCAGAGAGCATCTTAAGTATTTAAAAGGTCAAATAAACAAGGGGGTTTTGATCACTCCCTCCATGGTCTTTTCTTGTTGTTATTTTACTGAGAAAATCTGGGGAAAACATGCTGCTGTTTTTATAGTGCAACACGATTGGCAAACCCCCACTTTAGAGAAGTGTAGGTTGTAGCACGCATGACTAACGATTAATGATGCTCATTAAAAAAATGAAGTTCTGATGAAATTCATTAATGCTTGGCTTGAGTCTTGCTAACAGTTATGCAACATTAAGAGCAAGGCAATTACAGATCTTGGCTGCAACTCATTGAGAGATAAAAGAATACCCTTTTCCCTGTTTAACTCAATGTACGACATGCAGTACTACAAAAATAAGCTGTCTTGAAAAAGCTTCTTCAACAATGAGACACAGTCTGCAGCTCCATTGCCACCTGCGGGTAAGTGCTGGAGTCTGTCATCCCACTCGATTTCCCAGGGCACAGAGAAATAAAGGTATCAACAGAAATTAACTACAATAATGAGCCCTGCTTCTGACTTGCCTCAGTCAGTCACTTGCAGTAGACACCACCTTCGGCCTCTCAGGTGACTGCTATTATTTGAACAATTTTATGTATTGCTCTTTCACACTCCTAAAAGTTTAAAAACCAGATGAGCAGCTTGCTTCTAAATAGCAGAGCAAGAGACCAGGATAAGGATGAACTGCAGATTAATTGTAGGGAATATTAACAGGGAATTGGAAGCAGCTTATGTCTGGAGTCTCAAGGAAGGCTTCCAAAAGAGTGTGTGACAAGACGTTCGCACTCCTGTCTCAAAGCCAGTTCCTGATGAAAGAAATGTTTTTGGCGCTACATGTCAGTGATCAAAGCATACTGTGGGGCTTTAAAAAAAAAAAGCCTTCTCTACCTGTTCAGTGGCAAGTGCCAATTCCGAAAGAGAACTGTCCGCAGTGCGCACCTGTGGATGTGCATAAGAGATTCCAGTGCACTCTCACTACAGCTTGACTCTGCAGTGCGAATGGAAATAAAGCCTTCTATTTAATGTATCTATTAGCCTATAAACATCCTATATAACACGAATCAGCTTTCTATTGTTATTAAGGGTAAATGTGCTATTTTTAATTCACTCAGGGAAACTCCTAGAAATGCACATTTTATATAGTTGACATTTCAATACATTATGTATTGGAGTCCACTACACATGCCACTGTTCTCCCTCCTATTTTGTGTCTCTAGTTTGCTCTATCTTGAGGAAAATAAATAACCTATTCAGGACCATATTTTCTGGGGTGGCCTCAAAAAACCCTCTTCCTTACTTCCCACGGACAACTTCTAGCTCAGTAAGAGCTTGCTCTATTTTCTGGCCAAGTTGTGAATGAAGGATTTTCACCAGGGGAAGAAAAGAAAGATCCCACGTTACAACATATTATTTCATCAGCACAGGAGATCTCCTCTTCACTGTAATTACAACAACAAACAAAGAATAGCCACAACTTAGCTCTGTGGAAAGTTCTGAGGATTTAGGCAGTGGATGCCAGAGAAACACCATCTCTTGGCTCTAAGCAGCAGCAGTTCAGTAGGGATGAGAAACCCTAGATAACCAGCCATAGTCTGAATATTTTCTATTAAATTGAAAAACAATTCAACTCACCCATTCTGTAGTAGTAGTACTTCAGCAGCAAAAAGCTCCATGGAAATAGGCCACGTGTTTAGGTCAAGAGCCAGCAACGGAGTGTTTTGAGAATCTCGGGCTGCCGAAGTTGTGTGTATAGAGCATCACTCCGTGATCATTACGCTTCCAGAAAACAGAGTTAAAAGGTGGAGGCCTTGCAAATTAAGAAGGAAATACATACAAAAACCTACTTAAGCAAAGACATATAGGCTCAAGTCTCCAGTGTCCTACAACGCTGGGTCAATGCTTTTTCATAGTCTAAAGGTTACTCTACTTTTGCACTCAACAGAACTTTTAAGGTTTTGCTTTATTTGCTTGTTGCCTGTCCCTTACTACACATACACAAACTCTGATAACACCTTAATCAAGCCCACTATGAACAAGACCAAAATTTTGTATTTGGTGTATGCAGGAAACGCCCATTTTCAGTGACACGGATGGCAGGGCACAGATTTTGGCCCAAGGAATGTTTTCCTCAAATTCACTGCAGGCAACTGCACAGGGTTAACTCAAGCCCACATAAAATCTGTATCATGGTGAAATCATTCTCTTTAGGGTGCACAATCACGACGAAGGAAGCAGAGTTTTGTTGATGTACATCAAAACATTCCAGTTAACCCCCAAGCAAGTATTTAACGTTGTGCCACTAGCACTGGATGCAAAGCCTTTCCTCAGCGTCATGGATCAGCCTGTAAAATAGGTCCCCCGTAGTTAACATGGCCTTTATTGTGCACAAATTAAACTTCAGAGCAGCCAAACTTCACATGCTTTCCTCCATTTCCTCAATGGTAGTGATCCCTCCTGACAGCCATGTTCCATCTAATTCCTGCCTCCCAGATGTGACATTTCAGTGGTCAATGACCAAGCCTATTTAATACGCAAAACTGTTAGAAGACTTAACTTTGTGCAAGCCAAATACTGGCTCAAAGTATTATTTTTAGCTGGGTTGTTAATCCCAGAAAGAGGTGTACATTTGAGCACAAGTCAAAAGCCTTTAAGAACTCTGAAGTATTCCGTATCAGGTGCTTTCAAACCTGGGGAAAGCAAAATCATCACAATATATGCTAACAGTGCAGTTAGAAACAAACTTTATTGTTGCAGTTTGAAATTATTTACACAATATAAATCTCTTTGAAAGGTACATTACTTCATTTAATCAGTGGTAGAAGGCCTTATAATAGCTTCAATAACATTTAGTTCAAAAGAAATACAATTCACTCCAATGGATAAATGATGCATCTAAACTCCACAACACACAAGAAGGGTCATGGGGACCTTTTGGGGGG
This sequence comes from Haliaeetus leucocephalus, assembly GCF_000737465.1. Lineage (NCBI taxonomy): Eukaryota > Metazoa > Chordata > Aves > Accipitriformes > Accipitridae > Haliaeetus > Haliaeetus leucocephalus. The sequence goes on along the minus strand of NW_010972642.1, from coordinate 238,097 downwards.
ATGACAGTGCTGGTAGATGACAAAAGCGTATTTGTAAATTGAGCTTATTTTATTCACAGGACATAAATGGACTCTTGTTTAAAAGAACACTGAAAAATAAGCAGTAACAAAAAAAAAGACACAAAACTGAATATATCCCTAATATGCTATGGCCCTGTTTCTGCAAGTATTTAAAGGGTTTTAGATAACTGGATTAAGAGGCTTGAGATAGAACCAATGAATCTAACTTTAAGTCATATTTAAGAAAGATTGGATACATTCTTGGTGCTGAGACTATTCAACGCACTTCTGTACAAAGCAGCATTATTAACTACCACAGACTGCATCTGAGATACAAAATGTTAAAAGGAACATTTCTACAAAAAAAAAAAAAAAAACAAACTTTCACACACTGAAGACTTGACACCTACCATTTTTTTATAACACTTAAGAATTACTACTACCAAAAGCTTAGAAACATATACTTTTTTCCAGTTCACATTGCATTTTATGGCATTCTATACAACATTTTTATGTTTCTCTTCCATAGTCTCTTACCTTGTGTTTTGAATGGATCTCTATGTGGGGTAAAAAACAAACAAACAGAAAAACCCACTTAACATAGAAAAAACACAGTTGCAATACAACAAAAATAGGCTGGTGCAGTACCTGAAGCTATTTCAGCATTTATTTTCAAAGTTCGTTAGATTTCAAGTAACTTCTTTGCTTTCTAAATGCTCACACAACTTTTAATTTCCACCAAGTTTTCTCTGTGTCATCTCTCTATAAATATCAATCAAACATATTTGGGAAGTCCATGAATGAAGTTGCACACCATAGGCAACCAGAGACAGGAGCTCAACCATTTTGAAGGCTACAGAAACCTACAGAAACAGCCAATGTAAAACCTTGAACCAGAAGTTTGGTCAACTGGTGAAGTCTGGCCAGTTCCAAGATCGTAACAGGCTTCAGGGCCATTTCAGCCAGTTTTCTGACATTTCACAATAATAATAAAACCCTTTAATAAAAGAATCTCGTGCAGCCCACCACCTACACTATTAAATACACAGAAAAGCCCAACACACACTTATATGTTGCAAATTGATCAACAGCATAGGGCTTTTTTTAATAACCTTTTGGAACATTTCTTCCTTCTCTCCACCCAGGTTGACTGGTTTCCAAATCACAGGAACTTAATCTCTACAGATCAGACCAACTGGAAAAGTCATTTAAAAAAAAAATTCAAACCAATGCTTTTTCCAGTGTTTTACCACATCACTTAGATGGAGCACCTCCATACAGGTGGCACATGCAAACATTTCACACATTTTCCTTTCCATTCCAGAGGTCTATAAGCCACAAAGTTTGGTTTCTTCCAACATGTCCCAACTGGATTTGTGTGGTTTCTCACTGCCAAGAGCCCCTTCCTTAAAAGTTGTGCAGTTGGCTAACAGAACACCTACCTTGCACAATACCAAAGGTCATGGCTTTTCCCGTCTTTCACAACTAATGAAAACAATCAGCTTGCAGCCCACAGTAATAAAAAAAAAGGGGGGGGGGGGGGGGGGAGAAGCTCGCGTACAGGTTCAAC
>NW_010972642.1:206049-236517 GCF_000737465.1 Haliaeetus leucocephalus | reverse complement strand
AAAAAAAAAAAAAGGGGGGGGGGGGGGAGGAGAATCAGCTGCAAGGCTGCTCAACATCAGCCTTGCACAACCTCAAGATTTGCTCAAATGCTTTGTGTTCTAAGACTATAATTACAACCTGCCAGGTGTGGAAGAGATGATAGGAGACGGTAGCCAATTCCAGTAGTTTAGTAATACAGCACACCTCAGAAGGCATCCAAGAACACAGTAAACAACACAAAAACATTAAAACAAAGCAAAAATAGACAGCCACCTCAAACACAGACAGGTAAGATGTGGTCAACCTCCTCTGCAAATTAGAGGAAGGACTACACCAAGCAAGAGATTATATTCCCCCGGGTTATAGAACAAAGTTCTGTTTAATCAGAAAGTTACCTAAATTTGTTTTAAGATTTCTGCTGGTAGGAGTAACAAAAGAATATTTTTGTAAGCTTTTGTTAGCTGCCAAAGGCTGTTAAAAAATCTGAACTTCATTTTGAAACAAACTTTACCTTTTACCATTCACTCTTGTCCTTAAACCATGCAGGTAAATAAGCATATCCAATACCTTGCTACATTAAAAGCCCAAGTTTCCATGTGAATTATTTCCCTTTACTTATAGTCAATGAGCCCATCCCTCCTCTTGACTAATGCTTCTTTGATAAACTCACTTCCCAGGACCCTAGTAACATAACATGTCAACACTGATAAGCATGCATACCTTTCATCCAGAGCAGGTAAAGCTGACAGGATGTACAAACTGTATCAAGATCAATTTGTCAGACGGACAATGAGATTTACACACCAGTATTTTCCAGCAGAGTTATTAAACGCAGCAGTGACAAGAATAAACTAACAGCTTGAAGGACACTATGGAGTTCAAAACAGACAGCGAAAGGCAACAGTAATGAAACAGTCAGGCATTTGGGAAAACTATGCTTCATTATGTCTGTGCTTCCAAGATTAAAGGCCTCTTCAGAAAGGGAATTCCTACACAAAAAAATTCTGATGAGAAGTCATGTACTGACTAAATAGAATACAATTTTAGTCCAAAAGGAAATAGTGATGATTAAGCATGGAAAGGAAACTTCTATAGTCATGTTTCCCCTAATGAAGTAGGGCTGTGGACACAGGGAGAAGGGGGAGGGAATGGCACACAGGGGAAATACCTCAGTTAAGTTTCAAATAGTCTAAAGGGGCTACCAATAGTTCTAGTGTTGAGGAAAATGACTGGCAGAACTATTTTAGTGATTTGGGCATTTATTATGAACATTTACAAGTTAGCAACTAATCCTATTATAAGGCTATATTGACCAAAAACATTAAGTTGGGGGACTTCTATCACAACTAACTCAACTGCTGTCACCATGGGAGCGCACCCTTTAAGAGTACTTCAACATGCTTATGTTTAGAAGTCACCAGCATTCGAGAACGTATAGGAAATTTTTGGAAGTTTAAACAATTTTAACAGCTTTCCCTATTCCACAGGTACTACATGTACCTCCAACACAGTTTGCCCTATTATTAGAATAGGCTTTCTCTTGATCTTAGTTCCATATGAATTCCTTTATTCCCAGAATCATTCCCAAGGGCAAGATGTCAAAAAAGCTTACAGGGGAAAAAAAGACACCAGACACTCAAGGCTATAAATGGATACCTTAACAAAAAACTATTATGCTCTGTTACAGGTCAATTTAACAAAAGAAGTCCGCACACAGAGTTAAGATTTCTTCTTTACATCAAAATTTCTACAAAATAGGAGAGAATACAATGCAATACACGAGTCCATAAATGCAAGATACAGTACAATTCACACTAATTTACAAATGGTTATTTACACTGTTGTATATACATATACAGTCAGACCTGGTTAATGCAAATTTGGTAAGTCCTTTTAAAATGCAAATCAAAAAGTGTAAACAAAGGAATTTAAAATTATGTGACAAGAGACTAGTTATCATTCAGAAATCTGTAATGCTTAGGTGACATAAGAAATTAGGCATGGATTAGCCAGATCTGACTGCAGAAATGAGAAGAAAAAAATTCACACTATTCTGCTTTACAAAAGCAACCAGGCCACTATGGTCTATTGACTTGATGCTATTTATGCAAGAATGCCCTTACTAATAATTCTCTTCATATTTACAATATAGGTTTAACTACAGTAAGAATTATTAATTTTGGCATTCATGCCCTTAGCTTAACATAAAGGCAAAAGAATATCTTCTTGGCAAGTCACAGTCAAAACTACTACAGGATGTTTCTAGAGCTCAGTCATTTTTTGTCCTCCTTCAAGTATCTTAACATTTCTATTAAGGAGACTGAGATAAATTAATTGAAACAAGTACATGTTCTCTAGTTCGGTGCTCTAGTACCTAATTTACATTCAGAAGGTCCTGTATTCACAGTTTCAAGCTACCTTATAATCTGCAATGCTATTGCAAACTACTACTTCAAGCTTAACACATCTGTAGATATTCCTTAGCAAGTGAGAATATCTGAGTGCTACTGGTTCAAACGATGTGGAACAAGGCTCAAGGTAACTGGCATTTCATTTTGGAAAATGTTTTACAGTATTTCCTCAGAACTTAATCAAGAATTGTTTTAATCTGCACTTGTCTTGAAAGAAAGCTGATGCAAAGCAGCATTTCAGTGTGTAAAATCAACTTCAACATGCAAAATGAGAGCCTCTACCAGTACTGCAAAGTCAACCACTGTAACCTGTGATGATCTTTGTGCTTCTTCAAAGTGGCTCAGGAAAAGCTTGCAGTATTTACTATCTGCTTCAAAGTGCTTTTATGGGATTCAGTGGAACTTCACTCCACAAGAATGAGATTGAGCTGCACTCATGAAGAGCTTTGGTTCTGCAGAAGCAAGCTTCCGCTCCTACAGTTATTGCTACTTGAGCTATACAAACAAAAATACTACTGAAAAAAATACACTAACTCCAAACTTAAATAGTACTGGTACCTGAAAAGGGAATGTGTTTTGCCAACTGTTGGAAAAGTTAGGATCTGTCAAATGTTAGATTTCCCAAGACCAAGTGAACTTCACAGCCTTTTTCAAATATTTCACAGATACAAAGCAACACTGCCAGAAATAAAGCCACCACTTGAAGAAAATAGTAGTAAGAGTTCAAAAATCTTTATCACTCTTACTTCCAAGCACATCTTGCTGAACTTAAAGGGACTACTACCAAGACAGCAAGGTATTATTCAACATACGTCAATAATGTCAACAGGGAGAAAGTACGGAAGATTGAAGTCTTCAGTGCTTTCATGAGCTCTAGCAACATCCTTGATAACTGCTACAAAGGAAAACATAAATGTCTATTTTAGCTATTTGTTTCTATTTAACTACCAGGAAAATTTGTCCAGTTTAGTAGCCTCCAGCTAACAAATGCTAACGAAAATAGTTACCTAATTTCAAGTTAGAAAAAAATCCCAGTTCTCTCATTTGTATTAGGATTTTTAAGGTTTTGACTGAAGGAAATAAAAAAAAATTGGAAAGATATGAATATAAACAAGAGGAAAAAAATCCCAAACCTTGCTTTTGTAAAATAACAGAATGCCATTCAAAATGGTCTTTCAATGTGAAAATTTTTCATTCACATCAATTTTCTTTGTCCTGAATCAATCCAAGCTTTTGTAAAGCACATATGTATATATATGTATGCGTGTGTGTATACACATATACACATATATACACACAGCAGTGTGCCATAAAGCAATTTTGAATAAATATCTTTGCTAGAGCCTGTACAACAGACTCCCCACAATATTTACTCTTCAGGTAAGTTTGTGTTTGCACCTGTATATGCACACACACAGACTTTGTACATGTGGGCACTTATGTGACCAAAGTGCAAAGTTTTTCAGAGTATAATCAGAGTTGAGTACATGCCTGTCCAACTCCACACTGCATTGTTGGGTTTTATTTGTCTGTTGTGGGTTTCTCCTCCTCCCACCCCACCCACCCCCCTCCCCCTTCCAGATTTAAAGCCTCTTTTCCACACGAAATTATACATTGTTTAAGTAAACATTTTCTTTTTGATTCACATTTTGTAATCCAGACCATTCTTGGTATCATAGCTTTAAGAAATAAGAAAACGTGTGTGACGATCAAAGCCCCACTGTTCAAGTCATATACTTTTCCATATTATCCTTCAAACTGGAGACTTTGAAAAGTAATTCACTGCCACAGGAAAAAACAAACAAAAAAACCCAAAAATACAAAACAAAAAACCCCAGACATACCAGAATCTGCAACTACAGGACCAAGCATTTAAGACTAGAATCCAAGGTTAGAAGATGACAAAGCAGAAAGATGTCAACAATATACGAACTGTAAACCTAAGTGTCTGCTCCCCAGTACAACAGAATCTCTGTTCACTAATCTTCAGTTCAATAGTCCATTCCGCTAGATACTGCTGAAGCACGTCAAATATAGACACTAGAATAGTGTTCAAGTTTAGAATCAAGGTTCAAAATGGAATATAGTTTTTGAATAGGGCTCTTTTGCTTTAAAAGTACACTTAATAAACAAGCAGCTTTCCCACAGAGAAGTTAGAGATGGTACCTTGTCCATCTAACACTATGATGGTATATATCCTCAAAGAATCTGATGGCCAACAGAACTTTCGCATTTCTACAGCTTAACGCATCAAGAAGGAAAAATCAAAATGTTATTTATCATTTCAGCAAGCTGGTTGATTCTTATACAAAAGAAAAGTACCATCATATGGAAAGCTACCTTTTTTGTTTTTAAAAAAGAGGGAAAAAAATAAAGATCGTCTTAATCTTTTTCCCTGGTTACACCACAGCGGTGATCTCTCAAGTCTATTATCACTCATTTTGCTTGTATACATCTAAAACATTAATATTCTCTGACCATGTTTTCTTTAATATAAGTTAATGCAACTGCAATAAAATAAGTTGTTTAAACAAATCCTTTGGAACAACTTCACTGTCTGCACCCAACTTTTACAAAAATGATGAAAGCAGCAATGGAATCATGTTAAACTTGTAATAAATAATTCACATACAACATATGTTAAATTACAGAGAAGGATTAAATTGCCATTTCTACAACTTTTTATAGATTTAGCAAGTTTCTAATCCGTTTTATATCAACAGCAGTACGTATGATCTTTATATTAAATTTAACATTGAAGGACTGTTTAGAGGCATTATTTATAAAGCAAGAACCACCAAGTGAGCATTACAGAACTTCAACAAATATTTAGCTTTTTTCCAGTATCTGTTCTCAGAAAAGATTCAGGCGTTGTCTATCCACTTGGTAAGTTTCTTCCTCTTCATTACTCAGGAAGAGTTAGTGTCATGACCTCCAGCTTCATTTTGAAATACTGGTTAAACCGAACAATTGCATACCTATTCAAAGGAAGAGAGAGATTTGAAGTTAAGAGCAGATAACTCCTTACACAAAACCAGCCACGCTAGGTGGGACTAGTCAAAAGTCCACCTACCCCAGTACACTGTTTCCAACATTGACCTTTAGCAGCTGCCAAAGGAAGAAATTAAGAACAGAGCAACCATATTATGGTACTTCCTCAGCACCACCACCCCACTCCCAGCTTGCTACAGTTTGCAAAACAGATGCTGTTCTGGAATTATCAAAGGTGGTGTTTTTGTGTTTAATAGTTCTTAACAGAGTGTCCAACAACAGACAGCTACAATTCCAGAGAAATCCTATCTTGATCATTGCAAGAATGACATTTTATTCAAAACTGACAAGTTTTCAGGTTCTACCACCTGTGCTTTAACTTGGGGTTTTTGTGCCATCTAGTGGTTACTAACAAGTACTTCTACTTGAGAATAATTAGATGCAAGAAGAAATTCGTATTTGTCTCATTTACAAAAATAACACAACTAAGCCTAGTAAACTGGCTTAGTCTCTGCAAAAAATTCTAAAGTGTGATCTTTTACCAAATGAAATTATTAACTTTATCACCTTGCCCAGTCCCCAATAGAAAGATGAATTCCTCTGCTTGTCACCATGAAAGACCATTTAAAAAAATGCCAAAGACGTACATATACACCATTGGCCAGCATCTCAGGAAACAGAACTTAACATTCATTAGCTTTACAAAGACTCTTTAAAAAAAAATTAGGAATTTCCAAGATCAACACTCCATGCAACAAATAGTAAACAAGCCCCTTTGTACAAAACAGCCCTGATTCCTGACTCTTTGTCCTGGTTTTGGCTGGGATAGAGTTAATTGTCTTCCTAGTAGCTGGTATAGTGCTATGTTTTGGGTTCAGTATGAGAAGAATGTTGATAACACTGATGTTTTCAGTTGTTGCTAAGTAATGTTTAGACTAAAGTCAAGGATTTTTCAGCTTCTCATGCCCAGCCAGCAAGAAGGCTGGAGGGGCACAAGAAGTCGTGAGGGGACACAGTCAGGGCAGCTGACCCAAACTGGCCAAAGGCCATGTAACATCATGTCTAGTATATAAACTGGGCGGAGTGGGGCTGGGGGGAATCACTGCTCAGGAGTAACTGGGCATTGGTCAGAAGGTGGTGAGCAATTGCATTGTGCATCACTTGTATATTCCAATCCTGTTGTTAGCATTACTGGTTTCTTCCTTTCTGTTCTGTTAAACTGTTCTTATCTCAACCCATGAGTTTTACCTTTCCCCCCCCCCCCGATTCTCTCCCCCATCCCACTGGGTGTGGGGGGAGTGAGTAAGCAGCTGCATGGTGCTTAGTCACTGGCTGGGGTTAAACTGCAACACTTGAGTTGGAAATGTAGGTCTTGCATCTGACAGATAGTACACCATACTGACCAACTTGGCATTTATGCCTTTGTCTCTCCAACAAAAAAACAAACCCCACACTCAATGCCCCAAAACATTTACTCCTTTAGTTATGTTCCTTGCCTTGTTATGCCACGTGTTTTAGCCCAGGGGCACATACCAATATAGAGAACTTTTAGCAACAAAAAGCACAGACAGACAACTTTTACTGTCTTGTTTTTTCTTAATTTTTAAGAGTTATAGTATGATCACATAGATCAGGTCTGTTGCTCAGACCTCATAGTTTCTGATAGCTGGGGTGCTGGACTAGATGGCCCCACAGGTCCTTTCCAGCCTCAAGTATTATATGTAGGAAGCACACTTACCCTAGAAAATCGAAGTCAATGGTGGAATATTTAGCTTGAATTAGAGCCCACAGTCCCCAAAAGAAGTGGGAAGCCTGAAAGAAAAATATTTAACATGTAAACATATTCTTGCATCAAGACAGAAAGTTACCTACAAGAGAACTCTCAAACCCCAATCTTTTTGTAAAGTTATTTGATATCTCTTTACCAAAAAGACTCATAAACAAGTATTATAGAATTAATTACTGGCAGTTAGAAGAGTAAATCCTGACTCTCCATGTGTCACTTGGAAGAAAAATAATGTTGCATTTATGAAATAGGCCATCTATTAAGTAGACTGTTGTACAACCATATACACCATGTTAAAAAATGCACATAAATAAGACTATCTCATGTCTACTGATGCTACCTAAGTTTGTTATTCTAAACATATTCAACTCTAGTGCAAATACAAAATTCCTTTTGAATCTTTGATTACAACCCTTAGGCCATTATAACTACAACTCACTTTCACTACTGACTTGGACAAAGAGATATGATCTGTAGCTATATAAGAGAATCTCTAATTCATCAGCATTTACACAAATTTCTCATCTGTTCCAAACTTACTTCTGAGTCCAGATAAGTAGTCTGGAAGCACATGTTCAGTTTCAGATTGAAACTATGGATTACATTAATGATATGATTGCTAGTATACTTCAAATGAACAAATAACATGTAATGGCCATGAGCTTGATACTCTCCTTGTGTAAGACCTTTCTGGACTACCCAGGTTACAAGTGATATACTTCAGACTTCTGTTCAGTAAATAACTGCTTACAGTAATTACCTAAATTGCTTCCCGAAACTTGCATGTAACACTTTACCAAAAGCGTAGAAGACACACGCACGCACACATGCCTGAGAACACCTTAAAATGGCAACTATTGTACATACACGTGAATCTTTCTTGTACCTGCAGTTTAAATAACTTCACCTGATAGCAAGCAGTTTGGCATTTTACACCAGCATCCAATAAGTTTAGTTTGTATTTTCTCTTAACAAAGCTTCCCACATTAACTGACACAAGAGTGTTTGGCAGTATTTATGCATCATGTGTGGTCTATAGTCAAGTCTTGAGCTGTTCTCCAGGAACTCTATCCTCTTAAACATTAGCATGACCATAGTTTAAACTGACAAAAAAATGCTATGTATTTTAAAACAGACCACCAGCCTACTTAATTGCAGATCTTTCCTAAATGAATGGGACAGCTGAATTTAACAGTAACAGTCGATAATAAGTTTTTAAAAGAGTAAGAACAAGCAAGCTAGTATTTTTAAGGGCTTGTTTAATAATTGTCTTCCTGGAATGTGAACTGTAGGTGTGCTTGAATTAGTTAGAAAGAGGACTGAAATAAGGCCACTGGCTTTTTAGCCTTAGTCTGCCTATGAATAGTTTGGCATGCTATTCTTCAGGAGAAAGCAAAACAAAAGTTACCTAGCTATTGGGTAAAGGCACTTTTGCTGTAGCAATTCCTGTCACATCCTCTAGGCAAAACAAGATCAGCACTAGTTGGAAAATGTAACAAAAATAATGTGAACGTATAAAGTATCTTCCGAAATCCCACAGAGATTGAGTTTGGAAAAAAGATGATGACATCTTCAAACTGCTTCTAACAGCATACATAATTGGGACATTCAAAGACTCAATGCCACACCTATTTGACTTATTCTACCTCCATGAATTACACTTGATGTGGGTTTTTTTTCCATGAAGGACAAGGCACCAAACACAGATCAAAATTGAACACACTCCATCCTTTCAAAGGGAAAGAACAAGGGAATGAAGCTTTTACATCCAAAGTCTGCAAAAGACAAACTGACAAATAGAAGACAGCTTGTAACACATGAGATACAGGAGGAGCAGGGAGCAGAGTAACACAGCCAGTCCTCACACTCTACAGAAAGGCAGAACTTCTGGGGAACCACATGAGACTAACATGTGCACTTCACTACCATTTAAACCACTAAGCCAACCAAACCCAAATCTAAAAGCAACTTGCTGCTTGCCAAGACACTGCAGGCAAGGAAAGAGTTAAGGTAGTACTGAAAGACTCTAGAGTGACCCAATTACCTGTTAAAAACAATTCTTAAAAAAACCTGAAGTATCCTAGTTTCACTCTAACAAAATTTTAACATCTTATTTTAAAAAGGCTTTTTAAGTCATAAGATTTATAGGTCTTCATGAAGCACTACCTTGCTCTTCTGCCTTACCATTACAATAGCACAGACCTACCATAAGCTCTAGCCAACTCAAAAACATGCCAGACCAATAAGCAGCCAATAGAAATACTCACTAAAAGCTCATCTCCTTGTTTGCTGAATGCTCACTGCCTCTTTCACTAGGAATATTCTACAGAGAATTTTTAACACACAACATAGCAGAAAGCTTCCATAGGCCAGGTTAAAGAAGTATCTTCTTACATTCCACAGCGCTCAGAATAAGAAACTGGCAATTAGATTTGTCCATAGAGTAGCAGGCTTCTCTTTAGCATTTTAATATATTCTAATCAAGTGTTTGTTATTTACCAGTGCAAACTGATTGACTTGGACATATAGAACTTCAACTTCTTTTTCACTGACTTCTGTGCCAAATCCTTTATATTCTTTGTAGGCCTCAAGGTAAGATCTCAGCCATTGTTCCTGTAATTTTCTGTTAGGATAAAGGCTGTAGTCTACCTCATTTACTCCTAGAAAAAGAAAAAATACCTATTAGAACCTTCTGGTGTCTAAAAAGACCATTAGAATCACATTACTGGACTACTTCCCTCCTCCCCACCCTCAACACACATGCACAAACTGATGTGGACTAATTAATATCAGTGTTTTTATTTTGACCTGACTTTATCAGTTACATGTTGGCAAGAATGTCTCTCACACAAATCAGAGCTTTCAACGTAGCAGAGAGTTTTATGCTATATATGTTTTCAGCCACATACATGTTCTTTGAGAGAAGCCTCAAGAAAAAGTATTTGCATTATGAAACAAAAGCCCTCCCAAACATATCAAATATTACACATTTCATAGGAAAAGGGACTTCTATGCAACAATATCCAAAGCTGAATCCAGATGCATATACATCGTCACCAACTAAGCTCAAATATGAGAAAAATTTACTAGCAGTCTATTTCTCTCCTCCACAGGGTATTAGTAGAATTAGAAGTCTTATCTCCATAACCACTCTTTTTGCCGCATTTTTCTTCCTATGCTGGAGGATGCTTAGTCACAGGCCGTAAGGAGTCTGTCAGGAGTCCCAAACACAGTTCACTCCCACTACCTATCATTACCAGAGGACTTGGGAATTCTCCTTAAGTCTTATTTTATGAACTGTGCAACCCCCCAGCACCTAAACTCTTTCCTGTGTCAGATCTACTCAAATTTAGCTTTAAAAAGAATATCAGATTTTTACTGGATGGATAGAGAATAGCAGAGTGAGAGCACAACTGTCCTTCATAGGCAAAAGAAAAAAAAAAGGTATTTGTGCATTTAAGTCTTCTTACTGTACTTAGCTCTTTAAAGATGGCATCAAACTCTGATAAGTCCCAGATGAAAAATCAAAAGGTCTCAAAGGCATTTTGTAAAGAATTCAACTTGCTTTCCAAATACTTAAATTACCAAGTACACAAATTATCAAGTATACACTCTGAATTTTTTTTTTTTAAGATATCTAGACTTAACATTCCATTTGTGAAACAACGACTGGTAGATTAAGGCCCCTAATTTCACCATACTGCACTTTCTGTCCGTACTAATCATTGTGTAGGTTTTTCCTGTCACCCCATCATCTGAAATAACACAGCAAACACTCAAGGTTATTTCTGTCTTACAGGGTAAATGGAATGGGCATTCACTGAAAAAGTTTGAACTAGTTAATGAATGACTCTACAAACACCTTTTTCCCATATCTTACCCTTTACCTCTCATTTTATGACATGACTCAAGGCCAAGTACTTAGCACACACATTCAAAGCCACCAAAAAAACCCACATAAGCCTGCCATTTGGAACTGTGGAACCACACAGCATATTCTCAATATACACCTATACTGTAAAAGATACATCCGCAGTGTTTAATTATAGTGGGCTGTCTCTGCTGTGTCATTTCACAGAAGGATACTGTGAAAGCTGTGAGTTCTGTATTTATTTAACTCTACAAAAACTTAGGCCATGATGTTCCCATTTCTGGGTTAGCAGAGCTGCAAAAAAAGGGCATTAACTGGCCTGCAAGATAAGACATCAACATATTTTGATACCGTCAGATAAACAGCCATATACCTGTATCTAGATACACAAAGAGAATATGCAAGAATGAGGCTTTTCATAAAACCAGTTTACCTTTACCTCAGAAATCCAATTTTTACCTGCAAATTCATTGAAGTGATTCCCAATGTCATAAGCCAGGTAGTTGTATCCAGAGTACTCATAGTCTATGAACTGCACATCACCTATGAGACACACAACAGCAGCAACATCAGAGTCCATATCAAATGAAGTCACAGCCCTAATCCTTTGGTGTCCTTTGAAGTTTTGGGGGGAAAACAAAACAAAACCACACACCTGTCTTACTTGTGCCCAGTTGTGTGCACTCAGACATTCCAGGGTAAGGCTGTGATTTTTATTATACGAGATGCCCTTGAGTAATTATTCAAGAAAGCTCTTAGATAATTACTTAGAGCTTACAATTCTCTATTTTTAAACTCTGAATAGCAGAATTTCAATTTTAACTTCTACCACACGAGGGCATCCCTTACCTTCAAAATCAGAAATACAGTAGAGGATCTTTATTTTATGTAGAAATAGCAGATCCATTTTTCCCGGACTTAAAAAAACCAAACAGTCCTGTTTATTCTCACACAAGTGTGCAACCACAGTGGACTGACACATTGTAACATGCTGATATTTCCTTTAACATGTTGATAGATACTGCTTCCCCCAACCACACTTACAAAGCAAGACTTCTTCATTGTGGCTTTTTCTAGCTGGATTAAACTAGTCTCAAGAAATCATCAGACAATCCCCAAGTCCTCAAAACTATGAAACTCTGTAGTGTTATGTAAACAATGACTGATAAAGCAGTAAATATAGCCCCAAAATGTTTCTAAATTACATTTACCTACAGTGAAGCTAGGGAAAATGCTTCACTCAAGGTAATACAGCATTGAAGCTGCTCAATAATGTCTACACCACATCAGTCAAAACATTAACAAGATAGATTAGGTATAACTAGAGCTCTTGTATTTTAAGGGAATCCAGCAAAATTACTAAAAACATCAGAAAAGGAAGCAATGGATTAACTTAAGAGCTGTTTGCCCTAGAACATTAAAATGTAAAACCTTACGTTTCCCACTGGTATGCCGAAATGGGCAATTTTGACAGTTGTACTCTTCTCCCTCTCTATACCCATTCTTTTGAAGACTAGCTCCATATTAACTCAATAAAAACATACTCCTATTACAACAATCAATCTTCTTAGCATGACTTAAAACATTTTACAGATACTAATGCTAACTACCAAAACTCCAGATCAAAAAAAAGTAAATAAAAAATGTTAAAGTATGTTATGTACTTCCTAAACTAAGGATTGTGTCTAATATACTGCATCCTTAAGAATTATGAACATCACACATATCAAATACAATAGTTTTGCCAGATAAATGTCCTGACCAAGTTACCACAGAACAACATCGTTAGAAGTGTTCCTTCCTATGCAGTTCATCTTCACCATATTTGAAACACTAACATTGATGTTTTCCAGATGGAAAAATCTTCTTGTCTAAACACTTATAATGGAAGTTAAACCCCGCAACGTGAACAAAATCACTTAGTCACAATCCTCCAAGTCAGAGTATACCCTTACTTTCACAGAAAGGAAGGACTGCTTACCAAGATTATGAGGTTAAACCTTTTAGGCTCTAACAAACCAACATGAAAGTGGCCTGAAAAGTGGCAAGCTCCTCTCAGGAAAATCTTGTTGGCAATCGAAAATTGAGGTTCTCTAGAACTCTGAAGGGACAAGAAATTTTACAGCAGCTGCAGCCAAGATCTTATAATATTGTCACACATTAACTTTTGCCACTGCTTGACTGGCAGATTCATACATTTGTACTTCCCACTGCTTCTTTAGCACCACTTTTTAAAAGGAGACACCTGTAAGTTACAAGCCAGTCAAAATGCACAGCCCAACCCTGGTTAATATTCTGCTACACAACTGATCTGAATGCCCCCGCACCCCCAAAGATTTAATAATGCTTGTACTTAGGTGTGGTTTTTTTCTTCCTCCCTCACATGAAATACAAACACAGCAGGTAAAAGTCTGCTTGCAAAATAACATAAGAAATACTTAAAATTTTTCATGTGCAAATTTCATCTTGAACATACCTATGTGCTGTTATGCATTTTTAAGTACAGCTAACATTTAAAACTTGCTTCCAGATATAAGTAATATTACATACAATTAACAAGATATGGATGAGGCTGTTACTAGGCACTCTACTATGGGGAAATGCATGTGAACAAGTGATACGATAAACCTTCAGTCAGCGCACAATAGCACAGTGCATGGCACCAGAAGCCAGCAACAATGGCATACATAATCTGTAGCAGATGAAGAAAATTTGGTAAACTGACATTTGATAAGACAAAAGTTCAAAGTGAGAAAGTCTGGCATTTTTACTGATATCTTTCAGGCTCATGCTACTGTGGAACTCAACCTTAAATTTAATTTTTGCATGAAGGCTCAAAATAAAGATGCAGAGTTCTTTCCGTGAAACTGAAAGAAAGCAAAAACTTTAAGTTTGCCACTTCACAAATGTGTAACACATACATGTCCCAGCTACCGTGTTTTAGAAAAAGCAGAAGAAACTTTGCATTAATCGTTTAAATATCTATACTATTAGAAGTTACTCTTAAGACTTACTGCAGTTTGTACAGGAAAGCCACTTCTAGAAGATACGGCTTACATTAGTAATTAAGCAGCGAGCTTTTGTTTTGAGGTTTCTAATAAGTACAAAGAATTGGTACATCCCACCGATATCACTGGGAGCAGGCAGACAACAAGAGACACTAGGCTAAGCACATTTGTATTTTATTGAAGCAAGACATGATTTAAAACTAAGCTCTATCATCTCTCTGGAGAAGCTACTATTATCAACAGGAACAGAGACATCAAGAGTAGTGACTATTTCAAGTTGAAATACATTCCCTTCTTCCAGGGATCTCCTAGCGTAGGCAATATGCAATGTCATCTACGAAAACCATAAAAAGATACAAAATGGAATACATGTGTTCCATACATCAGAATTTTTTTTTTTTTTTTAAATAGATCAAGTAGTAGTCAATAAAGCATCTGCTAGATCTCCTCCGGGAACTGAAAGGTATGAGTGTGATGACACCTCTCTTTCTAGCTGCTCTTCACTTTTAATGGTTTAATAAGGTAAGCCCTTTCAAGGTGCAAGTCCTAGCTGTATTTACCACAGCAGAACGACGTATCCTGAGTTCTGTCCCATCCTGCTCATCAGGTAAGCCACTGAGGCCCTAGAAGACAGCTTTAGTAAAGACAATGATCTATGCTACAAACATACTTGAAAATTCGCAAATGGGTCATATACCTAAAGAATAATTTTAGCTGCAAGTACCCAATATAGCTTTGCAAAACAAAATAGGTTTTTATATCAAAACCAGAAGCCTTAAACATACCTCAGTCTTCAGAAGCACTGAGCACCCACAGACTCCTACCAAAGATCATAGAAAACATTGGGTAGGCAGACGGAATAAACAGAACAAAACTAGCCATCTACCTACACACTTAACTTCCTGGCAGGTGGTTTTAATACATTCAAAAAGAGCACATATAGATACAAACAAAAGAATACTGATACTTGGTCTTACTGAATAGCAAGTATTTGAATACTCTTAAAACATCAGGTATTTTTTGAAACTCCCAGGTCACGCTGGAAAAAAAAAAAACCACAGAAAACTAAGAGCATCAGAACACAAGGTCTATAAATAAGCAGTACCAAGCATCAAGCATATTTTGACTATCTTGATGTTCAAATTGTAATTAAAAGCAACATGCAGCTCCCACTTATATCCTTCAAGTAGTAGATGACCGATAATTATAAGTTATGTAAAGTAACACTTGCAGATTTTCATATCCTGAGTGACTGAAAACGGACATTAACAAAACAGCAAGAGAGAGTTCTCTCAGCCACAGCGTGAGCAAATTTAGGTCAGATGAGTGAAACTCCATTAAATGAAGCTAGCACTCAATATGCTATTCCAGTCTCATAAATAAAATTTAAGGACATGAGACCAATTCTTCTTAAAAGCAGTATGTGGCACAACTATGATTTCTCTTCCAAGTCTGAAAACACAAATTCAAGGCAGAGGACAAGTCTAAAGCAAAGCACTGGGACAAGCCATAATCGTTCTAACTGCATTGGATAGGAGTCCTAGTACATGTTGATAGTCTGTAGGTTAAACACATACACACACACACCCCCCGCCTAGTAAATGTGCAAATTAAGCATTCATAAACAACAAATACAGTATTGCTAAAACCAATGAGTTGTTTTGTTTGTGCCAGTTTCTGAGAAGCCAGATAAACAATACCAACTTTGCACAAACTTTACTGAAAAGAAAAAAAGTAGTTAATCTATAAGACCAATTCTCTCGCTTTTAATTCCAGTTTAGGGTCACCAAGGTCTTTGTTACACGGAAGCCTTTCTAGATGGAAGACTAAACTTAGTACGAGTATAGCATCACCATAGCTGTTAACTACCTTCATACGGTTTGTTGCCATTCCTAATGAACCTTTAAAGATTCTATTTTGTGCCCTTGCAAAATTTTTTGTATACCAATAAAAGCTTTTGCTCTGCTAAACAGAATTCCAGCAATACATGTTTATTTACAGTTAAAGCTGATCTTCCACTTCTAAAATCATGTTCCTCATCTTAGGATTGTACTAACAGATTGATTTTTTTTTTTTGCTCTGTAGAAAGTACACTATAAGAAACAACTTTCAAATGACAAATATTCTTTCTACAGATGGCATTGAGGTTTGGTTACTATGAAAATGGTACCTGCTGTACCCAGTTTGCAGAAGTTTTACAACACAGTACACATATTAAACTTATGTTTAAATGTTGCACATTTATTTCATATTTCCAAGTCTCTATTTCCCCCCCCCAGCTGTTTACAGCTAGCTTGAAGCCAAAGTACTTTACATACCTCCCTCCTCCCCACCCTGTCCCCAAACACTAAGCACTCACACACTCATTATTGTAGGATTGATTGCTCCTAAGTGATGCACTGCTGGCATTGTTTTTACTCCATTCTGTTTACAAAAAGAAAAGCATATAGCATTTATTTTAAAAGTAGGAACCTCAAGCCTATTGATCATGATAGTGAACCTTTTAAAGGCATTCCTTCGTTTTTTTGGCAGCATGGTTCTACTATGAAAAGTGACTATAAAAATTACTTTTACCTCAATGGGTCTGTTCTGGAATGCTAAAATTCAAGGTAGTGTCAGCACTGAAAAAACCCACACAGTAAAAAAAGATTTATTTTTCATACTACAATATCACAACTCCAATGCATGCAAGACCACAAGCTGATTTTTTTGTTTGCATACCTTCCATGCTTTCCCCTCCCTCCTCTTTTTAAGCAGAACTATAACCCATCATTGAAACGAAGTAAAACCAATGGAGTTTGGTACTGAATTCTTAGAATTTAAAATTTACATTAATAGCATTGTACAGGTATACAATACATATGTGTATATATATACCTATGTAACTAGAAGTACTAGCAATTCCCTGCAAAAGTGGTATTACTCAGAGAAAAATTTGTATACAAGCCACCGAAAGACTTTATTTTCTCAATTCACATGCATTCAGTGCATATCTGATGCAAAAATTGGTTATACATACACAGCCAGTTTTCATACTAGAACCAACTCCACCATGTTTCTGTTAGTTTTTTAGAACCTGAGGCACATAAGCTTAAGAGGTCAAAGACCAATGATGACTGATGGAGGCGACTTCAGTTCCACAGTCATTTACTTCACACACTTTTGGCTTACATACCAACTGTCTCATCATCAAACTATCACTAACAAATATGAAGCTACTAAAAGGAATGTATCATCCTCACTTTCAAAAGAAAATATTGATCTGATCTGATGAATTTGTTGCACTCAGCTGAGCTCAGATTATTTGAGATGGGAAGAAAGTTGTGCATTTTTACTGCACAATGGCCACTTTAGTGTCAGAAGTTTGCCTTTTTTGTTTTAATATCCTGTTTAATTGATTCATTTAGTAACCGAACCTCAAACCACTAAAAACAGAAATACAAGAAACTGCAGGTATATACAGAAGCTTTATAAATTTTAATCCAAGGCTTTCTTTAATAACATGAATTATGAGTTAAATGTATTATAATCAAAACAAAAAGTAATTAATCTTTACTAAAACATGTACTGCCTACAACTGTTTAAATAAACTATGTATTTACAAAAGAAATCTTTAAGATGCCTATGTACCTCATGCAGAAAACAGAGTCACTGAATGTAGCATTAAGTAGCACCAAGACACTTCATTATGAAAATGTATTCCCCCAATCACAAAACAAAACAATACATGTATAGGAGATAATGTCTTCAGGTTATTTTCTATGCTTGTATGATTATTTTTTTCTTCATAAAAGATTTATACAACTGGAATAGAATTAACATGAACTACATACTTTGAAGCCTAGCCATACAGGCAGACTAGGGATTAACAAATTCATTAATTCATTAAAGAAAAGCAATTAACACCAACATTCTTCCTCTGTACATTAACATACAGATGAGAATTAGCTAATTAAACAACTTAGTATTTCTACAGATATCACTACCATTACATTGGGTCTTAAAAGCTCAAACTGAGTTCACTTCAACAAGTCAGTAAAATGACACCACTGACGTAGCAAATGCAATTACAGCATAAAGCCACTCACTACTTACTGTTTAGTTCAATACCTACCTCGTTTCTTGTTGTAAATAATATTTTTACACAACAGGTCATTGTGACAAAGTACCACTGGTGATCCTAAATTTGACAGTCTTTCCTTCATCCAGGCCATCTCTTCCTGAAGAACTTGAGGACTTGGAATGTCACGTAAAAACCTTTTCAGGTATAAGACATTTGAGAGTTAATATTTGGTACTGTGTGTACCATACCAAGCATTTGTAATGAATTACTTGTTTTCCTCTACATTCTTCTTGCAAATAATTCAATAGACCTTCTCCCAAACCAGGGCACTCTTTCTCCTGGCACAACAGCAGTCAAATTATGACAATTATTTCCCTGTCCTCCCCCCCCAAAAAAATTTCTGAAGATTATCTGTGCTGTAAACATAACAGTAGTCCAAAAATCAGGAGTAGAACTTGCATACACTCCTGCACATTTTTAAAGGAGTAAAGATTAAAAGGGTTATAGCATGAATTTAATTCACTTTTTGCTCATGTTACATCCTTCAAGGATACACAACAGTAAGTAACAAGTACTATATGTATCTATACAGAGGAAATGAGACATTCATCTTTACTTCCAGTCACAGTAAATATGCTTAAGTAGCCATTTTATCTTCTAGATTTTCAATTAACTATTCAAGTTCTCAGTTTTCCTAAGAATTTTTTGTTGTCGAAAAGAAAAAGAAAAAAAAAAAAAAATCAAACTTTGCTAGAGCATTCTTTAATTACAATGCAGCAAGAAGGGCAGCTGGCATCAGTGATTTCAAAGAAGTTCCACAAAGAATTTAAGCTGGAATCTGCTTCCTGAGCAGTATGTAGTTTGATGATATTGCACAAACAGTGCCTAATTACAGTTTTAGCTTAAAGTTTGATCTTCACTCCCCAAGAAACACTGTCTTCAACTCAAGACAATGATTACATTTAGATTAGAGCACAGAAATTTTATTTAGGTTAAATATTGCTCCTAGTTTTGCCGTTCCTCTCATCCCAATCTTCCAGCGACTGACACTAGAACCTTTTGAAATACTTCCTTATTTTGTTAAGCTCCTAAGAACCATGGTTTGACTTATAACTCAAGAGCTATACTGGGATGCAAAAAAACCAAAAATTAATTAAACCCTTAAACCCAGGTGACACCATTATTCATACTTCATGATAGCACAGGTCTAGAATGACTGTGTGGATACCTTTTCCTCCTCTGGAAAACACTTTGGGAGTTCATCCTATCACCCAAAACAGCCTTTCATTAACTTTACTTTTACATCACCCAATTTTAGACAAATTTATAAACTGAACAAATACAAGACAGATAAGACATGCAGGTTAGAATGAACAACAAGCAGTACTCTTGCAACCCCAGGAAACATACTTCTAGTATTCACCCTAGAACATAGATCTCAGTTTGAGACTGATGGTTCTCTTAAAAATTGTTGAGACAACTACCTGAAGTACATGACTTGACCTTGATTCTTTAACATTATTTAAGTGTCCAGTCAAACCAAGAGCTATATGTACACATACACAATATACCAAATGAATTTAAAAACTCTCCTTATCATATTTGACATATATACAGCTACTTCAGTATACAAGAGTATGACAAAACTCAAAATTTTACAAACTTAACATTATGTGGTAACACAAACCTGTTTTTTTAAATATTCTTCTACTCCTCAACCAGAAAGAATGGGAAGTCAGGCAAGCACATATTCAAATACCTACCTTTTATTTACTTCCTCATCTGCAAATTCTGTGGGTATAAGAGAGAAGTATTTCCCCATCTTCAGCCACAGATTAGATTTAGGGATCCATCCATTGTGTGCATGAATAGTATGGATTTTAGCAAGCTGTCTGGCAATGAGTCTAAAAAAAATAGTTTAAATTAATGTTATATTGAATGTATATCTGACAAGTCTTTATTGTATTTTCCCTAGCAAAAAGACAACTACAACATATTTAACAGAAAAATTGTAAAAAATGCAGCAAAGGAATCCAAAGAGGGTTTAAACAAGAGCAGCACAGCTATAGGGTAGCATCTTTCAAGACTCAAAAGGTCATTAACAGCACTACTTGAGGGAGGGGAGGCAGGAGGGATTGGAGTTCAGTTACAGCATGCATACTTCACCTGTATTTACAGTCTCTTCAACTTGCTTATCTTTAGAAGAGTTGACTCATATTAGCTGCCATTGTTAGGCAAATGCATTTCACTACGTACATGAAAAACTAAAATATTAAAACATCAGTACCTTCCGTTCACTGCTAATAGTTTCTAAAATTATGTCTCAGTGGAAGACTATCTTGAACCTATTCACAAAAGGAATGTATTAGAAACAGAGCTAGGAGTACTTGTTTTAATCAAGTCCAGCCCCTTACAACTCCACTTTGTTAAATGATCTCCCTAATGGTAACATGCAAGTGTTAAATAATCACAATAAGCAGACCTCTATCTAAGCAGTCTTCTGGGAAGGCAGCAAGGATCATTTGTTCAGCACTGGAATACCATGATAACTAAGATAGAGGACAGTATGCTGTCAAGAGTGTGAACATCAATTTAGTGCAGGCTTATAAATATTTCTTTTCTGCCTCCTCATAAACTAAGCTTGAGATCCTTTGGGCCTGACAGAATACTATAAATGCATCACAGAACTTGAATAATGAAATAATAATTTTAAAAACCTTACCTGAAAATATCTGGATTGCATACATGCTCTGGATCCAGTGCTTCTCCCTGCATGAACTCGTAGCACAGGCCATTATTGAAAGTACAGTATAGTTGAGGTGCACAGCCATGGGCCTGCAACACACGGAAACTCTTCACTTCCTCATCTCGATCTACTAAAAGCTCGGTCTTATTTCCATAGATCCTAACTAGAACAACATCATCTGTTATGTCACCCACGTAGCAGCCAATTAATTTATTGGTGATTCCATCGGTGAACAGCTGAAAAGTAAAAATAATGTGTAAGCAACTCAGATCCACATTTTCAACATGCAGGAAAAGAATGTGGGGTTATTCTTTAGTTCACGAAACACAAATGCTTACTAGATTAAGCATTAACAAAATAAATCTTTAAGGTATAGGAAAATCATTAAGAAAATTGCAAGGATTTTTTACCAGTAACATAAAAAAAAGAGGAAAATGTGAAAACATGCTATAGTGAATTACAGAAATACTACATGTAAGAGGCAATAACTGAGAGCTCAATATTGTACAATGAGTTTCCACATAACCACTCTGAAACTGATAGATTAAAATGGCTGAAATCAAAGCCCCAACAAGGCAGCAATCCTAAACAGGTATAGAAACAGTCATGAATACAGGTAGCATGAAAACAAAAACAATTTTGATGCACTTCAGAATTTCAATATTTCCTGATCACTGCACAACCAGTAAAAGATACTCCTGAAGTTCTAGACTACTCCTTTTAAAAAGCAAAATTCAGGTCAGAAACAGTTCAAGTTCAGTGGTTATCATCTTCCCACTAGCCTTCAGGTTTTACTGATTGAAAACAATTCCTACAGCTGCTCTGGCTCCTCTGCAAATTTGAGACAGTACTTAAGATTCAAGACCCTAGCCTTCAGCCTCAAGTACCATTCCAAATTTAAAAGCTTCTGACAAGACCCACTATCCTCTCGTTTTACTTCATAACTGGTACTTGCCATTTAAAAGATTAAAAAAAGCATTTTAAGTCCTTATCATTAAGTTGTATATAAATGTAATTTTTAAAGCCTTCCCATTTACTAGACTTTGACCGGTCTAGTCACTGATGCCTGAACATACTGAAGATGAAGCAAGTAATTGTCTACAAAAGTAAGAGCATTACTTTAAGCATTATGTTTACATCTAATGACAATCTACTCACTGCCTTTCAAATAATGATGGAGGTATGGATACTACAAGTTCCCAGCTATGGAAAGGATGGGGGTGGACCAAAAAAAACCCACTCCTTAACCACTGCTTTTCCTTTCACATTTGATGATGATGCCTAAAATAGTCATTATACAGGCTGAACTCCTGCAGATGCTACCTGACAAGCAGACTAGATCCTAAGTTACTGGGCTGCATGTACCCAGTTGCATGTAGTCAAGCATTTGAAATCCCACTCAATGCCTGCAAGAGTAACACAGCAGTTCTTAATCTCCTTGTACAATCCAGGACAGTTTTACAGCTCAGAAAACAGACGTTTGGCACTTTCAAACTCTCCACGCTGTCAACTCACACTGAATGTTTAAGAACTTGCTAGATAAGCACTACCCATATTAAATCTGCTAGGTAGGTGACTGAAGGACAAGCCATTAACATTTTCAGGTGACAAGCAACATCACAAGCAAGAGCATCGATGTTTTTGTAACTACTGAACAGTCTCCTGCAGTCTTAAACATAAGTAGTAAACAATTTAAAGTCAAGGTTCTCACAGCAACTATAATTTATATTCAAGTATTTTTTTTTCTTGCTCTTTACAGTCATGCCTCTTCTCCCATTCTGTTGCCCCCAAACCCCTAATTAAAACTTAATTAAAAAAGCATAATCCCTCCCACAAAGAACAAAGCCTCCTTTCAGGACCTTGCACTAAAACAGAAAAGTGAGCAGCAAGAAGTAGCTTCAAGTTGGTTAACATACACAGTTAGACATACACAATTTTCCCTTGGGAGGACATCCTGCAAGTTTAACTTAACACCTTTCTTTAGGAAGTGCTTTCACCATTAATTCTCATTTAGTTAACTCTACCACCATACACACAAGACAAATGGAGGTACGGTCTGATCACATTTACGAGAACTTTTTCAAACTATGCAGGTTCTTGAAGCTGCAAGCATCTTTTATTTAAAGGTAACCTGAAGACCCTGGATAGATTTTTTTAATTCCTAATTGTAATAGAAGTCAGAAAATCAGCTGAAGAATGAAATCTATTTATCAGAATTACAATACTAAGTGTTCAGTGACAACAGCATGAACTCATTTACTAATGTCCACTCACACATCCTCCCACATCTTCTCCCTCCCTCAAGTCCTAAGTCAAGCCCAGAACAAAAATACTGACAAATAGAGTGGTCTGTTGCTTTTCAGATCTCATACTAAACCTTAATATTTAATGAAAAGATACTTGTATTAAAAATACATGTCAACGAGAAACTTCTCTACAGGCAATATCATTCCTTAAAACCTTGGACAGTTTGGGTTGGTTTTTTTTGTTGTGGGTTTTACATTTTTTGGTTTGTTTGTTTTGTGGGGGGTTTTTTTGCTTTTTTTTTTTTTAAATAAAGCAAAACAGAATTCAGAAACCTCGACATCCTCCCCCTCCAAGCGGTAGCCTTTATTTTGAAAAGTAAAGTGGTATCATTCAAACGCAAGTGACAGCTTATTTCCAAATCTCAGGGGTTTAGAGAAATCAAGCATTAGGAGCAATTTTTTTAATTCCTAAAGAAAAAAATCTGAAGATGGCTCAAGTCTCCCCATTTAGGAAGACACAGGGCTTTCACAGTGGAAGATGCCGTGTTTTAGCTATTATGCCTTGCCTTCCTCAGCAAACCTATGTAATGCGGTGAACAAACTCCTGCAGAAAAGGACTGGGAAAGTTTTAGTTGTCATCACAAATAACAAGAAATAGCTCAAGTTCCTGAGTAGCAGAGAATATGAAGGTATTCCATTTTCTTAAACAGTTATGAATACTCAATCTTGTAGAAGTAGATTCAGCAAATCATATACCTTTCATCCACACAGGGTAACCATAAATTCAAATAAACCTGCTTACAAAGCCTCCTTGACCGACTCAAAATTAAGACTTCACAATTTACGGACACATTTTATTACTAGCTATTATTTTAATAACCCAGAAAAGGAGACAAGTAATGAAGACTCTTGCCTTAAACAGTGTTCATAGCAACTAAATGTTATAAAGTTAATCAGCGCAACTAAGAAAACTATACCATTTAGCACCACAGATACTGGTTTTCACATTAAAAAGAATACAACTGTACTCTAACACTGTTTTCTCTGTGGACACAAGAATACTGTTGCAACAATGCACATACCATATTCAAGAGAAGGATAATGTGCTGGAGCAGCATTACCTAGTTTGAACAGGCAGTACTTAAATGCATTTCAAGTATGGCTTGTAAATCACAAATTACATGTTTATATTATAACATATCCATTCATAACCTTCCCCCTTGTAAGTGTAGTGCCACAAAACTATTTTGATCAGAAGGGACCTCCTATCATCATCCAGTTCAACCTCCCTGCTCAAGAAGGGCCAACCAGAGCCAGTTGCCCAGGACTGTGTCCAGTGAGATCTCCAGGAATTCTGGAGACTCTACAATCTGTCTGGGCAACCTGTTCCAGTGTTTGACCACCTTCACAGTAACAAAAAAACAAATAAACAAAAAAAAGCTTTTCCTGTGTTCAGACAAAATTTCACATGTTTTATTTTGCATTCATTGCCTTGTCTGTCACTGGGCACTGAGAAGAGTCTAGCTCCCTCTTCTTCATTCCCTCCCATCAGGTATTTATATATATAAGATCCCTGCAAGCCCTCTTTTTTCCAGGCCAAACAGTCCGAGCCTCTCCTCATATGAAAGATGCTCTAGTCCCTCAGTCATCTTCATGGCCCTTTGCTGGACTTGCTCCAGTGAGCCTGTATCTTATACTGGGGAGCCAAGAACAGGACACAACACTCTAATATGGCAAATCAATGTAGAAGTATTGATTCTCATACATTTTAGCATAAAACCAGAATTAACTCATTAAAAAGTGTAAAGAGCACTTTGCGGAATTGTTTTGTGTTGAGATGTTGATTAAGTATCTTGTCTGCAATACTTAAATGAAAACTTCTGAAATGTAGCATTAGAAAAAGCTCTTATCCTGTCATTGCAGGGCCAAAAGAAAAGTGAAAGTTCTGCTGAACTAAGATGGATCAAAACCAGTATAAAATTCACTACCCCCTCTGAAGAGAAAGAAGTCTATTGCCTTCATCGAATAGCAAAGGCAGCAAACAAAATGGGCAGTAATTCCCAACATACAACAGCACTATTTCAAATCACTGGAACTTGTGCTACCGTTCTCTACTTCTTATAAAACGATCCTCTAATGAAGCTTGCCTTTCCCTCCATACAAAATTGTACTAGAAAAAGACAAAGCTCTAAGGCCATCAGAAATAGTCATACTACAAGAAAATAGTCATTAAGTAGCGCTGATGCAAAGAAACAGTAAGAATTTGACTTCCTTGTGCTGTTAAACAAGAAACTTTTGGCACTGTACAGCTTCTGTCATGCCGCACAGGTCTATTATCCCCTTAAAACAAGTCTCATTAGTGTTAATAAAAAGAAATCTACAACAAGGAAATTGGACTCCCTCAACTGATAATTTAGGAGCTCTACTTCTTATTAGCATCTATTTGTAACATGCTGCTCTAAGTAATTGTTTACACCCAGGAGCATTTTAGTTATTGCTTCTTAAAAAGGCAGAAGGGTTTGCTTACTGTTCTAATAACATTATTCAGAGTAGACAATTTCCATATTCCATTGTGAGAAAACATCTAATGTTTTCTACCAGTAAAAGAATGTAATACTCACGTTATTCTTTTATTCAGAATGCCTTTACTGCAGCATTTACAGAATCAGCTTAGAATGCCTTGCCTGAAACATAACTTGAGATGCAGCAGAGCAAAACAGGAGTTCTATAACAAAAGCATCAGCTGAGCAGCATGAACGGAGAATGGACTCTGATGACATGGATAAAATAATCAGTAAACTCAAGGCCATGTGGAAGATGATGGCAGAATCTACAGAATGTTATGAATACCAGGTAGAAAATTCTGGAAACAAATAAAAAATACAGAGAGCACCAATAGAAGTCAAGAACACAATGCAACACACACCAAAAAAATCCAGCAGCAAAATTCCGGTACCCTTGTAATCTGCAAAAATTTAATTATTGTGATATGTACTTACCACATTGCAGTAAGTACTTTCAGGTGAGGTGATGCAAAGCTAAAACTAATTCTGAAAACGTTTCTAGAAACGGTATTTATACTAGCCCACAATCCAGTCAGAGATCTAGCTTGAAGTCAAGGCTTTGTAGCTCTTGGGAACAAATAGAAACTGTTTACTGAAATGCAGAGTGAAGGTCAGAAAGCTACAAATAAGTTTGAGTTACTCAAATGCAGTCTCCAAAAGCAGCCCATGGTAGAAACAAAGCCAAGTGAGTCCAGGAAGACCAGAGAAAACTCAACCGAGACATGAAGCATCTTTGAGGCAGACTTTACCCTAAAAGCACTCTTATCAGCAACAATCAGGTTATTGGATTCCTGAAAAGGGCATGTGATGGGTATGTTCCCATCTCATAAGCAGATGGCTCAAGAAAAGCTTACATCTCATCCAGTTCAGGTAAAACCAGGATTGTTTATCTGGTGTTCAAAACCACCAGATTGTTCCAGGTGTTCAAAAGAATGAGAACGAAATTATTATCACATGTAACAAGCATGAACAGGCAGAAATAAAGCATCACAGGGCAAAGTAGAAAGCACTTATTCACAAAAAAGATGTAAAACCAAACAGATTTTTTCCTTCTAGACTGTTATTACATCCATAAGAGGAGAAATATAAAGCGCAGTATTGTACTGCTGTAGAA
Source organism: Haliaeetus leucocephalus (assembly GCF_000737465.1). Taxonomy (NCBI): domain Eukaryota; kingdom Metazoa; phylum Chordata; class Aves; order Accipitriformes; family Accipitridae; genus Haliaeetus; species Haliaeetus leucocephalus. Next base: position 209,737 of record NW_010972642.1, on the reverse strand, counting down.
ACAAAATGGTGATGTGAAGTTTCAACATAAATAAGCAGGTATTCCCCCAATTCTGCTGCTGAACCGCAGACTGCATATTAAGATCTCCAGAAAGGAACAGACTTTTAATACATGCTTTAATGCTCACAAAACTTCAAGTTTGTATTTAAGATAAAACTTCCATTCTTTCTGGAAAAGTACAGTCTACACAGGCACATCTACAAGTATCCATCTCAAGAATTTAACTTCTTGAAACAAGGTTAGTTATTTCTCCATCTCTTCTTTCTGTAGCTATTCATAAAAGGACAAAGTACAACTACTGGAAAATGCAGGCCTTGGGTAAAATCTCATATATTCAGCAGGGCTTACGAGAAACATAATTCAAAGGTCTCCAGGCTCTGGAGCCATATCATTTAGATCATTACATTCAGCAGGTGAAAGCCATTGTCTACACAATTTTGGTGGTCAGATGACAAGGAACAAGACCATTTGGTGTTAAAGTACCAAGGCTAGCAAAGAGCCAGTAAGTCAACGGCACCATTCTATGATAAGTTTGGCCATAAGCTGAACTAGCAGTGTTCTACTGAACTTTTGGGGTGCACTGCCATGACAGCAGCATGGAGAAAGCAATACCACAACTACCTATGCTATATACTATCACTTAAACATTTTTTTTTGGCTACCAAACCACGAACCCTGCAGTTTCAAGTAAGAATTCAGGGGTGGTTGGGGGGGGGTCATGATGTGTGGGGTTTTTTTCTTTTGGGGATTCTGTTTTGGTTGGGGGGGGGGGGGGGCGGTTGTCTTAAGGCCTTAACTGAAGTTTCACATCCTCCATATTCTCAGTATAAATACCATTTTAAATTACATTCAGTAGCCTACTATTAAATGCTACAGATATGTCACCCATTGCAAGGACTGGTTCTGATCTAAATGCATGACTTTTATATCAGAAGAAAAACCCCAAAGAGAAATTACATATTTTTCATCTTTTTTCTGAAGAATATTCTCCTACCTGAAAACAGTCAATATCAGGTAACTAGTTAAGACTTTTAAAGTGGTAAATTGTTTTAGATCTTTTTACAGATTTTGTGATACTGATGAAAACAGTAACAGATAAATCAAAAAAAAAAAGCTAATGGAAAAGGAGTCCAAGATTCTATTTGAACTCAAAGAGCATTTTTGTTTATGAAATAAAAAAAACCACAAAACTGTTTCTCATGTTCACCACAGCCAATTTCTGAATTTAGCATGCAGTGAGCTTTTCAGCAGGAGGTTGGAAGAGAGGCCTCCAGAGATCCCTTCCAACTGAACTACTCTACAATTTCATTACTGAAATCAGCTGTTACAGAATGAAAAGCGACTACTGCAAAAAAGCACAGATTTGTTTTAATGACATTGCTTTGTATTACTGTAAAGCAGAAAAAGCAAGCCTCAAGAATTTAAGAGTTAGAAAATATAACACCCAGTTCTATACAGCTCCTAGTATATCCACAGATGACAACTGCACAAAGTATGTACATGAAGATCAGTGTTTAGACAGGAAAATTTTGTTTCTCCTTACCAATGTAAAAGGACTTCAATATTTGTACTGTTCTGTAGTGATAATATTCATGTATGACTTGATAGAGGAGATACATTACAGCAGAGCTGCTTGTGATTCAGCAAATAATTGGCAATGCTTATGGATTCTATAGACTTTGACAAATAATGCAATAAAAGAATAATTTAAGCACTGAAGATTTAAATTATTTTCATCCTCTATCCTACACTTATGTTCTATGCTATGATGCAAAAAATATAAAAATGTTAAAATATATTCATTAATTTAGGTACTTATAAATCTTAGAGAAAGTGAGGATTATGCATTAAAATTTTCTAGCTACACTGTTTCAAAATTGTTTACCTGACTAAACAATTTGACAAACAACTAAATTTTTGCCAGAGAAGTTAATTAACTTTTTAAAGTCAAGCTCCAGACTCTTCAACTTCTTACTAATTGTGTTGACCCAAGAAGTACTAAAAGCAAAGGCAGCTAAGAACAGAGTTCAACAGAGGAAGTAGTAGCTCATTCCACCTATCAATGTTCTTTGTCTACTTTGCTATGATGCTGCTGTCTCAGATTAGGCAAGGCAAGCATATTTTCCATGCAATACATGATTCTCATTTTCATCTCCCTCCTAAATATATGCCCCTCTAATGAGGGGACTCCAAGGCAGACCTTCTGTTCACTCCATCCTCTTAACAAAATCAGACATCTTTCACTTCAGCATCTTACCATATGTGATGCATGTGTAAGATTGCAGCAGCAATGGTGGTAATACTACTAGTTTCAAACCACATGCATTCTTGCTTGTTAGGCACACACAGCAGTTTAAACACAGACTGAAGAGTTAAAAATAAAAGGCCACTGGTAAGCTTCATGAACAGGATGTTCTTCTGCTGTTCAAAAGGAAAAAAGTGAGCTGAAAAGTTTTGGTCTTAAAGTAACTTGGTCGAAACAAAACTCAAGACAATTTTTAGACATAAACTTCTAACCACAGACAGTAGTCTATTACTTTACTATTGTATGACCAGTCAGAGGAGTCCCTGTTCCACACCAATGGTACCCACGGTTTTTATTCTATTAATTGCTTTTTCTGAAGAGGATGACAGAGGAAGTAAGCAGCTTTTTCTTTTTTTCCTTAAGCCTACTACAACTTTCCCAAAAGGTTAGAGTCATCCCTCCTTAATAAGAAAATGTTTTGGTTTTGTTTATTAGCATTCCTGTATGAAAGAAAGAAAAATATTCTGTCGAGAAGTACCCTCATCAGAGAGCTGAAAGAACAAAAACATGTCTAACATGAGGTAGTCCTGCAAGGAGCAGGGAGTTGGACTCATGATCCTTACAGGTCCCTTCCAACTCAAGATATTCTATGATTCTATGAACTCCAACAACTCTGTTTACTATTACATGTTGTAAAGCTGTCTTCATTGCACCTCAAGATGTTGGGACTGTACTCAACTTGTGGCTACAGCCCCCAAAAGAAACTACCTGGAAAAACCTCATTAGCTTTATTTTCATACTAACTGGACTGGCATGCATCAAGTTTCTTTTCTTATCAAGAAACTTCAGGGAATTTCAGCCAATTCATGTGCTATTACCTCAGTGTGCTCAGTTTTTCTATACACGTTACTTCCAGCAGCTCTCTTCAGAGGAACTTCACTAGAATAAGACACTTCCGCATATTAATAACTGCTGAATAACACAGTTTAAGAGCATATAATAAAACGCTCAACACAGACTGTAACTGAACTGCTACTTTAGCCAGGTAAATCGACTGAAGGCTCGTATGGGGCCAGGTTAAGTATATTCTAGAAGCACAACAGCAGCCAATCCTCAGGCAGATGACTCGTCATAAATATGAATGATCGCTCACCTAGAGAATACTAGAGACCGAGCGGCGATACTCCTGCATACCGTCAAGACGGAGGGACGCAAGCAAGCTTCACGTTAACGGGGCTGATACTCACCGGGATACCGTCGGCCCCAAACCGAACCCCCTAGCGAATCCAAGGCGTGTATTTATTCACTACACGCGTCGGCGTGGGGAGGAGAGCCCGCCAAGGGCTCCCTCACCGATGGCGCCCAGGGGAGCGCCCCAGCCCCGCGCCCGCTGCCTCGGCGGCCGTTACCTCAGCGGCCGCCCCCCTCCGCGCCACGGCAGCG
>NW_010972642.1:205116-205531 GCF_000737465.1 Haliaeetus leucocephalus | reverse complement strand
GCTCGGGCTGCCGCATCCCCCGCGGGGGACGCGGGCGCAGGCCCCGCGACGCGCCCGGGCCTCCCCCGTACCTGCAGCGTCACCTCCTCGGGTCTCCAGTGGGGCCGCAGGCGGCGCAGGAGCTGCAGGGCGCCCTGGCGGTAGCCGGGCGCCTCCCGCTCGCTGACAGTGATGTCCAGCTTGGGCACCTCCGGGGAGCCGGGCGGGACGTGGATGTAGTTGGACATGGCGGCGGGCGGGACGCGGCACGGGGCGGACAAGGGCGGGCGGCTCTCGCTGGCGTCTCCTCCACGGCGGAGCCGGCAACTGAGGGGGAAATTTCCACTTCGGCTCTCGATAAAGCGGCTCCACCTCCCCCCGGCTGCGGCGCGGGGCAGCCTGGGAGAGCGGGCGGGGCCTGGCGGCGCCCTCCCCC
>NW_010972642.1:180852-205009 GCF_000737465.1 Haliaeetus leucocephalus | reverse complement strand
ACCTGCCCGCCGCCGGAGCCCACGGCCGCCGGGCCGGCGGTCCGTAAAAGCTCCTCGCAGCTGTGGAGGGGGAGCCGCGAAGGCAGCCGGCGCGGGAGAGCGGCCCCCTCAGCCGCCGCCCGCTCCCCGGGCGAGCGGGGCGTGAAGGAATGCGGCCGGCAGCTGCCGCGGCGCCGCCCAGTCGATCGCCGGGCGAGTGACCGATTGTAATCGGGCTTCGAGGGAGCCGCTGCCGTTAATTTTTGTCTTTCGTTTCTGCGCCGGCCTCCGCAGCAGCCCCTTTTGTTCCCCTGCGGGGTGTTTGCCCGCTGACCGCCTTGCTCCGCGTCCCGGTTCCAGCCCGCTGTAGTTCCGTGGGGTTTGTGGCCCCTGAGGGCACCGAGAAGGTACCACGCTACGCGCCCGCCCTGATCTAAACGTCTTCGTAAAGGTCATCCTTGTCGTGAGCAGTACAGAACAGTTAAGGTCTTTTTTTTTTTTCCCCCCCCTGTTTTATGCTGAAAACCTTGCTACCTTGAAGGTGCGTTACTTTCGGCCAAAGCAAACCAGCTCTGACTACATCACAGCAATTTTACCGATCAAGCAAAAAGGGGAAAAAAGAAACAAATGATTCTGTGTCTTTTAGAAATATTTTGATGCTGCCCCTAACATTCCTGCAAGTACTCGCCTCCTGTCACATTCTGTGATCTTCCCACGTAGGAAACACTGAAGACTCCAGAAGTTCCTCTGTTATAAAGCAAGTTTATTAGGTTAGCCTAAGACACAAGAACTATGCAAACAGAAACAATGGCTGGTCTCTTCCCTGAAGAGTTGTTACTCTAAACAGACCCAAATCAGGGGAAAGGGGCATAATTTAGGCACAAAATGAACAATGTCATGAGGGAAACAGCTAGTTCTACAGGTTCAGTTCTCATTAATTTCATACACATTCCACCAAAAGTGGAGTGCGTTAGTAACCTTTCCACTGTGTCATCCAAGACCATCTACTTGTGAATGTGTCTTGTCTTTTACCAAGAATGGCTGTTGCCACCACCGACGGGTTTTGCATGACCTCACTATGTAAGTGCATCATCACTTCTATTCCTTCTATTGAACACCTCACCTTATCCCAATATTTCTTCTTTGTTCACTCACCTGTATGCCTTTCCCCTCAGACAGGATTAAACATCGGGAATAATCTGTCAACAATTTTTCAAGTAATTTCCTTCTTAAATCTTTTACTCCTCATGATCATTAATCTTAGCATTCTCTTCCATCTAAACTTTGGTTCAGACCAACTGTTTAAAACCTTTAGAGCCAGGAATCCACCTTTGTTCAGTAAAAAAAATTTCCTTCTGTTGTATTTAAAATGAAAATATAATGTTTATGGTTGGTGCTATTAGTGTAAATGTGTTATTCTATGTTAATAGCCTTTTTCTATCAAGGATTAAATGGGTAAGAATATAGGGGTCTGAATCAAATTTCAAGTGTCATAAAATTTCCAGACCTAAATGTTATAGCTTGAGTACATTTCTAATGGTAATATGCTTTTGGCTTGTCTTTGTTTAAATCTGCTCCCTAAGAAAACCTGTTGCAAGTTTTATAACCCTCTTTCCTGTGATTTTGGGTCTGTCTTTTATATACACTGACTCACTACTTTCTTAAAATCTTCTTTCTCCACCTCACCTGATTGGACCTACCCATTTGTTCCATTAGCCTACTCCACTCTTTCTTCTTTAAAAGTAAGGACATTTTGAAAGTTAAATTCTTTTTTTATTTGAAAAGAAGATTTCTTTAAACACACTCGCCTTCATACATTGGTCAGTCCTATAAGTTAGTATTACCACAGGAGCATATCACTCTATCTGATCAAGCATGTGATACATGGTGCCCCCTCTGCTTCTGCTTAGGCAGTTTGGTAGATGATAAACTAAGACTTATTTATGGATTAAGGGCAAAGTGACATTTTTGTTGAAATAAAATATCAAAGGTTGAATGCTCCAGCTTCCGTATGTTAATTTCAACAAGAACTGGTCTAAACAGAGATTCAATCTTGCCAATGCTGAACATAATACTCCTACCAGAAGCTTTCAGTTGTTAACTCTTGAGAAGCCTTGCTAACTTACCCAAGCCTGACTAAATTCCCAGAAGTTGGCTGTGAGTATATTTTAAACATAAATGGAGGAAGTTGGAGCAGTCATGGTGCTTAGATTGTTTGGGAATTAAGGGAACTGAACTTCTGCCTACAAAATATTTATCAAATAGACGAAAGAACCAAGGCCACTTAGGCAGTAGCACCTTCATCTTTCTGATCATGGTATAAAGACACATCCTTTTTGCTTGTCTTCATGGTGCATTGGGAATTCTTAATTCCTGTTTTAAAACAGTTCAATAAAAGTTATAGCTAGCTACTCACCCCTTTTCCTTTCCTTTTTACCTTTTGTTACCTGCAAAGGTTTGCTGTGTCCAAATCAAACCCCAGAAAACATCTTCTGAAGAATGGGACTCTTATTTCTCAAGTTTCCAAGAAGAGTATTTTTTTCCTTTTTGAAAAATTTGTTTTCCTTTTTCTTTTCCCTCCTGCTGACACCTGTACCCTACAAACTGTGAAATTCATTAATAAGAACTCTAGTGGGTTCCTCACAGGCTACAAAGTGTTCAGGTCAGCTGTAGACTTGTTCTTAGAAAGACCTGATGTGACATGAAGTAAGGGCTCAGGAATAAAAAGAACATGTTTTCTTTTAATGCCTGATATTTTTGTAGGTACACCATACTAAATTAAAGTAATTCTAAGGCTGACCATAGATGTACACAACATGGAACTGAAGAAAACAGGGTGCTTTAGTTCTCTCCCAGGCCTGTGCTCTACCAGGCAGTCTGGGTACTGACTACATACAGCCTGTCTGACCTGCTTATCCTCACTGTTCTGCCATTCTCTTTTCCTTCTTCTGCTAATCAGAAACCAGGTTGTGCCATTTCATTTATTCCTACATTTTTCACCTTGCCTTTAGGTCAGTGCTGGATGCTTTATAAGATCTTATTAAAAAAAAAAAAACAACAAAAAACCCACCACACAAAGGAAAGAGCAACATCAGGCTCAGAACCAGTTTTAACTTCCCAGGTGCAGTTCTCCTAGCTGCTTTCCAAACCCAGTAATTCAGTAATTGCTTCAGAAGAACTTAGTGCATAAATGTGACTATAAGTGGGAAATGTATCCCTTCTAGCCATAATTAATTTTAATAACACTTTGCATAGCAGAGAGTCTCAAAATACTTTCTATTGTCCTAATCTCACAAATAAAAAAATTGAGTCATCAGAAGGTTAAACCTGCCATTAGACCAGTCAGTCAGTGGGCCTGGAAATAATTTTTTTAACTTCTAGTCCAGTCCTTTGATTGCAGGCTCTCTTCAGTGCTTTAAAGAATGTCATCTCTGTTGATAATCCAGCACGTATTATTTGTGTCAAGATGAATCACATCTCTGTACACAGGGTGTTAAACTGTAATTCAACTCTTATATTTATTTATTTATTATATCGATTTTTAAAGTGCCTGGTGCCCTAGCATCCATATTGATTTACCAGCAACAACTCTTGACACACAAAGTTGATAGTTCTGTCATATGTTTATTGTACTCTATAAACAGATTTCATTTCAATCTTGGTGAAGACTAGCTTGAAATATATTCTTTTATAAAAATCTCGACAGTTTACAAATTTCTCTAAGATGGATACTGCTTGGTATGTTGTTGAAATGGTAAAAATCCTTCTCTTGTGCAAGTTGCTTGACAGAATAATAGGTTATAGCTTTTTCAAGTATATTTTGAAAGCTACATACAATAGCAGAGTAAAAGCATTGATGTTCACTGCAGTTTTTATGGCTTAATTTTCTATTAGGCTACCAATTAGTGACACTCATTTGACACATTCCATGCGATAACCTAGTTCCTGAGTATCTAACCCCTATTTTTTCCAGCACGGGAGTGGTGCGGTGCATAATGTAACGTGGTAACAGATGTGATTACATGTGAAATAGCTTAGTGGTTTCCAGCTCTTTCAGCTTTTCAGGGTTTCACCTGGAAACCTCAGAAGTCTGGACATCTGTGCCAATAGGCTTGCTTACCTCCAAGGCCCCTTGAGATGGACTCACAGGTGTCTTCCCTCTGTGCTGTCTCTAGCTCTGAGTCCATGAACTCTAGGTTGAAGTGCCCTGAGTAGTTATCCAGTTACATGTCCTGCAGGAAACCTAAGCAAACTACGCAAAATCCTTAAACATGCATGTTAATTATTCTCAGTTCAGTGAAGAGACAAAACCTGACAAAACCTGCTTAAGTCAGTAGGACCAAATACATGTTCACGCTGAAGCAGGTGCTAAATCAAAATGAGCAGCTTAGCAAGGAATTCTGCAATTTCTCCATGCGGGTGGGGCTAAACTGTACATTTGTTTAGGGCTATTTATAAAACATTATAGCCACTGGGCATAAAGAAAGAAGATAAAATCTTCATACTAATTACATTACTCAAAAATACAGGTTAAATAAATCAGCCCAAAATTATAATTAACACCAGTATCTGCATTCATTTTTATAGACATATCTGTATTTTAAAATATGAAAAGTAATTACAAGTTGACTGATCCTTGACTAAACTTGAACTGTACATGTGTCCAATGATTTACCGTATCCTGGTGTTTTTCTCAAGGGCAACAAATACACATACTGTATAAGTACCCAGAAAGAGTCTACTTAGGCAGATTTAGGATGCCTTGCACACAAGAATAAATTCACCTGCAGCAATATAAGAGGAGGAGTAGAATGGCTTTGGTATCTTCTAGAAATTTAAGCTTCTCTAACTTTTTATTGACTAATCAAACATCCTTCTATGAAGAAAAGTTATAAAACCTCAGCAATTTGAAACATTCTCTGTGAACAAAGACAATATCAAATGTGCATTTAAATGGTATGCAAGCTTGTAAAAGAAGCCTAGAATACTTTTTCCTATTTTTAAGGTACTATCAGAATGCCATTCTGTATTCTCTAGTGAAATCTCTAATCAATTCTATAGCATAAAAATTGCGGGGGGAAGTTAGCTGAACTAAATTAAAACAATTAAAAAATGTGTACAGAATTATCTTGAGAGACTGAGAGTATGGTTATCACATATAAATGACAGCCAATTCACATTCAACCTGAATCAATAATAAGAAGGAGGAAAGCCAAAGAAGGGTGGCAAAGAGGGGAGATGAGAGGGAGAAGGGAAGGAAAAGGAAAGAGCAGGAAATTGTTGTGATTCTGTGTCAGTGAGAGAAGAAACTACTAAAGTGGCTTAAGCATCTTCCTCACAAAAACACCATTCCGAGCAATTTTCTTGGTAGTCTCAAGAAGTCAAGGACTGAAAACCCCATAGAAATTACGCAGAAATTATGCTACTTTCTCACGCTTATATCCAGTTCCTTTACGTCAAGTTGATAGATAACCAGGAGGGCTCTGGACAACACCACTGCATCCTTCTCGTAAGTATTTGAGCTTCTGTGCCGAGGCCTGCGTGCCTAGTAGTCTCCAAGCTGGATGCTCTTTCAGTGCCCCTGTGTGCATTTTTTCTCTAAGCCTTACTTCCATCCTTGTTTATAGCCTATTTCCTACCGAATTAAGGATTAATTTCCTACTTTGTGTCTGTCCTCCCTTAGTAACTTGGGGAGGAACAACTTTAGAATTTCACTGGGACTTTAAATCCCAAAGATGGTTTTAAATCCTGTAACTGGGAATTACTGAACAGGTGGAAGGAATCATTATTATTTCTCACTGAAAGAAAGGATAGTCGAGCTAAGCTTTTATCCGTTCTCTTGCTGCCGTTGAAGTAACTTGTTTGGGTTTTGTCTCTATATTTGCCAGTTCTCAGCTGAGTAGAAAGGAGAGGTTCCTTCACTTTTGAAAGGTGCGTAATCCCAGTCTCTCTGGATTAAAATTGACTAGCATAACCTAATTTAGTATCCCCTGCTCAGACTTTGCCTCTTTTTTCTTGCTTTTAATCGCCCTGCCTTGTTTCTCATGTAGTGTTATGCTTTTGTCCTTTCCTGCTGGTAGAGTGGAAGTATGCAGCTCCTTCATGAAGGACTTCCACTGTGTCCAAGGAACAAGCAACGGCACCCCAAATTAGTCCATGGCTCTGCAGTCATTTTCCTTTTCCGGAGCTCTTATTTTTGTTCTACAATAGACACACTTCTTTTTGCGTTTTTCTTTGGTTTTTTTTTTTCACTGCCTTTGGGGTGGGTTTTTTTGTCATTGTTTTTAGCCAATTCCTGTTTCCCTGTTGTCTTCTCCTTCTGTTGTTGTATACCAGGCTGGTTAAAATCAGTTACGCCAGAGGAGCAGACCTTTGAGCAGCCTGTTCAGCTTCCATTGCCGTCACCAGGAACACCACCGTTTACTTCATTAGGAGCCAAATGAAGTGAAACGGGCCACGTACATGTGTACAGTCACATGAGCTTGGATTAAAGTTCAGAGCGGAGCGCTGCTCCCTCGCTGCTGTCACCCCCCCACCCAGTGACGGTGCAAATTCCACCCACGTCTTGGGGTGCAGCACCCGGCAGTGCCCTGGGGGCCAGGGGCTATGAGGGTCCCCCAGGGGTGCTGGGGCTGGGCTCATCCCACTGCCCCTGCCAAGGAGCAGGGTGCTGGGGGGGCTGAAATGGGATCCTGGGGAGGCTGGGCAGGGCCATTAAAGCCCACGCATGCCCCAGGGTCTCGCAGCACCCTCCCTGGTTCCACCCTGGAGCAAAACAACCTGCTCTCAAGGGGGCAGGGGAAAAGGAAATCTGAGTTTCAGAGGGGCAGACTCATATTTCCATTCTGAACCTGCAAGCTGTAGGTCACCATCGCGGGCTGCCTTTGACGGTCCTACAGATTTTTATTGTTTTCAGTATTGTTTATTTCATTATTTATCCTACAGATTTGATTTACTCCTGAGGCGTTGAATCTTAGGGGGCTTGCCAAAGAAGTACAGTGGGCCTAAGAGAAGAATGGCTCAGAACCACCTGATATTTAATCATAGGCTGTAAATGTCTTTTACAGACTTCTCTGTTTGCAACTGTTGCTAAGCATGGGAAATTACCGAATTAGTCAGCTTCATTTGTATTTTTGTTAAGGGAGAGCTTGGAACATTAATTAAATTACATTTCAAGTTTAGCGATAATAAAGCTATGTATTCCCGTTGGAAAATTAAAATGATAATACGATAAAAAAATAAATACAATGTAGTAGAATGATAGCAAACATACCAAGGATAAAAGGCCAAACTTAGCCAAAGCCTCTGTCTTCCTCTCCATAGAGTTGCAGAGCTCAACAACTGCAGAAGCACAGAGGACTGCAGGGGAAGAGAACTGCTTCCCCAGCTCGGACAACAAGCCATAAGCAAGCAGGAGGTTAATCAAGGAGAAAAGTAGCAGGAGTTGCTACTACAAGAACATCGTGTCTTACTAGGAAGTCCCAGTGCAAGTGGAATTCAGAGTTTAAGTTTTATCAGAACACCTTGAAAGAGAATTGGAAGCCTCAACTGCAGTGTAAGCAAAAACATACTCTTAATCATTACCAGCCTTCCTAAATTCTGTTTCTTTCTCATTTTACCTTAAAATATTTTGATTTGTGCAGCAGATTGAACTCTGCAGTCTTTACACTTGAAGATGTGACAAAGTTTCTGGTTTGTTTGAATCCACAAAACTTTTAACAAGTGAAAAGGAAAGAATATTCATTCTGGCTTCCGCCCTCTCCCCCCCTCCAAAGCACCAGAGGTGCGGAGTAATGCCTCTGGTTCCTTCTCACACACTGGAATTTTGCATTTCTATGTCAGCTGGGCCTCCCTGCCTGCAATCCCTAAAGGCTGAGGTTCACCCAGAGTACAACAGAAAATCTTTTGCAAGCAGGTCGCAACTGCAGCATTTTGTTTCACTGTGATCCATGTATCTTCTGTCTCAATTTTATTCTGAGATTTACATTTTTATCTCGACTTTAAGTTTCTAAGTGAGCAGCATTTTTATTTAGAAGATACTGTTTTTTCCCTGGTATCCATTACAATTGGCTGTGCTTCCAGTATGTCAGGAGCTTAGTCAGCTGTTAGTGGAACCGAGACTTGTTTTTCTTCTTTCCATCCCTTTCATCCAGTGAAAAAGTTTCCTGCTGCTCTCCCTACTGATATTTGATATCCTGTCTCCGACTGATGCATGGCTTTAACTTTTAAAGAACAGCATGTCAACTAGCTCTGTTAATTATCACTTATTTTGGTGGGGTTTTTTTTGTTTGGTGTTGGTAGGAGGTTTGGGGGGTGGGGTGGGTTTTTTTTTCATTGCAAGATTATTTTGGAGGTGTTACTTCTCAGGGGAATGATTTTTTGTAATCCAACTCCCTGTTCTATAATAACAATAATATAAAAATCACTTTCTCATGCTTTGCAACAATATATTTATTTAATCTACAGAATTAAAGGAATGCTTAGAGTAAGCAAAGCAGCCAGTCAGCAGCTTTTCTGAATGTCTGTTACACGTAATATTGTAATGCAACTGTTGCAAATATTCTGATAAAGAAATCAAAATTTAATCACATAGAAGAGTTAGGTTTGGTTAAGAAGTAAAATTGTGAAGCATAATGTATAGGCTTGTTAATTTTGAAATGTAGCCATAGAAACTTTAGGAACTGTGTTATGTGTGACTATAGGAACCTTAATATTGTTGAAGTTTGAAATAGCTAACCATAGAAACCTTACCAGGCAGTAACTGGTTCTTCTATGTTTTGTTTCAAGAAACTAAGGAAGCAGTCATGGACACCAGTTATGCTGCTTGGAAACCCCTTACCCTTCCCATCTCGATTTGAGTATCGAAGATTCCAATCAGTAGAGCTAAGTGAAATTGACCAATGATTGTTTTTAAATAAGAATATTGATAAGGTTATATAATCAAAGGACCAATCATTATAAAGGTTAAATTTAGGAGCGAGCATAGTATGCATTTTTTATGTAAAGAGCTTATGTAACAATAACCTGACAGAAAAAGTCTATAAAAACTGATGGATTTTGATACTAAGTTGGACACGCCTTTGAAGGAGCGAACCCCCGTGTCCCCAGTGCTGCAATAAACGAAGTGCCTGCTTCTTAACTTCACATTGGTGTTAAGGAGTTTTATTCTGGATTTCGGTAACACAACAAAGTAGGGAACTTGAGAGATTTTTTTAGTTTCTCTTGAAGTGGTTTACATTCTAATAGGTTTTCCTGATAATCATCTTTCCTCCTCTTTTTTTATCAGAAATAATCTTTCTGGCACCAACAGCAACTACCTTCATTGCAAACAGTGGGAAGCCATTATTATGCAGTTACTGATCATGTAATCAAACGTATCACTAAGAGCCATGCTAAAAGCTGTCCACTGGTCTTTTTACGATGAGTAAGTGACAAAAACATTTCCAAAACCTTCCTGCTCACCTTTACAAGTATTTGTTTCCCACTGTCATCAGGAACAGGAAGCTTTAAGTGGTAGGAAAACACAAGTATACAAAAATAGAAATACTGAAGGAATGTTTGAAAGGCAGATCGACAAATCCTACAGTCGCATGAATTAATTGGCCAGTATTATGTATTTATAAAAACACCTGTGTTGATACCATTCATACTTCCTCAGTGGTGGACAAGTGGAACTCATGAGATAGCTATTCTGTGACAGTCGCTTCTAGTTCAATAAATCATTGTCTCAGTCCGCTTTGCTAAGTTGCATAAAGTCATTGGCTCAAGGTCAACTTCTATGTGATCCCTAAAGTGTCCCCAAACCAGCTCTGCCACAGGCTCAACCAGATCCTGTCTTACAAGACAGTACCACACGCGGACCTGTGATGAAGAAAGTAGAATAAACCCAGATATTTGAACCTTCAGAACCCTTAAAAAAATAAAAATCACATTTAAAACCCCTTTGATGAATTTAAGGTCACAGTTTATTTGTAGTTCGCTTTCTGCCAGTCAGGGATTTACTTTTCCTCCACCAAAGAGGAAAACTTTTCCACCAAGGAAAGTTCTCCTTAATCATGTGTGTACATGAAAGTTGATACCAGAAACCAAATCTCTGGCAGAAAATATTTTTTCCTACAATAACATCTCCCTTGCTTACTCTTTTATAAAGCAAACTCTTTAATTGATTCCAGAAATATTCTGGGTTTCTGCTCTTCTCTGGTGTATTTCAACTTTGCCTTTTTTTCTTTGTGGTGTTCAGCATTCTTTCCTCAGCTAGCTGTTCAAATCTGATCCTCATAATTCACTACATGTTTTCATAAAAAAAAAAAAGCGAGGCTTCTCTTAGAAAGAAAAGCTCACAAATAAGAAGTTTTACCTGGCCAAAAGAGTCTGGCAAAATCTGAATTTCACATGGGAAGGATCACAGAGCAGAACACAAATACAAGAACAAAGCACACTTTTGATGCAGTTGCTGAAAGCATAAACAAGATCAGAAAAAGGTTAGGAATTGAAATGTAATTAATACAGGGTTTGTTTTTTTGAATACTGTATTGGGAAACACAACCTTAATTTTAGGGAGGGAAAAAAAGGAAATTATGGAAAAACGGCATGATAGAGCAGCTTAGGCTCAAAGTTCAAGAAGCAGCTGAAACAGGTGCAGAAGTAGCTGTGGAGATGCACTCCTTATGTCTTTGACCCTATTTTACAAAACCCTGAAGTTACTTCCAGTTTTATGTGAGCAAAAGATGTTTCCATGTGGACACAACGTGAGTGAAAGCAGTACAGGCATTTAAAAAATAAGATAAGCTGTTTCCATAGACATAGCCTATGGAAACCTTTTCAAAACTAATCACTACTTTTATGTCCCTTATCAGCAAAACATGGAATTCACTCCAATAAAATTTATGTCCATTGAATTTAGAATAAAGGAAAGCATTTTTAACTGAGATAGGTGTATGGAAAATAGTGCTTTGGGCAGTTTAGGTAAATTTTGTGGCTGAATAACTTTATGGCTAATAATAATAATACCTGCAGTTACTGCACATACCAAGTTAAGGATAATTAAGATAAGGGTAATTAAATCTTATTCTTGTAGGGTATAAACTAAATTGGCAAAGTCAGGAGGGAATTTTTTTCTTCCAAACTGTATTTATTATTGCACTCCATATATTTTTAGGGAATATTAGAATATATTCACCTATTTTTGGAAGCCTCTGGCTCTTGGATACTGCTGATAATGGAAGAGTGGATCACTGATATCATCTGGCATCAGATTATTTTTGGTGTCCTTGGTGGAAACCCGCAAGGCCTGCAAACACACAAGCAGAAATTCATAGTGAGAACAATGTAT
Source organism: Haliaeetus leucocephalus (assembly GCF_000737465.1). NCBI lineage: Eukaryota > Metazoa > Chordata > Aves > Accipitriformes > Accipitridae > Haliaeetus > Haliaeetus leucocephalus. The sequence goes on along the minus strand of NW_010972642.1, from coordinate 193,698 downwards.
TGCATTGCATATATATTCAAAAGCATGTTAAAACATTAATGTAGCCACCTTTAGTACATTTTTAATTTCTTAGCTTGGTGCTCTGTAAGAATTAGAACCGATTTCTACATTGAGTATTCAGAGCACATGCTGCTGCACGTCAGCGTGGAGATCTGAGAGAAAGAGGCAGTTCTGCCACGGAGCCTTTCTGCTCCCTTAATGAGCTCCCCAGCCCTTCACGGACTGCCGAGGAAACCCAGGTCCTCAGAGCGCTCTGCGTTAATTCTCAGCGGGGTTTTTCGTACACAAGCCCAGCTGCGTATCAACTGGTGCGGCATGTGTAGAACACACATCGATAAGCTTTCTGTTTCTATACCTCTATTTTTATAATTGCACCCTGATGGAGCATTGTTCTTTTCTTATAAACTTGCCTGTTGTACAAATATGACATGCTTGTCAAAAAGGCAAAAGGAATCCTAGGATGTGTTAGGCATGATAGTCCCAGCAGGGACTACCTACAAATACAGAGGTACATGGAATACAGAAGTAGGGGGATTAAAGTACAAAGCACTGTTGAGGCCTTATCTGAAGTACTGTGTACAATTCTGGTCCTGTATATTAAAAACCAATACAGATATGGATAAAGGATAACAACATGATTAGGTAAATGGAGACCCCCATTCTCTTGTAAGAGAAGTCTGGGGCTTGGCTAGTTTCATCTAGTACAAGAAAAGCTGTGTGTGGACAGAACCACCCATCACAAAATTGTCCGGACAGACGTATCCTAACAGGAAAAGATCCATTTAGGCTGAAAACCAATATTGTTGTGCACAAAATAGGCATAAACTGATACTGGAGTTCTAGGTGAAAATTTCTGATCATGCATGAAGGTTCTGAAACAGCCTTCAAATATGAATAATGGGGATAAGAAATGTCTTTTAATTAAAAAAAAACAACAAACCCAACAAGCATAGTTAAATCACAAGAAACTTGATAACTCTATCCTCTCCGATACTGAATAAAAAATAATGGGCTTCTTAATGTTGGGTAGTATATTATCTCTAAGAAATACCAGACATTCCTGTGTGTTTATTCTCATCAGAGAGGGAAGTGGAGAACAAGAGCTAGTTAGCTCATTCAGCATCCTACTGTTTTCAGTTGTGGCCATTTGGAATGAGGAGGGTTATGCATAGGAGCATGACCCAGTCTACATCCAGCCCACACCTAGTGAAGAGTTTTGATACTTCATATCTGACCACATGCTTATCTGGTGTGGCTAAACCAGAATTATTCTTTTTCCAGGTTACTTTTCAGCTGCATCGGCTTCAACTACCTGATTTTGTTCACCACAATTTAGGTACTGCCAGTTAACAAAGCTGTGAGTGGGGACTGCATTTTACCACATACCAAAGTACTTTTCAGTGACTGCATGAAAAAAATGTATACAGCCACCAAGAATAGAAAATGAAACCATGGTACATATCTGGTTTATGAGCTGAAGGTTCCCTTTCCTCTGGGAGCGGTTCAATATCACAGACAGATTTGAAATATAACTTTTGTAACAGGGTGTCCTGATAATGGCCTTAGTTTGAGACTGGAAAAGATCATAGCTGCAAGGTTGCATCCGAGAGACTGAGCCGTTACTTCTTTGCTGCACGCAGATAACAAGTATCCACGGACTCGATTTTGTATGCTTGTCTAACAATCACCAACGAGCAAAAGAACTTGCAAGATGTGAATTATAAAGGACAGGCAAATATCTAAAATTATGGGGGGAGTCATCATCCTTTGAACACTTCTCTATTAGTTCCTCTAGCTTGGTAGCATCACTCCCAAAGAGATTGTGCCTCAGCCTTTTAGTTCTCACCCATGCTCCAGACTTTCTAAGGCACCAAGCTAAGAATTGCTGGCTCAGAGGAATCTCATGACGGTCAAACAGATCATACGTGTGCATCTCAAACACTTAATAACGTGCATTAGCATTACTGCCCATGGAGAATAAGCAGTACACTTCTAGCAAAGTTTGCCACTAGGCCACTGGCTCTGCTTTTAGACTATGAGTAGTCTGACTACACCAACTACCAACCCTTAACAGTGGCTATGGATTGATTTGAATAGGGGATCTGCAGTATAACTCATCTATTGTGACAGTTCACGTGTTGTCTTATCTCAGTGACACCTAAAAACCAAAACCAAGTGCTACATGCATGTTTTTATAATGCGAGATCTTACACTGCAGATATCACAAAAATGTTTCAAATGTTATCTGAGACAGTTTGTGCTTTTTTAAACTTGAAGATCAATGCTATTAAGCTGTTTCCCCACACATGCAAGCAATAACAAGGTTAAAATAATATTAAGTCTGTCTTAATTTCAAAACAATCCTCCAAAATGAAGTGAAGGCTGATGAAGTGATTAATCTGTTGATTTAAAGCACTGAAACTTACATAGTGCATTGAGATAATCTCTGGCATAAATGGAAAGTCACTGGAAAGGAAGGCCACGGATAAAATATGGTATTTACAGGTGATTGCAGTTAACTCTTTGGATTCAGAAGCTGTGCGAGAATTAGGCCTTCAAAAATTCAAGGCCTTGTCTTCACACAGATCACAGGTATGCTTTGCAACAAATTCTTGAATCCGTTGACCTTTGCAAAAATTACATGGAGCCTTGTGTTTGCAAGATGATTATATCAATCTTGCTTGCCTTTCTTTGGTGGAGGGTTCAGGAGTCATGGCAATAAAATCAGGAAAACCAGTAAGTTTTCATACTATTGAAAGTTATTTGTGAGACATCTCAAGACTGGGAGTGTAAAATTATGATCCAAAATCAGTGAACGTGTCTAAAAATGAGGATGGATGTACTGGAATATTCTTGTTTCTCGTTGCCTCTTTCAGACTGTTAGAATTAGCTAATGCAAGTCTGTTCCTAGTCCTTACATTTAGTAATGGCAAAATAGCAGAGATCTTTCTTACTCCAAGAGCTAAACTGTAGGATACAGCTCTTAGGGGATGACAATCACGTACATGAAAACCTTTCTCAGCTACTGTAGAGAGGAATTAAAAATACAGTAGCATGTCTCCTTATTTTGTGTTAAACATGAATTTATTTTTAACTTTAGCAGAATTTTCCCAGCTGCTAGATGCTTTGGTGCTCACTAGCAGCTACTTACCTTAACTTCTGACTTTAACAGCATACCCTCCTCAGAGCACTGAGCACACCAACACGATTAGACCAGGTCCAATTGCTCTCACCCACCTGTATCCACCTTCCTCCATAATTCTCCTTTGCAGTCCCTTCCACCTCACTCCTGCCTTTAGCTGTCAGCATCCGAGACAAGCACTAATATGCCCCAGCTGTATAGCTCTTGTGAAAACAGGTAAGCGGTGAGAAAATTCTGGCCTCTGCAGCTTCTGCCGCCACCAGGCAAGGAGCTGGTCACGGTCTCAGGTCCCTGCCCTTGCTCCTTCCCTTGTCCTTGCCCAAGAGCTCTGGTGGGTCGGCTGCATCCAGCCTTGCAGATCACGGCCTCTCCTCGCTGCCCCGTCTTGACTTTCAACCTGCCTCGTTACCATAGGCCTGATTGCTAATTACCAGGCTGTTAACTGAACTCTGTAACCACCACTGGACCCGCTCAGCTGTTCTTGTTTGGGTGCTGTGGGACGGCACCCTGATGGGTGATGTCATTGCCCCTGCCTGATGTCACCCTTAGCTCCTGGCTTGCTGAATTAAGGTCTGTACTTAACTTTCATGCGCTGGAAGATGCTCAGTCATTTTACAGAATGATTTTGTATAATTAAGCAATGTATTTAGCATATATTTCTCAAGTTGTGCTGTTCGTGATTATCTTTGCTAATAAAATCAAAGCAGTGCCTCCCTCAGCTGCTATCAAGACAGTCCAAGGTGATGATCGTAATTCTCCTGTACATAAAAGCAGAGAAAGGCAGAACAAGCCCGATGAATGAGAATTTTTGTACTTTGAAGACACTGTCCTCATATTTCAAAAGCCCTATAAATTGCTGTTAACAGGGTCAAATGCGGCATTGAACACAACTCTGTCAGGAATGAATTAAGAGAGTACTCAGAGCAAGCACAGATAACAGGATTCTACTTCAGTTAGCCAGGTATTACTCTACAAGAGCTTTTACTTGAGAAGGAAGGTGGTAAGTAGTGAATATAAAGAGTTTGCTTCAATGGCTAATAATCAAGAGAGTGAACTGGATTAATCCCAGGCGGATAATAAAAAATGGGTCAGTACTGACACCATCCATCTTCTCTCCTTTCCACCGTACATAAATCAGTTATATGAATCCATGGCTATATATAAATTAGGTTTTATTTTTTAAAACTGTGCTTTGTGGGTCTTCAGTTGTTCTGCAGGTCTTGAACATTTCTGCTTTCTCTGTGAATGGATACTTCCTTCTGACCTCAGGTGGGACTCAGGAATGCATTCAGAAGTCATGATAGGACTAAAAAAAATATCTTTGTTAGCAGTCAGCTTGATTGCTCCAATAACCCATCAGCAACAGGTAAGATGACTCTTTTCTAGATTAGAAAGTGTGGCTCTTGTACAGCATTAAGACTTTATCACTAAAACTCCCTAGCGCAGAGCCTCAAATCCTGTAGCAGCAGCGTTCTTTTGCCACACCACACAATGCACATTCTCAGTAGCAAACACAAAATTAACATGGGACTTCTAGTTGGCACTCTCTGGGCACCGCTTTCCCTGGGAGCTCTGGATAAGAAGAAAACAATTTCTTCTATTTGTTCACCTTTTTCCCCATCACTGTGCACCTGGAAGGAAAGTTTTCCTAATCTAGTTTATGGAGTGTTTCATCTAGCAATCACAGCTCCTAACCAGCCTGAATTTGGAGTCTAGTTTTTCTGCTTCCTATGTACTCGGGGAGGAGACAGAATTCAGATCGTGAGCCTCTTCTGTCTCCTTTGGCTTGGCATGAGTTAAACTCTTAAAATAAAGAATGTGAACCCCTCTGTATCACATGTTTTGACAGCAAATGAGAATCACTGTGTAGACACAAGCCTGCATTCCACCTTTGTAAGAAGCTGAAGGCACTATGTGCTGCTGAAAAACAAAACTCAGTGGTTTGCTTCGTTAATGTGTTTTTATTGTTTATACATGAAAAACTTTAATAACTCACATCATCATGTCTATTCCAAATGGAACACAAGAAGCAAAAGCATCACATGGTTATTAAGAACTGCATTCACTCCATGTTTTAGAATACAAAGATTTATTTTTTTGATTGTAATCCAATTTAATCTCTTTAATGGACCAGGAAATAACTTGCATATCTTGTGAAGGATCTTGAAGACTACTTTATAGATAGCTTATGCAGAGTTACTATGCTTAAAGTAATCTCCTCTGAGACACAGACTGACTTGCTGAGCAGTATGTATGTACTCTTGCTGCCTGTGCCATAGCTGTTGACAAGACAAACTACAATGACCATAGCTTTAATAAGCATTAACCTACTCATCACCTTTGATCCTGACAGCAATTTCAATATATATATACATTAATATTTCCATGTTTTGGGATGGGACCTGAATAAGTGATCTGTTACGACATTTACACAGGAAAAGGGAAGAGAAAATACCGACAATGTTACGCAGAATTAAAAACCCCAGCAAATATAACCATTGTAATAACTGTGCAAGTCTAATACATATTACAATCACAGTTAAATATTTAATTTCTTTGCCTCAACCCTTAAAAGAAGGAAGGGCAGAAATGTTGAAAGTGTCACTGAAGGACTAATTATCTTCTAATGCTATAAATACTGCTGCTGACAATTACATTTAATTAAATTATTAACTAGGTGATGACTAATTAACTAGGGCTTTGTAAGTGTGAAGCACTCTGAATAGCTGTTATTACTGTACTGCTTGTAACTAAATATCTTTGCTAGAGCACGTGTACACAAGATTCTGCTGCAATCTCTGTGAACTGATATCCCAATTATGCCATTGCCACTCATTGCTCATAAAATGCGCAGTCATATGCAATGTTATTTCCCTCACAGAACTGTAAGAAAGATAAATGATATCCAATTACTAGCTGAGAACTTGACATCAAATCCAGTTGTTTGATTCCCCCAGTAGGTAATTGCATACATTCCCATGCTAGTGAATATTTATTTTATCCAATTTCTTTTAAGTCTGTATGGAAATTGAGACCTTCATACAGCAAAAATAGCATGAAATGGAATATTTTGATGGCTCTCTGTTCTTACAAGCTGCTTGATATGGACCAAATCCCAAACTGCTGAAGTCAACAAAACATTGACTTTAGAGTAGACTGTTGGAAAGACGTCACATTCAAAAGAATATAAAGTGTTGAGATCTCATTTCCAAAGGAAATACTTTGATATCCAGGATACTTTGATATCCAGGAAACAAGTGTACATAAACAATTCAGAAATATAATTTTAGGACTAAGACATATTGGGCTTTATTTTTACCCTCTTAATGTAAGCCTTGAGAATAATTCTTGGCTTCTGTTTTTCCTCAAAGGTTGACCAGGTTTTATTCAATTCACTAGGACTGCATGGGAATAATATTTTAGAATATCATTGGAATTAAAGAGTTTTCATTGGATAAGCTTTTTCTCATACATATTATAGAATATTAGCAATTTTACCTGGATCTGACTATCTGTTGTATCACCAGTACAGTATCTGAATTTCCTGACAATGTTTAACTTCAAAAATTAATTCTAAGATACTGCCTCCATGTAAGTTCTGTACTCATTTCCTACATAACATAAAGGAATAGACTATATTATCATCTATCACCAATGTCAGCTCAACTTAGTTCCATTAGCCTGGTAATGACTTTGAAGATTCAGGACAAAAGTAAACCATCTGTGTATACCATTACTCGTATCACAGACTTGAATTCCATCAGGGAAAACACTTACTATGATCATCTGACTTTTACCTAATAGTTACAGCATCAAGATTAAAAAGCATTATTGAGAGATGCAGTTTTAGGCAAAGTAGGAAAAAGTCAGCAAAACTGATCCTTCCCAAGTAACTGAGAGTCAAAATAAACCTTTTGGCTCAAGTACTAGGTAGCCACCATTTATTGACTGCCTTCACAGCCTTTCTCTGCGGCTGCCTCCAGGCTCAGCCTCCACCCGTTCTGTGCGTATGACAAGGGATGGAGGCAGAGACCTGCCCTAGCAGCAAGGTGACAATCACGGAGGGCTGCAGCCTGCCCACAGTCACCTTCCTGCTTCACCTAGTGCACATCTTTGCAAGGCCACGGGCCTTTTCTTTTTTGTTCTCACTCACAGGTCAGCAAAAAATGCAGTCTCAGTGATGGAACTATAGATTCTAAGTGCTCCCAATGACTTACGATTGCAGGCAATTAAAAAATGCCTATCTTTGATAACTTGCTCAATAACAACTCACATTTCCATTAGTCACATCTATATATTTCGAGTTTTAATTTGTCCTGCTCAGACTTCCATCCTTTCCTTATCACGCCTGCTGTATTAGAGACCCTTATGGTAGCAGGAATTTGTTCATGTAGACAGTAACAGACATTAATACCGCTCTTCACCTTCTGTTTAAGCAGGCTAACTACAGTGAGCTCCTCCAGTGTAAATCAGAAACCTCAGTAATGAAGCCTTGCTTCCCCCAGGAGTTCATAATAAACCCCATCTCTTCAATTCAGTGAGAGAGTTTCACCTTATTGATTTTATTGAGACAGGATTTCACTCTGCATCTTTTAATCTTGTAAGAGGGATTAGGGGTTGCAATGCCACATCATATACATACAGGCAATAATAAAAATAGTAGTGATCAGGATTTTGCCCCTGTCTAAATCCTTGCAGTGGGCACACAGCATAGCACACACAGTCAGAGCAGAAATAAGTAACCTTATTTCAGAGCAGAAGTTAGTTGGGTTTTTTCTTTCTGGGATGCAGGGGTCCTTTACTAAGGACATATATATATCTTACTCTGGATATAGGACCTCTTGGAGCATTATTAAAAATATTTTTTGATTGGTGTCCCATAGATTTCAGCCAGATTGCTTTGAAATGTGTAGTTTTACAGAGAAATACTGGGATTTTTCCATAAACCAAAAACTGGCGCTGCAGAGTTTTCTTTGTTGATAACAGTTGACACAGACTCCTGTTTCAAAGACTACTTATCACAATAAATGCAGCAGAAATGGAGCCAGGATCTTCTGTGAATGCTAATAAGCAAAAGCAGATATGAAAGCCTCTTCTGTTTCAACAAACTAAAAAAAAAAAACCCCAAAAAAACATTTTCATTCATTTTTGTTCAAATCAGCTCAATGCAATATAATAAAAAGAACTCTTCCCCAAGGTTAAGACACAGTCCACCACATCTCAGGTCAACCTGAGGAAAGCCTAGACCACCACCTTCTAACCTGTATCTTGAAGAAGGCTAGTAAGCTAATATAATTGAAGCCTACCCTAAAGTGATGGGTCAGGATATTGAAGTTATGGGGAAAACCTTTTATTTGGAGCATCAATTTCTATACTAAGGGTTCAACATGCATGTCTATCACAAAGGAAATCTCTCTGATAGAAATCCAAGCATACACTGAGCTAGCAGTTAAGCAGAAAACAAAACACAAAACAAAATCCTATTATACAACAACTTGAAAAGAAAGGATACATGGATATTTAGATGGTAAAATCTCCCAGCTTCCCCACACAAAACCTTCCTATTTTTATGACACTCATTGTTCCACACAAGAAGTCTTTAATATTGTAATTAGCAACATTCTTGGTTTGTATAGTTGGGTTACAGTGTCATTTAATACATGACAATACCTGCTCAAATAAGGCAAGGCTGGTCTTTAAGCATATCATACTCGTTATCTTGCTGAAACATGACTTCTATTGTCACAACCTGCTAAAACATCACTTTTAAGCAAAAGGGGAAAACTTTACCAAGAAACAAAGTGGATACTAAAGTGCAAAGTCAGATGTCACATCTTTTTTTTCCCCTTATGATGAAAATACACCTCTTAATATTTTCTGTGGACTTTTGACATGCATATTACTGAGAAAGTACATACTACAGCTTTAGTTTCAAGTATATTCATTATATTGAACATCATTTGCCTAAACAGAAGGAAATCTAATGCTATTTTAGATGCCTCAAATAGTTTGTATGTTCTACGGCTTCGATTAAACTTTTGGCTGAATCCCTTCTACCCTTCCCTTTCATTAAGTCCCTGCTGGCCCTAGAGAACTGGAATGCTATTGGCATGAAATGTGTTAAATAACATACTGATTTGTGGAAAGACAGGTCTCATTCTGGCAGTATAGAACGTCCTCCGCCCTAAGACAGGTATAATACACCAAGCAGATTTCTTAACGCATTAAGTCATATCTAATTGATCCTTCCAAGTATCTAAGAAACAGATTTGAACTGGTTCTCCAAAACAGGTGGTGTTCTTTTTTCTAGTCCTTTGACTACAAAAACCTTCCATTAAAAAGCTGGATCCTTAGATAGAAATTTTTTGAGAAAGAAATATGTATTGCATTAATCCCTGTGTTTCATAATCCCAGAGAGAGGGAGATGTTCACTAGACAACACTGGTAAAGCTTCCTTGGAAATTTATTTCCTGTTTGAGATGCTACACTTTAAGAAAAAATGTGGCCTGTTCAGAGAGTCTTCAGGGGAAATGAAAAAGAATGTTCAGAGGCATGGAAAAGACCTATGAAGAAAGAATGGAAAAATTAAAGTTACTTATTTCAAACAAATCAATTAAAAAATAAAAGTTAGATAGTAATGTTGACCCACAAACAGGGCTTGTTAACCCAGCGTGCAAGCCAATAACACACATAGTCAAGGTATTTTCAAACTAATTTCATTGATGCGCATGAACGGGTGCCTGTCTCAAGACAGCACATCCTTGTCTCAAACATTTTTATATTTATACACTCAACTAATACATATTCATTGTTATTTTCCTTAATGATTGGTTCTTTCTTCTTTGCCCCTCATGTAAATTAGTATGCAGACTCCATTTTCTTCCTTCATTGTCTTCTTTTGAGTAGGTGGTATCATTTGAGTGGTGGTGGTCAATGAGTCGGTGGTCCCGATCTCCCCCTGTAGGAATTACCTTTTACCTACTTCTTCCCTAATCTTGGCAGTTCCAGGTGGTTCTTCAAGGTTTACTGACCAGATCACAATCCATTACCTTTTCTGACAAAAAACATAAAGCCCCATTGTCTAGTAGTTAGTTCCTAAACCCTAAATCATGTCTAGTTATTGTTTCCCTATTCTAAGTATTAACTGATGGGGGCCATACACAGGACTTTAGCAGCTCCCTGGTTATTTCAATCATATTATACATATTAATTGATAACAGTAAGTCCACAAAAAAAAATCCATTAAAAACTTTGCATGAATAAAGGCAACAATTCTCTCTCGTAATGGAAGAGATAGGAGTCCACAAGGGAAATCAGTTTGTAAGTTCAAAATAAAAAGGAGATAAACTTTCCCAAAGCAGGCAGTTAACCTGTGGATCTTATTGGCCCCAGTTGTTACAAATTAAACAATGAAAAAAGATTACCTAAAAGTATATGTACCAGTTATTACCAGTCTAATCCAGTAAGAGCCTTCCAATATTTCTAAAGGGATAACCTGTTCTCTAGGTTCAGTGGATAATACAAGAACAGATTTACATTTCATTGCAAAAAACCCTCACATTTTTAAGTTTAGAAAAACCTTTTTTGAAAGTTTTGAGAATAAGAAGCATTGAGGTGGAGATCAGAGAGGTCTTTTAAGAGTCAGGAGTGCTGCAGGTCTACAAGAACCTGCCTGGAAGAGCTCATCATGTTATATGTTCTCTTGAGTGTTTCCTTTTCAGCAAGCACCTGGTACAATAATGCTTGCATTGTTCAAGGATTGTCCCAGATTGTAGCTATTGCATGTAACAAGGCAGTACATTTAGCCAGGTATTCACTGTACTAACTGGCCATTAGTCAAGCAAATTGTCCAATCTTCGGTGAACAATAAGGAGCTCCAGAGTTTTGTTTGGTGTGTTCAGTGACTAAAGAGGGGTTTAGGAAGACCCTGCCATCACAAAGGTTTGTTAGAGCCACCTGCCCATCTCTAAAGAGACAGAACTAAACTACATTTGTGTCCTTTTGCTTATAATGCACAAGACTGTTTCACTCTTTTGTTCAATGGGCTAGAAATTCCTATTCCAAATTAAAAAATTGTTTCCAGGATTCACATCCTTATAAGCTGAACAGAATTTTCTACCTGTCACAAGGCATGCTATAAAGTTGCAGTAACCACGCAGTGTTTCCTAACAGTTGTTGTGTTGTAATTTAGCTAGCAAAAGCAGCAAAGAAATAGGTGTTTTGCAGAAAAAAGAACATATGACAAAGTTTACTTTTGTGTTGTTCTTATGAAGGCCAAACAATGCTGTATCTAACATGAGCATAGGAGAATGGTTTTTTTGTAGTCCCATCTTCTGCTGGCAGTTTTCTACTTTAACAAGGAAGACACGACACAGGAACGGCTATGTTAACAAGTAACGTAGTGGCTCAATGGCCCATCTTCAGGGTGAAACAGTGCTGAGGCCCTAGCACCCACACCATATGCGATTCAAGGGGTTTAATTTCACAGTAGCTTTAATTTGCTGCCACAGCCCAAATGCCCTTAAACGGCTAGAACATATTTCATGTATCGCTAGCTTATGCTTTTCCAAGTCTTATCCAAATGAAATATTCAGTTCATATGCTCTGTAACTGCTCGATTATGTGAGCCAAAACACTTAAGCAGGTGAGATCAGGAGATTCCACTCAAAAAGCACGTTTCTGGTCTAAACTAAAACCCTGACGTTAGTAGTATGTTTTCTGATTCCCTTCCTGGGTCTTTGCTCTTTACTGCTATCCTGCCTCAGGAAAAGTCTCATTCCAGGACTCCACTCAAGTAAGGACAGATGAGGAAGAAACATGCATCTAGCCTTTTCATAATTTACTCAGATACGATGAATACTAGCAACAGTACAAATGGTTCCAAAGATAACTTCAAAACAAGCCGAAGAGACAAAGTGCTATAATAGCAAGACTAAATGCAGCTAGCTAGAGGACAGATAGCCAAAGATCTTCTATACATTAATTTGCTACACCACACACGACTGTATTTTGTTCATATGGTTTGTGTTTGCAGTATCACATTCCAGCCCGTAACATTATTTAGTCTTTTTGCAAGATTAGAAAGAAGGGAAAAATAATCCAACCAGATCTACTATTTGGCTCAACGTCTCGGGACTGCTTAATCAAAGCACAACGGTTCTTTTATATTCCTGTTCACGACCATGCCAGCGGTCCAACCCATGACCCACAGATTCTCACGCAACCTGGTTTCATGCTCCCAGGCTCCCACTCGTAGGCACACGCCTGATGCAACTCCTGGCCAGCCCGGCTCCTTCGGTTTGCTCCAAGCTTCCACAGCACTATTTCCTAAACAAAGAGCTTTTCAGGCATCAAAAAGTCAAAACCTGGCTACAAGAACCATATCAAATCCTATTTCTGATAACTAAATTCCATTTAATCTAGTCATAATCCCTCAAATACTGCAGATATTTGTCTTTGATTAAGAAAAAAACCCCAAACCCCCGGGTTTTGCTTTAAGTCCTTTAAAGGACTCTCCCACCGACTGACTGCCTGGAGATGCACACACGTTCCACACCTCCCCTTTAACGGGCCCTCCAAGCCCGAGACTGCATCAACTCCTTCCTCAGGGAAGGCTGGACACCGAGCAGGCCCGAGCCACGGGAGCCGCTGGCAGGGCTCTCCTGGCGGGGCGGACCGGACCGGGCCGGGCCGCGCCGCCCGGC
>NW_010972642.1:92153-179990 GCF_000737465.1 Haliaeetus leucocephalus | reverse complement strand
GTGGGCCAGCCCCGGCCGGGGCCGGGTGGGCGATCACGGCCCGCCGGGGGGCTGCGGAAATGGCAGGGAGCACCCCGAGACCGTGCCCGTGTCCGCGGGGGTGTTTCTAAAGGGGCTTCTGGTTTCCCCTTGGGTGTCGTTTTTAGCGGACAGCTATGCAGAATTTGAGTGGCGTTTCGGAAGCGCTCTGCTCTTTTCCAGCCTCTCTTGGCTGAGGGTTGTTACTGAATGGCTCCTGTTGGTACGGCAGCCAAATGGAATCCATGTCGGCATTCGACAGACGTGTTGTAAGCAGGATGGCGAAGTAGTAAAAGAGCGTTTAAGTCATTTGTGTCTCTGCATATGTGAAGTGCAGAGTGGTTGTGCAGGCTTTACTTTTAAGGCCGATATTCGTACTGTTTAAAGTACTTGAAACGCTAAAATATTTTTGAAGAGTATTTTTACTGGACAAATATTAAATATTGTTTACATGTTTAAATCACTTTATTGCACCAAAAGTAGCTAACCTCAACCTTCTTTACGATCATACAGTTAACAGGCAATATATAGGGTGTTTCTCAGGAAGGGATTGTAAAACAAATTGACGCTATCCTTCTGTTTTATGATTCATTATTTCCAATATGAGTAACTTAGAACGTTTCAGTAACATTCCATAGATTCAGAAATCATACTCTCAGAAAAAGCAAAGAGGTGTTTAAAAATGGAATGCTATCTAAATGCATGCTTGTACCACAAAAAGTAATTGAGGTTGGCACCATACTGGAATTACGGTAGGAAGACAGAATGTCTTTCTAGAACTGTATAAATTGAAAAGTCTGATAAGATCAAAATAGATTTTGGGTATATAAGTCCTAGTTTGGTTGGGTGCTTGAAAATTTGATTGACATTAGACACTAAGCGCATTGCTTAGTGGCACAGTAAATTGGTAATAAAGTAAAAATGTATTTCTCATGTGCTTTTCAATGCAGCTGAAAAAGTACACAGTTCTATTTTATTAGATGAATGACAGTCATTTAGCTTAATATTTCAGTGTTTGGTTTCAGATGTTTCATCAGGCAGTTTTTAATTTACAAACATTTCTCTTGTAATTTTAAATTTGATTAATAGGCAGCCTACAGCAACTTGATGTGTGCTACTAGGAGACAGGGAAAACAGGAGTAGGAAATACAGCTCTCTAATGAGTTTCATTGGGCCTGTTTTTATGCTGCCTTGAGGAGAAACAGCTCTCTTCTACTGTTGGTCGCTCGTTCCCAACCCAGCTCCATCTGTGCCAAGCCCACTGTCTGAGTAGCTGTGTAGCAAAATAGATTTGGAAATTCATCTGGTTAAAGACTAGCTTAGCAAGAAAGGAAAATAAAATTTTTCAGAGTCATTCAGAAAGATCAATTTGCTTAGCTGGGTTAATGTGCAGTCTTAGCACAAATAAGGCTAAAGAAATATGTAGATGGGGCCTTGGTTTTAGGACTGTTACTTAGAAAGACGGTGGGAACTACTCTTTCTGCATGTGGAATAGGCAAGGCAGCAGGTAAGGTTAATGTTTTTATTTTTCGGTGCAAGGTTGCTGAAAACATTTTCACTTGGAAAGGCTGAAGTAATGTTAAGATACTAGTTGATTCACTAGTCTTTAATTTCCTTGTTAAATTTTCTAATATAAATCTGGAATTAGAAAAGAAAATGAGAAAAGACTTTAGAGCTCTTACTTGGCTCAGGTTATGTGTAACTCGGATTTTGCCAGCATATGTGATCTGGAGCAAATTAGCACAATTTCTTCTGCAATTGTGCTTCTGAATTTGTACAGCAGACAACAGTGTAGTGCTTGATTATCTCTACTAGCTTTAGTGAACTAGTTTGACTACTGGAGAAGTTCAGTTATAGCTGCCTGGGGCTCCAAGGGAACTAATTTACTCCCTAGATAACATGTAAAAATAGGTTGGGTGGAGCTCTGGGGTGTGTTGTGTTTGGCAGCTTCTGGTGTATAAGGTAGCTCACTTGAAACTAGTGTCAGTATCACTTTATTATACTGTCTTGTGAGATGAATACACCTTCTAAGTAGCAGTGCTGTTAATTTTTTGTGTGCACACAGGTTGCATCTGCCTTTTGATAGCTAGATGATTTTTTGCACTGAGGTTGCTTAGTCCTGTGTTTTCATACCACTCTGGCTTTTAACTGTAAAGCAACTTCTTTTTGAAAAGCATTACAGTTCATTGAATAAGATAGGGAGCCCCACCGTTTTTTTATTTGTTTCTTTGGTCACAAATGCTGTACAGAGTTCTCTTGACTGAGATACGTACGGTTATATATGCAGAGCTCACTGTGAACTCCAGTTCTGCGGTGCTTTAGGCTTTTTAAATTAACTGGGTGTACTTAAGCAAGCGTAGAATCTCTTTAGAGTTGGGGTGTGCACCTATGCAGAATAATCACCATATTACTGAAACATGCAAAGTGTTTATTTAATACTTCATTGAGCAAAAGTGTTTAAAAAAATGCTATACAGTTTTCTAAAGCTAGGCCTAAAGTTAGTCTCCAAAATCCAATTTAGACTTTTAAAAATAAAATGGCATTCAAAATCCACAACTGTATTTAACTGCAGCATTTCTTTTATATCAGCACACTCATTATTTTCTTAAGAATCTTGAATGAATTAAAACCCATAACTTTGGGTATTCATAAGTGCCATCAGATACTTGATATGAGTTGAAGTACTAATTACTTTGAGAGGCAACATTCAGAGAACTACAAGCATTGGTAAATGGTTTGGAATGAAAGCTGCAGCGAAATAAAGGCTCTTGCATTGTACAGCATGGTTTCTTGATGTGTGCAGCATTACAGAAATTCAGTTTCACTTAAAAAAAAAAACAACAAAAAAAACCAAACAAAAACCAAACACCACCCCCCCCCCCCAAACCCAGCCAACCAACCAAAACCCAAAAAAACCACCACCAAATGGGGTCATCCTGAAATAGACTCCTATGGAGACCAAATGGCGATTCCTGAAATAGGCTATTATGTGATTGAAGGTGCATTAATAGAAGTATGGAGAATATTTAATCTTCAGTAACTGGAGGTTACAGGGATAAATACAGAGCTATGTATATGTAGTCCCTCTAACTTTTTGCCTGTATGCTTCCTGGAATTTCCTATATTTTAAGAAAAAAATAGAAACTGATAAGGTGCTTCCTCCTTGCTGCTCTGAATTTACGGATATGTGTCCAGCACACCAACATTGCAGTTAATGGAGATGGTTTCAGTTATTTTCTGGTGTGTATCTGGGGAGATTTCTTAAACTGAAGAAATAAATTTACCATTGTTACCATTTATTTCTTTATTTCTTTTATAAATTGTCAATAAAGCTGATTTAGAAACCCTAGAAAGAATAGTAATAGGACATAAACTATAAATATTTAGATGGAATAGTTTTGCTTACAGTACTTCTAAACAGAAGGCAAAGAGGGTATGCCAAGTGACTTTGAATAGCCAATATAAGCGATATTTTTACCTCTCAAGTGATTGAGGAGGAAAAGAAACAATTTTAACAGTAGGAGAGGGAGATTTATTGGAAGCGTTGTTGATACATGAAAGGTTACTTACTGATATATATGAATTGATTAAAAAACCCACTCTCACTGAAACGAACAGGATTTGTTGATATTATTGTAATCTGTATTTGAATTTATTTGCATGTGTAGATTTAATGAGAGTTTCTAAATTTATTTAATAATTGAATGCTTGTATTTTTAGGTAAAATTTGGAAATACAACATTTAAGACAGATGTGTATCCCAAATCACTTAATCCTCAGTGGAATTCTGAGTGGTTCAAGTTTGAAGTAAGTATTTTTTAAGAGTTTGCCTATATCTATGTAGACACTCTGGTTTAGATACCCTTGATGAAATAATTTCATTTCAGGCAGAAAATGAGTTTTGAGGAGTGAATTGTAGTTCTGTTTAAATACATGTGAAGCCTTTTCAGCAAACCTATCTACAGTTAGTCCTTGTTTGCTAAAGGTGTTTCATTGGCTTTTTAGGACTGTTTGTAAAGATAAAATCTTGCCAGATTGGATTCAGCTCAAATGTTATTCTGAGTAATACTAAAAAAGACAAGACAGAGGTGAAGGTGGGGGGGAGAACAGCATTATGGATTAGGCTTTCAGATGTCAGTATGGGTGCAGTTCTATTTTTTTAAAGGGGTAATTTTGAGTAAGGAAAGTTAATTGGTATTTGAAATGTTACTTTGGGTTGCAAAAATAATGCACTTGACAAAGAAGAAAATGGAGAATTCCTATGAGAAAATTACAAAATAAAGAGCTTGGACAACATTTATCGGACACTTTCTTTTCCCATTTCCTTATGTAATAATGAGGATACTCAGCTTTTTCCTGTAATTGCTTGTGCTTTCCTGCATCTAATTCGTTGATGTCTTGACATTATGCCCTGAACAAGTGTTTACATATTCTTCTTATTTTTTGTTATTGCATTTTTTTATTACCTTAAAAAATAATCATGTAATAGTATTTAGAATAAATTAATTGTTAAAACATTTGATTATATAGTACTGGTTCATTTATAGTGTTCTAAGATAATATCACAGTATAAACATGGTTGTAAATATATGTATGTGTCATGAGTGATGTAATAGCTGGTAGTGTTAGAACTATTTTAAAGCAAATATAAAATAGTAAGGTTGGGCAGATTATTATTCAACAAGGAATGCTTGATTAAGAGCATCTCTTAATGAGCAATCCATGTTGATTAAGAAAGTAGTACTGTGGTGTTGAAATTCAGGGTTTTTTTTATCTTTCAGTTCCTAGGGTCATTTTGGGGGGGAGGGGAAAGAGCTGATCTGTGTGGAGGGTTAACTCTGTTCATACAGAAAGGTTTTTTGACAGTAACAGAAATCTCAAAATTATCTTTTTGCATGGAAAAATGGATTTGGGAAAGAAAAGAGCCAAACAGCAACATTGGCGGAGGCGGGGAGGGGGGAAGAATTCCACATTTCAAAGAGTGGAAAAACACTAACTGCTTAAGACATTTTATATGTGTGTGTGTGTGTGTAGTTTGATCTTTTTGCAAGATTAGATGTTATAATTCTGCAAACACTTACGTGAGTCATCCCATTGCATTTAGCAAACCTGATTCTTCGTTTGTGATGTTCAACACAAAAAGTTGCAGGATGTCTTCTTTGTCCTAAAAAAATAGGTGAGGTATCTGTAGATGGATTATTGCATTTATTTGGAAAAGTGCATGTCTGAAATACTGAATTTTTAGAGCAGGTTGTATGAAATGTCTTGTCTTCTTTTAAGCCACTGACCAGTTTGGAAGGGTGAGAGCGCCAATGATCATAACTTTATAACTATTATAGGGGTATAATAGTACTCTGAGATGCTTTATCTTAAATTTTCTTTTTTTTTTTTATGAAAATGTGTATTGTGGAGATGGGTAGACAATCTAGGGAATGTGACTTAAATCATGTGGAATCACTGTAATCTTGCTCTTTTGTTCTTCTCCCAGTGATAACGCTGGTTCCAGGATCTCACCAGTCTGTGAAGGGGAAAATCAAAATAAGTGAATGCATTGTTTAGATGCAGGAAATTGAACTTAGAGATTTATCTGTGTCAGGTCACTGTACATAACTAACTCTCCTCTTTTTTGCATTTGTTTTTCAGCAGTGTTTCCTAGCATTTTTTTTAAATACTCAGATTCCATTTTAATATTTGTTTCTAGGTGGATGATGAGGAGCTACAAGATGAGCCTCTCCAGATCACAGTTCTTGATCATGATACCTACAGTGCTAACGATGCCATTGGCAAAGTGTACATAGATATTGATCCTTTGCTCTATAGTGAAGCAGCTACAGTTATTTCAGGATGGTTCCCAATTTATGATACTATTCATGGTAAGACTTGCTAATTTAAAAGTAAAACAATGTTGTTTGAGGTGTAGTCTGCTTCTTAAAAGCTTAATTTCTGTTCGCTGTCTTAAGAATTTTATAATAATTTTAGCCTTGAGAGCTGGAAAGCTACTTTTCTGGTGTTTTTTTTCCTTGTTTCTGGCATGAGAAAATTTTTGGCATAGTAGTTCAGACTAGTGCTTGGCAGAATGCCTTCCATAGATCTTGTGACAAGTGGAAAAAAAATCTTCACAGGGTATTTAAAATAGTTCCTGCAAAATTCAGATTAAAAAAAAGATGCAAACATACTTTTTCTATTACCACGTGTTTACTAAAATAATATACTTTTGCCGAAGTCACTTGGGGTGTGCCTTCCTGGGATGTTGGATAAACTTCACTTGAGTTGGAGGGACAGGATGTGACAGATCTTCAACATAAAGTACAGGATGAAATTCCTTTTCCCTGCAGAAAGTATTCTCAGTGCTAGGTACATTTCATCAGAATATCTTGAAGGTATGAGAAAATGAGGTTAATGACATTTTTGCCTTTGATTTTAATGCAACACAGCTTTTGTCCCAGAAAGTCAAGGTCGTTCACAGCAATTAGCTTGCTGCTTGAATACCTTATTGCAGAACATCTGTGCGGTTGTCATTACCACCCTTGTTCATTATCCAGTGTGAATTAAATGACGTAACTATGTTTAAAGCTAATTATAAATCATTGTTGGGAAATCGTGGTATTTAGTAGATGATCATTGTAACTGATGCAAAGTATTTTTTTATATTTAAAACAGTTTTATTGAAGAGTGTTTTTTTGAAAAATATTGCATGTATTTCTGTTACTTATCCCTTTGTTCTATTCACATTTTCCTATTGTACATTTTATTTTGAAGTTAAATTAGGTGAACAGTTGTCTCAGGATGTGTACAACTTGTATGTCAGAGAGAATTAGATTTCTGTATATTTTTCTAGATATGTTAGTATTTCACAACTTTTTCCTGTTAAGTAAAATCAGAATTCTTACATTTTCATGCTCATAGCAGTAGATGCTAATTATCTTGATCCTTGGCAAACAGTAATTGATGCTTCCTTAAAAAAGTAATGCGAACCTGAGGCACTTCCTGTTATAGTAACTGAAGGCTTCTTTCTGCTGGCATCTTGGAAGATAGATCTAGGTGACTTTAATGTAATAATGTCAGAGTAAATCTACAACTCTAATGCGTGCGTTTGAGTGTCATATACTTATGTAATAAAGGCTTCTGAAGACACTAGAGATCAGACTCATCAAGAAGTTTATTCCTCATTGTGTCAGAACCTATAATATGTGAAATGATTCTGTTATTGGGTGGGCAAAAAGAAGGAAAAAGTTCAGAATAGGTAAGTGGAAAAATCAAAAAAGAATGGCTGTATGTTGAGGAAATAGTCCGTTATTTAATTGTGGCCAAAAATTAAGCTTTTTCCAAAGAGTCTGTAATACCTTATTTTTTATGTATTTATTCTCATAGTCAAATGTTTTACAAACGTTTACTGTGCCACTTTGTGGTTCTAGAAAGAACCATAAATTTTCTCATTGGTTTAAACTTCAGAGAGTGGCTTTACTGTGATTTTTGAAACCATTTCAAGGAGAAAATATAAAGCTTTTTGGTGTTGGTCAGAGCTTTTTCATGTGGGCAGGACCATAGTTTCAAGGCATTTATACTCAAAGTTAGTACTGCCAACCTTTTGTGTTAAGGATATCTTGGGACAGTCATGGTGCGTAGATACTGATTTTATACCCTTCCTACTTTGATGGTCCAGGGCAAAGGAGTAGAGAGAGCACTTGCACACTGCAGCAGCGGTGGCTACTGTCGTATCAGGAGGCTGATGGCTTCTGTTTTCCCAATCCCATCTTTCTTCTGAAAGTCCTCTTTGTTGCAGCAGGTACTTGAGGACTGTTGCTTGCATAACTGCAGCCTCAAAGGCTTGGCAGAACTAGAAACTTCCTCTGAGATGTCTCTGCAGCAGACCTAAGAGGCAAGGAAATCTCTTCCTGCTCCTCTGGCCCAGGCTAGAATTGACATGTGAACTGCCAGTTGAACCGAGTGGTTCTAGCAGGGTTACAGTACATTCTTTGCAGAAAAACTAACTCATTGGTAATAGAAAGTGCATTAATTACTAATAATAGGGAGTAATTAATAGGGCTAGTATTGTATTAATTTCTGACACAGCTTTTCATTTTTCATGTTCTTTTGTTGATAGGTATACGTGGAGAGATAAATGTGGTGGTGAAAGTAGATCTCTTCAATGATTTAAACAGATTTAGGCAGTCATCCTGTGGAGTCAAGTTTTTTTGCAGTAAGTAGAGGAAAAAAGTTTATTTGAACAGAAAACCTTTTTCCCCCCTTCTTTTCTTTCTTCACCTGTTCTGTCAGTTTCCCTTCTTTCACCAGCTCATTGCATAAGCCCAGTGGAGATTACATTGAAGCCAGTAGCAAATGCAGAAAATCGTTTTGTTTCGTGTGCTTTTTTTAAATGAATTTTTCAATTGTTCATATTTCAAGACAATGTAAATAACTGGTGGGTTTTTTTTCCCCCGTTATCTTTTTTAAGTTGCATTTCAGTGCATGTGCATTCGCACATTATGTTATTTTGGGTGCATATCCTGTTAGAGGCACAAAGTGAAAAGGTTTCATAATGGTACATGTTGTAACTGATGTACTGGACAGTTATCTTATTAGTGTTCCAGGGTCTCCCAGAACAAAACTGCTTGGGTATGTCCATGTTTTAATAGAAAATCATGTGGATTACTTTCTGCAATCATTCACATCACTTCTTACGTGTAATTTTATGTTTTTCTTGGAATTCTTGGTTCAGACTCATGCCTTACATCTTTCATATATATATATATATTTTTTTTTTTAACAGCTACATCTATTCCGAAGTGTTACAGAGCAGTAATAATTCATGGATTTGTGGAAGAACTTGTAGTTAATGAAGACCCGGAATACCAGTGGATAGACCGAATTCGTACACCAAGGGCATCGAATGAGGCTAGACAAAGACTTATTTCACTCATGTCAGGTATTTAGCATGTAGGCTGTAGTGGTGATTGCTGCTTTTAAGAATATTCGCCATTTAAATAAGTGACTTGCTTAAGTCAAGATTGTATCTGATTTTTTTTGTATTAATTATGTTTATTTTTTCAGTTCAGTGTCTTCTGTTTCCAAAGGTTCTATTGTCCAAACTGATGGCCAGTATGGGTGACTTTTTTTTTTTTTTTTCCTCCTCCTTCTTGATGATGCCATGCAGCTGTCTAATTTGTTGGTTGTTTTTAGGAAGGTCAGAGAAACCTGTGGAACTTCCTTGAAGATGTTCTTAACCCATATGAGGAGTATTACTAGAATTTTGACTCAAACCATTAAAATAACAAACTACTCCACTGTCTTTGAACTAATTTGTGTATATTTGTTCATATACTTCAATCTCAGATACTGTGTGTATTAATACTTATCCTGCTCATCCCATCTTTTCAAAGTCAAGATAGGTTCATTGTTTCTCAAGCATACTTCTGTATTGCCTTGCATTGTTTCTGCAGGACATACCTGCAGTTCCTGGAGACACCAGTGATTAGAGTCAGTTGATGTCTCCACAGTATCAAGTATCTTCACAGATTTTTTTTTTTTAATGTGTGTGTATTACTGATGCTTATGAACAGCAATTGTGAACCAAGATCCTCCTGTTTCAGCGCCAATAGAACAGAACAAAACACCCCTACTGTAGAGTACTTGCACATGAAGACAAGAGGCAATTAATAGATAGAGGTGGACAATATTGAAGGTGTAAGGAATACAAAGAAATGATGAAAAACAGCTACTAGAATGATAGGCAGTGGTTTCAGTTCTCTAATGGGCTCTTAATGTTAGATTTCTTGTAGATATAGCTATGTTTTAAGGAAGATACTAAAAGACAAAGTGAGTAGGGTTTTGCAAGCATGTATGGAGATCTTTAGTAAGTGGGGCAAGAGGTCATGGAGATGTTACTGAGTATCTTCATTAGGAAAGTCAGCACGTTTTGAGGAAAAATGTGAAAAAACAATATTGTCATAACTGACATGAATTCACTTTTTAGGAGGTTTTTAATATAACTCCCCTAGTATATCAGTTGCATATCTCTTGCCCTGCATAAATAATGAAAGTGGATAAAGTAGCACATGTGGAAGTATTCTGCTAGATTTTATTAATATTTTTATTCATAGCAGTGGTTAAGAGGAAAACACCCAGAAGACCTCATAGCAGTACTGTTTTGTATCATGTAATATAATGCTTCACATTGCAATCATTGTTACTGGTGGCCACACCTAAAGAATCCTGAAGAAATCTGTAACTTCTGAGAATGACCCAGACTGTTTCATAGACCTCTCTCATATTATGTGTTGTGTATGTAAAAAAGAATTCAGTCTCAACCTTGGCTTGAATGGAATCCATAGCAGTTTTCACTCAGCTGGAAACTTTCATACTCAACCTCAATCTTGGAGATCTTTCAAGACCAGTACAGGCATAATTTCAGACTCTGTTAAGAAGTTTACAATAGGCACCTATTCTGGTAATTTTAAATCCAAGCTTCTAGAAAGCAGTAGTGATCACTTCATTCCACTTGGATTTCTTAACATCATTGACATTGTGACTGTTAGGTTATCCTCTGTGACAGCGAAGCTTTTTCAGCTTGTTAACAGGATTTTGGAGATCTTTCATTTTTATCACAAGAGAGATTATATTTTCCACCTAGTATTACCAAGAAATCTAGCTACATAGATCAATTAACTTTTTTTTTTTTAAACATCCTGCTAAGTAAGCATCTATGGCAGACCGTTGTCTTATAGTTACAGCCTTTCAGTCCTTGTGTGCAGCTAATAAAGGAGAAATTGCAGTTTTTTGTTTGCAGTGAGAGTGCCATATTTGGTATCCTATTTTGTTTATTTGGCATTACGTTTTGTAGATGAGGCTGCCATATTAAACACTATTAATTTAAAAAGAGCAAAGAGTATGAATTAGGTTGAAATATGCTTAAATAAGTGTAAATAAAAAATTGTAGATGCCTATCCATATGGATTTCAAAGATGTTGCATTGTTGTGAACTGTATCAAGGACTGCTTAGAAACTTGTGTGTTTCAGCACACATCTTGATCATCTCTTTCTCTAAATAAGTAAAAAAGGGAAAAACAATGAAAATAAAAAGAGAAAAACATTTCTGAAATAACATGTTGTTTTGGAAATCAGAATAGATTTGGAGAAAAAAGGAAAAAAGCTGTGCGAATCGTGAGTATCACATGATGTTATAGGAGGCAGAGATTGTGACCAACTGCTTGGCCCAATTATGTAAGCTTGGATCTATTACCTGTTTTAACTGACTGGGTTGGCAATTCCAAAAGCAGAGGCCAAAGACCACAAAAGAGAATAGGGAAAGTTCACTGCAATTATGAGCTTTTTACCTTTTGTTTTGTAGGTGAATTGCAAAGGAAGATTGGCTTGAAGGTGCTTGAAATGAGAGGAAATGCTGTTGTTGGTTATTTGCAGTGTTTTGATTTGGAGGGAGAGTCTGGACTAGTAGTGCGAGCCATAGGAACAGCCTGCACATTGGATAAATTAAGTAACACATCAGCATTTTTACCTGCATGTAACTCCCCATCCAAAGAAATGAAGGAGTAAGTATGAATTAATAGTTTGTAGGGAAACAAGTTTCATCCCTCTTCTTTTCATACTCATTCAGTTTTACATAACTGGTGTGATTTCTTTTTTCCCCAGAATTTGTTTTTCTTTTGTAGTTTTATTTGTCTGCAACTCAGTTGATATTCCACAATTTTGAAGTGTTTTAGGTTGGATTACTTATGTTATTTCTTTAGAAGCTGAAGTGGTAATCCTTACTTAATATGACTTTTTTGAATTTACATAGCAACGGTATTATGTATCCTTGGGTTGTGATCCACCAATTTCCTAACTAATAATTAGTTCTTTGACTCTGTGTTTGTACAATAAACATTTTTGTGAGGGCTTCGTATGATATATCTTCTGTTCAAGATTTTCCAAGTTCAGTACAATCAGGTTGGAGCATTTATGCTGAGCATGTAAGAAAAGATAAATTTTGAATTCAGACAGTTGTGTCAGTGATTTAGAGAATGACCCTGAAGTAGTCTCGTCTTCTCTTGTGTGCTTTGCTTTTTACTGTTGCAAAACAAGTAGAGCTATTGCAAAATAGGTGGAGTTAAACAGTGTACTTGCAGAGAAGACTTTTTATGATGGGAGGTAGAATTTCTTGATCTTTGTTATATCTACTGCAGCACCAAACACAGTTTGAATACAATTTTTTAATGTGCATACAAATTAATAGAAAAATACTTACTGTCTTCTTCAAATTGTTACTACTTTGTTGCTTGGATAAGTTAGTTACTTTGTTTGGTAGAGTGATCCAATTTCTGGAAGGAAAAAATGGCAGCAAAAAGTTTACTACTTGTGCTATGTTTCCAGATGCATTAATTGAATTAGCCATTTTCATTAACTTGAACTGTTGTGTCATTACAATAGCAATTAGGCATTTTTGTTGTGCAGGCATCGGTATGCTCTGACTTCTCAAAATTACTGGTTTCTATTTCAAATCATAGCTTGTTTAACTTGTCTTAATTTTAAAAATTTGCCATCAAAAGAGCTTCTGGATACAATGCAGCATAAAATAACAGTGGTGATTTAAGAAAAAAAAAAAAAAAGGTGGACCTGGTAACTACCAACTTAAGAAGCATTCATAAATAAATCGGTAGCTTTCACCCTGGAGCAAAATGCGGAAATTCCACCCCGCAAATAATCCACATTCAGCTTGGTGGTGGTTATTGTCAGAATCATTGTCCCTCAGTCCAAAAAACCAGAATGTTTCTCAAAGCCAGCAAAATCAACTAATACTTCTTATTCTTGGCTTTACTAACTTGATGCCCTGTTGCCAAAGAATCAATTACGCATTCACAAGCTAGTGCTTAAGCTGTTCCTTTCTCTCTTTTTATTTCATCTGGACTCTTGCATGCTAGGAATTTAAATTCTTAGAGTCTGCTTAAAGTAAGAGATCTCCTCTAGCTAAACTTCCCTGAAATCATTTATAACATAACTTTGCAACCTGTTTGTATGTATTGTTTTCTTTTCTTCCACCTTGGCTGCAAATTCTCTCAGGTCTCCGCTGGTTCATCCGCCAAGCCATGGATGCCGCTCGACTCACAACAGCCCAATTCACACTGCTACTGGCTCACGACTTACTCAGAACTTCTCTGTGTCTGTTCCCACTCTCATCTACACTGGTACGAGACTGCTCAGACTCAAGAGCTGGGGAGAGGCAGGCCACAGGCACAGTGGTCGCAAAGTGCAGGCAGGCAGGCAGTGTAGGCAGGTACCACCCATCTTTTCTCCCTCATTTTCTCATGGAGACACCTTCTATTGTCAGTGAAGAACTACTCTGTGTGCAGCTGCTGAAACAAAGGCAATAGTTTCTTGAAAATGCATCGGAGTCTCTTCCACAAAGCCACACTCTTCATTTCTTTTTAACATGCTTACTTCCTAAGAAATTAAGTAAAAATAAGTTGATGTATCTGGGGAACATACATGTTTTGATTGGAGTTCATAATTGCTTTCAAGCATAATTCAGATATGGTATTTAGGTTTTAAAATGGTTCTAGGAAGGGTATGTGCCATTTGTGGAAGAGATGGTTTTAGAGAGCAGGTAAGTCAATCTGTGCATAAGTGAACTGTTTGTCAATATAGTTGTTCCCATAAAGATTCTCCTCTTTGCTCTGTTTTTAGCTGTGGCATGCTGCTGATGCTATAGGATAAGGAAACATTTTTTTTTTTTTTTCCCTTAAAATGCATATGTGTGTGTATACATAAATGTATGAATATGTATAAACACAAATATAATTTGAAATCATTTTTTCTTTATTAAACTAACTCAAAGCATTGTGTATTTGACCAGATTTTTAAGCCATAAACTGTTCTCAGTTTTTTCTTTTGCATATATATAATTTTTTTGTCACATCTCATGCCTTTCATTTGGCTTAATTGTTTTGTTGTAGATTATCAGCATCTATCTGTAGAATGCTGAATGGGTAAAACAGCATTTCTTTGCCTCTGGCCTCATCCCCAGTCTCGCACCTAAGGAATAGCTGCTGGCCCTGCCCCAATCCCATCCTGGTGTTTGGATCATGCTGCTGTCAGCCAGGTCCTTTGGCACAGGATTACTGAATATGTTTCCACCTTCTTCTGGCAGGATTCCCTTCAATGAAGATCCCAATCCCAATACTCATTCATCAGGACCCTCCACCCCTCTGAAAAACCAAACCTATTCCTTTTCACCTTCCAAGTCCTACAGTCGACAGTCCTCTTCTTCTGACACAGATTTGAGTTTGACACCCAAAACTGGTAAGGCGCTTCCACCCACTTTTTGTTTTAATTTGTGTTTCTCTTTTTATATTTTCATTCAACCCCTTTTTGCTTTTTGGCATTTAAGTTATCAAAATGATGTGGAAATTGGAGACTTTAGATAGCACCCCTCAAGCTTGAAAGGGTTTCTGTAGGGTGAAAATTTTAAATCCTGCCTATATTTCCACTATTCTGGATAACATTAAAATGACATTTGTAACACAACTGTATTCAAGTTGAAATAAAACATCTGAGAGCGTTAAGGGAGTCCTAAGTAACTGCCTTTTTCTTATTTCCTCCATTTCATATTACAAATCATGGGAGTACATTTCTCACCACAGTATGTTAAGGACAGTGTTACTAAAACTATGTAGTCATCAGGCCTAATGTGTTGTGCTATAAGTATATTGTATACATGTCTCTGATTTTTAACTCCTTTTTGCAAATGCGATACTAGAAATGTAGCAGCTGCTGTCTTTTTATTCTCCTTGGTATACGAAAATGGCTTTACACACACGGTATACATTTTGAAAGTAACTTAAGTTATACTCCAGCCATCTTCAAAAGCATTTTTCTTTCTCCATTGGGCTATCATAATTTCTTCAGCTTGTTTCCTTCCTCATTTTTTAGTCTGTGGTTAGAATTATTTCAGCAGTGATGTCAGCACAACTCAAAGAATTATTGTTTGTTTATTCTCCATTATGTAACCTATGCCTTGAATTTTACTACCATAGGGCAAATTATTTTGCAGAATTGTTTATAAAAGTTTGGTTGTGTTTTAAATGGTGTTTTAAATTGTGGTATTTGAAGCTCAGAACATTCTTGTCTCCGTCTAATCTAGTCAATTTTTAAGCATATTAAAGCAGTTGATTCAGCTTTACTTCTTGATAGCACCCCTTTCAAGAATTTTTCCAAGTAGATAAGTTAAATGTTGCATTTGAATGCAGTTTTATTAAATATTTTACCCAGTTTATTCCCTAGATACCTGTTAAAAAATGTTCCCAATTAGGAAGCTGTCTTTTTTAGTACTATCTTCTCTGTCCTGTTTTTAAAAAAAACAGCAAACAAAAGCACGCTTTTTTTTTTTTGGTCCTTTTGTGTAAATGATAACTGTTTTGTGGATAACCTATGGTGGTCACTTGTTTAAAGGACCTACAAATATAACTGGATGTTTATTGCATAGGAGAACCACAAATTAATGTATTTGGTTTGGAATATTTGGAAACCTGTTTCTTTTGATCAGTTTTTCCGTGGTAAGAATCATGTCGAGTAAAGGATTTAAATGTTACATGGATGGTCATCTTTACAGATGTAAATGTTCTGAATTCATGAAGGTGGCAGCTCATTGTGAATTTGTCAAGTTTTTAAAGCGGCAACCTTATATCATCTCTGGCAATGTTACGTAGGTAGATGGGCCCTCTCTTTAGTCAGTTCATTCAGAACTGAAACAGATTGGGTCATCAGTACCTCTTATTTGGGGGGATTTTTCAAGTATATAAAGATATTTTTTAGCTATCTTTTTAGTATTAAAGCTAATAGCGGGCATGCTTTTGCTTACTAGCACTGTCTTTTTAGCAGCTTTTAACTCTGCTACTGAAACTTGCCTTAAGAGGATTTGCTGGTTGCATTTAAAAATTCTGTATCTTAGTATTACAGGCTAGATTTTGAAACTTAATAGCTTAAAAGCACAGTATCTCGAGTCATTTGTTTCACCTGTTACCAAAAATTTGATGATGTGCAGAAGATACTTCCATAACATACTAAATTCAGTATGTTGTTTTTAGCAATCACTGTATATGTTTAGACCTCTGTTTTCATTTCCTAAGACTGTTATTAGGTTGGAATATTTCAGTGTGAAAGTTGGTGATGTTAGTGTTTAAAAAAAAAAAGGCAAACAAGTGACACATGAAACATTACCAAATTTGAGATACCCATTACTCAGATTGGCTGATGTGAAAAATGAAGTATTTTCTGATATTTCTGCAGTACATATTATTCCTCTATTTCTCAGTCAGGTAGCTAGTGTGTTCATGTGTTTGAGATGGAGACTAACCTGGAAAGAGTGCAGATACCACAATTTCACAGCATGAATAATTAAATAGCAGAGACTGAAACTTGGATCTACTTAAGCATCTAGTTTTCAGTAGCTCCAAACCAGGAGAATATTACCTTAATGTCTTCTATAAAATACAATTGTGATTGTGTTATCCATTCTGGTCTATACCTGGTCTAAATATGAGGGGAAATTATTCTGTGCTGAGAAAGCTTGTTTTGGTTTGAAGTTCGATGACTTCTGTGAATAGTGATACATTTTATGCCACTGCAAACTAGCAGAATATCAGGCTGATGAAAAGCATGACATATTTTAATCAGGTAATACATTTTGATGTGACATAGTATATGTTTGGAGGAAATTGAGAAGGTGGGAACTCCTTTTCTTTGTGGGAACTCTACAAGATTCATGACTCTAAAAATCATAAACAAATCCATGACTTCTCTGGAAAATAACTTTTTATACCCAAGTAATGAAAGTAATCAAATTAAATGTGTGAGAAGACTGTGTTATTTAGCCTTTACTCCATAGTATTTGTTATCAAATTTTGTATAAAATTTAAAATAAATGTTAGATTGCCATGGCTTTTAAAAAAAAATTTCAGAATTTAATCGGGTCATGATTTTTGAGAACATGCTTCTCATTCACATTGTGGAGCCGTATTGTCATTCTGTTTCTTTGTTTGTTGAGAAATAATTCAGCAGTAAGTGCTGGTTCATTTGGAGAAAAAAAAAATGCTTCATTTTGATTTCTTCCGTCTGTTTTTTTTAGTCATCTTCTGAATCTACATCTCTTTGTCTCTATTACTTTCCTCCACAGCACCTTCCCCACAGGGACCTAGGATTTTCCTGTTTCCCAGCTCCCCTACACTCTCTTGTGATTCCCCACATCTTAAAAAGTCCTGTCTCCTCCTCTCGGGGTCTAGCCTTAACCCTCTACACTCTAGCCATGTCAGCCCAGTTGTTCTGAGGAAAAGTGTTTCTTTCACTGAAGAGCTGCTTCTGGCTGCTTCTGGTAGGATCAATCTATTATGGCCTTTTAAACAAACTTTTAAGAAAATGTTGTTGTTATTTGATACGGGGGCATTTAACACACAGCCTTCTATAACCCTATGTTTTTGTTCAATTAGCCTCTGAAAACTGCTGGCTACATGACTATTCATACCATCTCTCACCTCTGCCCCAGAAGCTTGAAATGGCTTCAGAACTTACAGGATTTGAAACATGTAGTTTATGCTACAGAACTTTCTCCTTTTCCCTCTCAAAATTTCCTTTGGCAATTGGACTAAAATAATTTACTTTTTTTTTAATCCCTCTCATTCCCTTCACTTTGTTGTTCCTATATTTTGCATGGAACAAGCACTTGCTCATTAATTTATTTATAATTTATTGAAATAATGGCTATCAGATGGCTAGCAACTTTGCTCTTTAATGTTCTAAACAAAGCCTGTACAAAGTTTTTATTTGTACTGCTTCCTTTTCCATTTCACTTGACATGCATTATTTTCATAGATTTAAATTAAATAGTTGATATTACTGCTTTTTTCTGTAGAAACTATTTTGATTAGTTTACATTTTTTGAGTTTGTTTCATGTCCAGTATTTATGCTATGTTTGTCTGATTTACTATTGTATGGTCCCTGACAATGATGTTTAGAATCAATGCCAAATAGTAAAAGCGATTTAATCTTGTTTAATGGGACTATACAGATACTAATATTTTTGTTTCCTTATCCAAGAACAGCTAAAAATATTTTTTTTAAATTACAGTATTTTATATATATATAATTATATGGTAATGATAGCCTAGTAATTTTTGAAAATGTTAGGAATTAATTAACATACATTATTAAGTCCAGTATTATTTCCAGATCTCCCAGTCTTTGGTTAAAACAAATAACTGCACTATGATGTATATGTACAATCTCATTCATGTTTATTAGATGCTTGATCAGAAGAAAAAAAAAACTAGCAAGGAACTGTTACATTAAATTAGTTATAAATTCTGTAAAGAAAACCTTGGCTTCATTCATAACTGTTGCACTGTAGTGTTTGTATTTCATCCTGCTCCTGACACTTTTTTTTTGTTCTTTATCCTGTGCTTTCCTATACAACTTAGGTGTTTATTTTTGCTTTGTCAAGTTAGCACTGATGATTTTAGATACAAGAAATACCAATGATAGTATGTTTTTAGGCATGAAGTATTACTAAGAAAATCTGATTCACCAGCATTGTGTTTACTTTAGGAAAAACACAATCTTGGTATGTGTTTATTTTTTACTTTTGTGATTTCTAACTGTAGAGGAAATAACTTACTGTCATACATATAACCTGCATCTTGACAGACTCAGTTAAGAGTACAGTTCCTTGATAACAGATAATTCAATAGCAAAGATATTTGTGTATCTGATAAACTTTGATCTCTTCAGAAAAGCTCCTGTATTGGGGGGTAGGAGTGGGAGTAAAATATGTGAAGGAAGGAAAGAGAGAATTACTTGTATTATGCAAAACTGGAGTTTATTTCTGATTTTCATTTACAGATAATCTGCAGGTTATGTGTGTGCATATATAGTAATCAAATAAGTGTGGCAGTTTTAAATGCTGAGCAGTAGTCCTTAGCTTATTTGAATGAATCAGATGAGTGAATATTTCATTGCATAGATATTAAAGAAAATAAAAATAACTGGTATTTTTTTTTCAGAGTTTATATTTCAAATCAAAGGATGTGCATTGCCTTTGCAATTTTCTTTTTGGTCCCAATCATGCATTATATGGCTACTGCTGTAATTGTGTGTACAGTCTCCTCCCAGTTAGGAGAGGTGATTTAGTTACTCTGAAACTCTCAGAAAGCCAGATTTTTATTACTTTTTTTTTTTTACTGATAATGATAGTAGAGAGAGAGACTATGAAGTCGTCTGGCAGAGAGGCATCGTTCAACAGTCTGGAATTAATGGTGACATTTCAGCCCTTTTTGATAAGGCCTGAAAATCTGATTATGTAGAAACTTTCTGTTAAAGGCAGAGAAGGTAGATCTATATTGAAAGCATAGGCAAAACTCCCAACAGTAACAAGAAGAAACAAAAAAAGGTAGTTATATGTCATAGGAAAGAATTGCAAGCCCAGATCTTTAAGTCTTTGTATTTTGAAGTTTTTTTTGAAATTCAGGTTGACAGCAGAAAAAGATCTTAGATCAGGGGGGTTTTGTCTAAATGCTAAAAAACGACTGCTAGTCATGTGAAAACCAAATCCCAAACAGCCCCCCCCCAAGCCCAAATTAAACTGGGTGCTCAGCATTTCTTTTCTGAAAATTTAAATTATGGGGATAATTTGACTGTTTTCAGTGACTATTATGTATATTTTAAAATCAAAGTTTGATTACAAATTATAATATATGTTTCTTTGAATGTTGTTTGTACTGATACTCTTCAGGAATGGGCAGTGGGAGTGCTGGAAAAGAAGGGGGGCCATTTAAAACTCTTTTAAGACAACAGACTCAGTCAGCTCTGGAACAAAGGGTAAGGCATTTTATACTTACATTGCTGATCTACTAAAGTGAAAACTTAGCTTGTAGTAAGTTAAATGTTTCCTGTTACTTTCTGTTTAAAAATACGTGTAACTTTTAGGTCAGAAGACGTACTGCAAATATTGAACATTTAATAGCCATTTTATATACAAATTATTTAAATTTTAATGTTACTAAAGCATTAAGAAAAGTGGAGCAACTAACTGTAATGTGCACAGCACTCAAGTGATTACAGTTGGTGGTGTAAGAAACAGAGCAAAAATTACTGCTGTTTAGTCTCTTGAAGTTATTGATGCGTGTGTAAGTGTACTATTTTACCATCATGTATTAAGTTTTTACAGAAGCCAAATTCAGAAACATTGGAATAGCTTTAAACAAGGAGAATATCCCATTTATAATTGTGAAAACTTTCAGTTTTGAAAAATAGAGTTGGCACATAATTTGGCCTTTGTTCCACAACATGAAAAGGTGTGCGTGTAGCCTTTAAAAAATGGTAACTTACATAAACCTAAATCACTTCCCAAGCAATAAGAGGATTTACAGCCTTTTGAAGAACCTCTATAGGACTAAAAATGTGATCTGTTGTTATGCCGAATAGACTGTATAATAAAAATAGTGGTTATAATTCTTTGTTTAAACTTTG
Source organism: Haliaeetus leucocephalus (assembly GCF_000737465.1). Taxonomy (NCBI): domain Eukaryota; kingdom Metazoa; phylum Chordata; class Aves; order Accipitriformes; family Accipitridae; genus Haliaeetus; species Haliaeetus leucocephalus. Next base: position 159,463 of record NW_010972642.1, on the reverse strand, counting down.
GAATGAGTCCTTGCAACTTTTTTTTAATAGGTTATATACTGCTTTTGTCAAAATGTTATTAGTGAGGTGTCTTGAAGGCAGAAATGTGAATGTTTTCCTATTCAGAAATAACTTCTAGTTTAATTACAATTTCTGGCTACCTGAACTAATTACATAGAACCATATATGTTTGTTGAAAACAAAATCAGCTACCTCTGTGAAATATAAGTGAATAGCTACTATTTTGAGTAAGTGGATGATTCTCTTCTCATTTTTTGTGTTATCGATTGCTAAGGGAGGATCGCCTCATAGGTTCTGTAGAAGGCGGGTATGTTCCAAAACATTGTGTGACTCTTTTTGTAGCCCTTATTTCTTGTATTGAGGATTTCTAAACAATTATTTGAAATATTTTGGTTTTCTTTTTTGTGAGGTTTTGCAGATTTCTTTGTAATCTTGTTTATGCAGAATTTTAAAATATTTGTAATGTTATTTTCAAGAACATTTATCAGATGGTAATATTTTTGCTTAGTATTTTGCATGTTGATACATTTCCATTAACATTTTAATTTCTCTTTAATTACAAATCCATGGCTTTTTGTTTTTAACGTTTTAGTTTGAAAAAAATGCTTTAAAAAGAGCCTTTTCTCTGTTTACCTTTGTTTTTGCTAGCTTTTCAGACATTTCATGGCTGATCTGTTATTTCCTTAGGAAGCTTTTTAAAAATAATTGAAAATGTAAATTAAGAGCACTTAATGCATTTTTAGAGCTTGAATTATTTGCACACTGTTTTGATAAGGCCTGTGTATGGTCTGGTGGAAAAAAAATACAGTAAAATGGGATGGAAACGGGTTGAGTCTGTTATTGATGATGACGTAGCAAAGCATGCAGACTGTTAATTGATACAAAAAATATGTTCCTGCTGTCTTTCTGAAAATTTCATATTGGATGTGGTTTTGCTATGGTTACATTTTACGGTCACCTTAAGGTTGAGTTACTTAACTAGAATGAATAACACAAGTTGTTTTGTATGTTTTAATATCGCACACATAAATAGTGCACTCTAGTTACCTGTCTGGATTAGTTAGGGTAGCGCTTATTTGGGAAAACAAAGAATAAATTCAATATGTATAATATAGTTCTACATATATTAGATACATGGTAAGTTCTTTTGAGTCTTAGTACAGTTTATTTGGGTATATGGTAGTGCTAAGGCATATTAAAACCCATTCATTTAACTGGATGTCTCCACAGCTTTTTTTTTTAATCAGATGTGTTTTTAATGTGTTAGTTAAATAACCCTAATTGCAAACGAGAACAGATTTTGTTGGAGCGGTAATATTACTTGATTTCTTCTGGTAAAATACACCAGCTATGGAAAACTCACATACATGTTACGTTGTACTTTTAAGATATTTTTAGCAATTCACAGGATGCCTGTTGATAGCAAGTGTAACTCTAGCACAGCTATCTTTGTGTATATTTTTACCTATAAAAGTGTATGTTGTATTTCCATCAGTGGGAAAATTTGAGCTTACTTTACTCATAAAAAAATTAGCCTACATTTTTGTAGAAATGTCCAAATGCTGCTCTTGATGGTATTTTGTATCTCTGACCTCAGCTTGGACAAATGCTGTTTTATTCCTCCATGTTTGCATTCTGCAAGTGCTTGAGATCTTTACTGCTGCCTTTTCAAAATGGAGATCTGTTGATCTTCATCTCTGAAGAGCACTGCTAGATAACTGTTGTGTTAGAGTGCCGTTCTCTGTGTGATTCTTTTGGCTGAAATGCCAACTCAAGCAACTTTTCTTTCCAGCACCTTCTTGTTACTATCCAGCCCAGAGATGGCACAGTAAATGTGCTTAGAATAAAAATAATTCAACCAGGAAATTAACAGTATATTAATGTGGACCAGTTCCCTACTCTGGTTCAGCCCAGAAAGCTCTATGAACATACCTGAGCATTACGAGCATTATCTGAGGGAGTGGTGCAATGATGGGAATGAATGAATGGCTGGAAGGGACTCTTGAGAACTGCTTCAGCTGGCACTAACACCACATGATATGTGTGTGTAACCTTGTTCCATGTGCTTTTCATTATTTTGTGTGTCTTTGTGTGAAATGTAGTTAAAAAAGAACACTAGCAATACATGTATACATATACAGAAATATTTTTAAACATTGTATTAAAAAAATATTTATGAGGATTTTATTGTAACCTTATCAGACTTTCCCCAAATACCAACTATAACATCTTTATGTAGTTGCAAGGATTAAACCAGTGACAGTTCTTTCAGGGTCTATGCAGTCAATGACTGTGAAATGGCATAGTGAATTGGTATTGGTAGAAGGATTGACCATCTTCAGTTGTAGCTTGGAAACTTTAAGGTTATTGTGTCTTCTTACATGTGGGAATACTCTGTGCTTGCATCACCTTGATTGCAGTAATAGAGGAGATTTGTAATAAAGAAACACTGCGTCTGGTTCTTACAGAATCTCTGTTTTCCGTGCAATAAGTATAGCTTTATAATTTTTAAGTATTGCAGGTTACCACATGTAATTGAGGCTGGAACTTGTGTTTGAGTAATATAATAGTAAAAAACCCAAATCCTCTAAATGAGCTTAAAGGGGAAGAAAAGCCATCGTATGAAGTGATGGCATTCCATCTGCGTCAGAATGAATGAGACATTATTAATGGAATAAGAGTATGTCAGAATGGTTCAGTCGGTTACCCATGTTTGCCTGCCGCTGAAATTAACTGATAGGACATAGGTCTAATTTTAGCATGTATCTTATACAGACTTGCAAGTATCGATATGTTGATTGAGATAAAGCCGGGTTACTATTTTATAGTTTTATTCCTGGTTTGTAGTGTAGGGAGTCAGGCAAACTGGAAGTCTGAACATGTTAAAATTACTTGCAGTACACAGCCTTACGAAAATGAACAAAAAATGAAAGTAATTTCTGAATCTTCATATAGATTAAAGAGCATTGGATGTGCTTATGCTTCAGAGCATGGAGTATCATTCACTTTGTTCACTACATACTACTTTAGCACAATGTAAGTGTGAGTATATATGTATATATAAAATGCGAATGTAGTATGGGCTTAATGGAATTTCATACAGGTGGCATATGCAGTAGACTTATTGATTTCTATGTTTCTGGGAAAGCTGATTATTTTTAATGTCATTAATGTTGGATAACTATATTCAAGGGACAGAGCAAACGTGTATGTTACATATTTAAATGTAAGTTAGGCAGAATGAGTGTCATGGAATTATACAGGGACAAATATTATCAGTATGCTTGTGAATCACTGAACAGTTGATATTACAGAACCACAGTGAAAGAGGGTTCTAACAAAGTGTTGATATACTGTACTGCATTTTTTCCATTTTTCATCATGAAAGATGTACAGAAGAGGAGTTCAGACTGTGTTGTAGTCAGAGCTTTCTGACTGTTCTGATAACCTGCAAAGCACTTTGTGATCTGTTAGAACCTTCTGGATGAATCTTGATGTAGCCCTCTCTAGAGATCCATCGGTGATCTTGAAGACAGATTAGTCAAGCAGGTTTGCAGAGTCCTGTGGTGAAATCTTTCTGCTTTTTAATTGCATCATAAGGCACAACTGTAGGTTTTAGTGTTTTTGGGGGTTGGTTTGGTTTGGGTTGGTTTGTTTGTTTTTCCTTCTGGTTGTTGATACTGTGGTTGCTGATTTCAAAGTTTGCCTCTTAATTTTGAAAGTCTAAGCCAAACAAAAATCCAGAAAACTTGAAGTTTGCAGGATCTTTTAAAAGTTGTAAGAGTTCTAATAACAAGTGTGGCAAGAATTCTGAAGTATTAATTTTTAAATCTCCATTGGACTTAAGTTTAAGAGGAATTTTCATGCCATGTATTGCTGGAAGAACCATGATCCTCATTTAATCTGCAGCATGTACGCTGTTTAGGTAGAAGCTCAGTTGAACTGTACTTTTGCAAGTGCTTCAAGTATGTGAGAAAGGAATCTGTATGGTACTTTCTCTCATATAAAATTATGGTGTTTATTTTTTCTATTTAACCAATCATCATGACTATATAAACCACGATTGCATGATTTTTCTTTTATTTTTCTTTTTTTGCCTCTATGCATTTAGAATTGCTGAACATAAATCTATTGCCTTTCCCCCATAAGTGTGCTATCATGTGTATATTAGACATTCCATAGAATGTCTCTGTAGAAAATAAAATCTTCCAGTTTTGGGCTCACCTCCTTTGAATATAACTGTTTTATTTCATCATGTGTGTCATAAAAAATTACTGCTATCACTTACTTTGCCTCTTGTATGAACCACATTTTTGAGTAGTTGCTGAAACTTATTAATTCTTTGTTTTAATTACAAATTACTAAAAACTAATTTATGCAAATGAATTGGAAGTGGATTTCCTCAGTTTAAGAGCTTGCAGTTGTATTTCAAAGATTTACGCTTTATTCTAGAAGATGGATATGTATGTACTTGTTACATTTAGTACTTACAACACTAGCAAAGCAGTCCATTAATATTTTTTAGGTATGTTTTCCCGTAATAAGACATTCATCATTCTTGCGAGACTACGGTTTGTTTTACCCTGTGCTTCAGGATGAAACTGCAGTCAGTTGTAACAATAAGACCTAAAAAATGGAGAAAAATGTTCCTTTATTTTTGTATCAGCTAATGAAATTAGAATTATGTTACTTAGCTGCCATTCTGAAAGTGGACCAATAGAGGCTTTGTTAACACAAATGTGTAAAGTTTTGATTATTTATTAATATTGTGCCAAGATACAACTCTATGGGGGAAAAGTATTCTTTCATTGTATAATACCTCTGCTTTTACTATACTATTTGTATATGAAGACATAGGGTAACGTAGTGCTTAGTAAGCCTGAAGGACATGTTTGGCCTAATGTAACTGCTTTGCTTGTATTTCAGGGATATTATCAATTCACTGCATGTTTATTGGCAATCAGCAGTGGTTGGTAAGCAGTCATTTGATGTTTGTTTTTAATCATAACAGGAATTTCCATTTTTTACCTTGACGACCTTTCCACCAGGCTTTCTTGTCCATGTTGGTGGTGTTGTCAGTGCACGGTCTGTGAAGCTCCTGGATCGCATTCACAATCCTGGTATGTTAACACAAGAACAACTTCCTTGCTCAAGTCCAGTCATAATAGTCATGGAATGCTAATCTTTATAACTTTATAACATAACAGTGTTTGAATAGATACTAAACTATTCTAACAATGTATATTAAAAGCAGTATTTTTCAGACAATCATTTAAGCTTGAAAAATTAGTCACTCAGGGGGTGTGTTTTTAGTGAGTAACTTTTCAGCAAGTTAATGAAATAATTAAGTACTTTGAATCCAGTAACCTTGCACTAAAAACTGTCTTTCAATTACTGAGGGTTTAATTATTTTTTTTACCGCTTTTTAATATCAAAACTTGGTGCACATTTTCCTTTCAAACAAAATAAGATGAAATACTTGATCTTAACTATGAATGTTTTCTAATTTTCAGCTCCTTCAAATCCTTAAGGACTAATGACTACAGTTTAGCTCAATACATGTTTTTAACCTCTTTTGATAAAACCTTTACAGCTTTGTTTCTGTTCTTAAAAACATATACTGAACAGTACTTTAAGATTTTTATTTAATAATTACCTGGGAACCCCAGTACTAGAACATGTGTATTTTGCATGTCCTAGTTCTGACATCAGAATTAAGTGACTTTTGATTCTGAAGACTTTGTTGTTATATTCACTGAGACAAACTGAGGAATACTGTGTAAAAACTTGGCGTTAACAGCGTACTTAAAAATGCAGACAGAGGAGAGGAAAAAATAGCACCTGTAGTGGTTTTGCATGCACTAGTCAGGAGTAATAAAACAAAGTTTGTGCAAATGCATCTTTAAAAGCAATTTAAAATTTAAAAAAAAAAAAAAAAAAAGTCTTTTTCCTTTTCTTCTTGCTGTGGCCCAAGGCAGGTAATTCTGTAAGCAGGTAGGTTGTTGCTGATCTAAAGATTCAGTCAGCTGACAACATGAAATAAAATCCGAGACGTAATTTGAATTAAACTCCCCCTACTTTAAGGGATTTTTAAAAGCATACGAGTACACAATATTGTTCTTTGTTCCCTATTGTTAAGATTTATTTACATGGTGGAGGGAAGATTAAGAGAAATGTCAAAGTATTATTTATATGCGAGTCCTCCCTTTCTTTGCCACAAAGTTGTCTTAGGCGACTGTATTTTCAACAGATTTCTGATACAGGTCATTTTTATGCAAAATTTACTGTGTGATAAATTTACTTAAGACAAAATGAAAAAAAACCTCAAATTTGCTCAAAAGTTTTTTTTAAAACTGATTTCTTGCATTATGCACCCCTTTCTTTTTACCAGCTGACTGAAAGCAGGATAAGAATTAAGAGAAGATAGAGATGCATATTTGCACAACTAAGTGGCTCTTTGCAGTGTTTTTGTGGGACTTGCAGATTGCTCCTGACAAGTGAATGTAAGATGCATGATACTTTGAACTCAGTATATTGCAAAACAATGAAAACAAAAAGGGGAATGAAGGCACATGGCTATGGGAGGGGAGGCGAAGAAGTAGAAAAAAAAATTCTGATATAGTGATAATTGTACTAAGCATTTGAGTCAAGTCTGTAAAATATTGAAGGAAACAAACTGGCAAGTGAATAAACAGGAAAATGTAGAAGAGGAAAGAACATTTGAAGGTGTATTGAGAATTTATCAATAAGAGAATAATTGCTATATACTGTACACTTTGATCACGCCTAGTGCCAGATTGCTATAGCATGCTCCTTTTTTCCCTTTCTATTTCAGCCTCTTATTAACTCTGCTGTCTGTGTCTTTCCAGTTCCTGTGGAGTGGTGTTGTCAATTGTGTTCTTGTTGGTAGTTTTTTTTCACTATTCTGCTCCTATAACTGATCTACTAATTTGCTGTTTTGAACTCAGCCTTTGTCGGAATTATGGGTAACACAAGATCATACAAACTGCTAGACTGGAATAGTTTCAATTCAGGTATTTTACTAGTCATTCAGTACTACATATGCTGACAGAAATTATGGCAGCTCAGTGAAGTTCTTAGAAATGCTGTAGGATATTTAGGTTAATGCTTCAAATTTAAATCTGTTTAATTATCAAATGCCTAAATGTCTTGTTTTAATGTTGTTAAAGGCTTTCTTTAAAATCTCAAAACATTGTTTTAGTATAAAATAGCATTGCTAAGAATAGTATCAATCTGGAAAGCTGAATGTTCAGATGATTATTTTGTAGTAGCTTTCAGCTCAGTGTCCATGAAGCAAGTAATTTAGGGAAAGAGAATAGATTATTATTTATACAGTTGGGATCACGTCAGCTGTGAATTAATTTTTTTTTTTTTAAATAATTTTTTTTGTTCTTATTTGGTTTGATTTGGGTGGGGGCTGTTGGTTAGGTTTGTTTTTTTTTTTTGCATGAGCTTGCACCTCTTCAAGGGTGGCTGTACTTCTGTTAATTTCAGGAAATTGATGAATGTGTTTGTTCTAAATAATAGTTATAAAAATTGTCTGAGAGAATGGAAAATAGACAAAGAGGACTGTCTGTTTAAAGAGAAGGGTTGTATGTAGCCCAGGATTTGTTGGTTCATAAATCTTGTATTGTAAAATGCAATCAGCTTGCAGGACTTAGGGCATAATTATTTGAACTTTTTAATCACTTTAACATCTAACTTGAAAAAAGCCCCATTATTCTATTTTGTTATGCAGATTTATGGATCAAAGCATGTAACTTCTTTATACAGCTGCAGAGAGAATGGATGAATTGATGATGCAGTCTACATAGAGTACTGGCATCTTAGGGGAAGAAATAAAGACTATCTGCCCCCCCCCCCCCCCCCCCCCCCCCCCTTCCCCTCTGGAAATTTAGCATGCTTTGGAAGAAGGCAGGCATAACTTCTCTGCATATAATATCCAAGCCAGCAGACCTTGCCAAACTTTGTTTTTAAAGCTGGCACAGTAAAAAGGTATAAAGCTGACCTCTGGGGGTTTGTTTCCCCTGGGAACAAGCTTTTCGTCTTGGTACTTCACTGTTGCAGTGCAGCTCTCTGTCATGTTCTAAATTTCAGGTTAAATTATGTATATACATTTTTCAGTTTACAAATAGTTCAATAATAGCTAGTGCCTAAAACTATTGGCTCATTTTTGTATCCTTGTTCCTTGCTAGAATAAGTGTCCTGTAATATTATAATTATGGGGGTTTCTGGTTTTGTTGGTTTTATTTGCTTGTTCTAAAGTGATAATAATCTAAAATAAATTTCACTTTCTGTGTGAAAGCAGTATTATTAAATTCTCAAATCTATTACTGGTATAGCATAGTCTGATCCAAGATGTTAAAAATGTGTCAAAATTTTTCATCTTGTATGCGACCTTGAAAGGTTTGAATTAATTGTTGCTTCTTCAACATAGTGGTAGGATGTTACCATGGAAGAGTTTTATGAGAATAACAGAGTAATTGAGTTATGTGCAGACACTAAACTTACCTTGAGCTAGGCTACAAAGTGATCCAAAATGTAAGCCTAGGAAGTTAAGGGGAAGTCATTAATTCATTTCTTGACAGTAATTTTAGAGTTAATACCTTGCTGAGAACTGTATTTGTGTTGCCTTGAGATGTGTCAGCAGCTCTGTAGTAACAGTCTTGATTAATCCTACTAGTAGGGACTGAGCAGTTTATGCTTACAGTCCTGGAAGTATGTTTCTTTTGCAGTGCTAGGTGTGTTCCTGAACGAAGAAGAAAGGAGGAAGGGAGTAAATCAGTTGTTGCATATCATGTGTGATGGATAGTAGAGTTGCAGATTACATACAAGTTAACTCTGTTTTAGGAATAATGAATATGCTGTGCAGATCTGTTGTTATTGAGAAACCAAAGGAGAAGATTTCTATTCATTTCCACCTTCTAGAGCTTTATTGCCAACACTGTCATTGCTGGCTAATACTTGGTCTGAAGGAGAGCAGGGATTTATACAGCTTAAGGAAAACAATACTACATCTTTGCATTACATTCATGTTAGCAAGAGCGTGATCAGAAGCAGAAGTAGGCTAACATTATTTTCCTTTTTGAAAATGTTCAGGCTTCATTTAAGCCTGCTAGTAACCTGTTTAGTAACTCTTTTTTTTTTGCCAATGGCAGGGAGGTTTGTTTAATTAAAGTGTGAGATACAACAGGACCATCTGATGGTGGTGAAAAGTCAGAGATTTGAAGATGCTTGAAAATCAAACATGGAAGTAAAGAATGACTTTATTTCATGAATAGAAAAGAAGCTACTTAAATATCTGGGAGTTGCATATAGTTCAATGACAAAATCATTTAAATGCTTGTAAAATTACAAAAAGATGATCAAGATGAATCTGCAAGATAAAAGTAGAGAGACAAGAGCGCAAGTTCATAGAAAAGAGGGGACAATGCAGTGGAAGAAATAGTCTGGTGCTGTCTCTGAAAAAGGATGTTAAAGATGTACTATAAATATAAAAACATGAAAGTAATCCTGGATCCGTAAGACTGGATCTTTGTTAAAGTTTCTTCCTGAGGTTAAATAGAGGGAAGAAAGGTTCCTTAGGAAATGCAAGAAACTTGTTGAATAAAGACTGCTTTTACATATGGCTGTTTAACGCCACTAATATATACAGTGTTCTCGCGTAATTATGTTTTTAAACGCATCATTCAGGGAGCTGCTTCAGCAGTGATTCTTCAGTTCCAGTAGTCAGAAACATGGAAGGAGAAAAGATCGTTAATAAAATTCCTAAGGGTCTCCTGAGCTCCTTGTGTGATATCCAGACTTGCTGTTGGAATGTGAAATTCTCCAGAACTCTAGTTTTGTATATGAGGAAATGCAGGAGGAAAGCTTGAATATGTTCTGGTTCTGTAACTGAATGCTTTTCTTTCACAGAAATACAAACATGCAGTGAATGTGCAAATGACATTTCATACTGCTATCTGGGGTGTAAATGTGGCATACTTGTAAGAACACAGTAGAAAATGTCAGAATGTTTTTGTTAGTGTCTGATGTGGCTATCCCTCAGAACTAGCAGAAAACAACATTTTAAGCTTGACCTCTCACCTTTTTCTTGGAGGATTTCCAGGTTGACTTCTTGTACATCAGTGTGTGTTGATATGATAATGGGAGGTTAAGGCAGCTGTCAGAGGCTTTTCTGAACAGAGCGAGGGGTTGCAATGTTTTTCAGTAATATTTTACTCTACTTTTCTGCAACCCTTCCAGAGGGGTGAATATTCCTAAATGGTTTTTATGGTTAATGTGAATGGTGTTTGAATATTATTTTTTGAAGCAGATGCACCCTTATATTAATGAAATAATTTTCTTTGGGACTGTTTATTGTTTTTCTTTTGGAGAGTTCTGAGTAGATACTTATGTAACTGAACAAAGGGTGATCACTGTCAGTGAGTATAGAATAGTATTCCTATGTTCTGTTAGAGATTAATTAATTAATAATCTTGGCATTTAAAGTCTTTGTTTTAGAATTCCTTGCCTAATAGTAAGTAATGCTATTTAATCTGTTCATGCTGATTTAAAAGTCTCCCTGAAATTTGGCTAATAGTGTGAAAGCCATCATAGACTTTTCACTGCACAAATGCTCCAATAAAGCTGTTGCTTATTGTGCCACTACAGTTTGGTTTTGAATTGATAGTACATGAGAGAGACAACCTTGGTTTTGTGGAAGAGTGTTATTCTATTATCTTCATACAATTTCCTTCATGGATTACAATGAGGTTTTTCAGCCTTAGAATATGTCACTCTGTGGTTGCAAAGGTATAGTTGTAGAACTTCTTGCCTGGCTCAAAACATATTATTGTTAGTAGAAAACTACAATTATACTAGTTGAAAGGACACCTTCCTAACTACTACATAATTACAGGTAAACAGGTCCTTGTAAAATGTCCACTGGCAGTATTGTAGGAAGATGGCTGATAACACAAGTTCTGACTGACCAAAACAGGATTATAGAAATAACTCTGGTTAAATGTCAATGGATAAGATCATTATCTGAGCTGAATTAGGCACAAGAGATTTTCCTTCTAAGTGCTAAGACTGAAGTTCCTCAATATGCTATGTTTCTTACAAAGAAATACCATAGTTTTTGTCTTTCTTTTTTTTTTTTTCCTGGTTCAGTTTGTACTTTGGGTTCTGTTAGTGCAATTTTTCTTTGACCTTTTGCACTAATATTTTCAGTGGTTTTTATAAGTTTTGACTTTTTGGTGTCTCTTAATGCAGTCTCATTGAGGTCCTGAACTCACCCCAAAAGGCACTGTAGGAAAGGCTCCCTGGATCTACAAGTTGAGAGGCTTCTCTCACTAGTTTGTCTTAAAACAAAATAAACAGTTGTGAGTGGATAGAAATAATGAATGCAGAGGTTCTGTGAATGTAACAAGTAAAAGCCTGAGGAGTGTAAAGAATGAATAGGAAATAGAGAGGCAAGTATCGTTTTGTGCCAAATAATGCTGTCCCATTTCTGCAGTTGTGCAGTGAGGTAGATAGTCTGCGTGGCAGTCAGCAAGAAAGCGTCAGTCCTGTCTGTGAACATATATCTGTGTTTATGGAGAGATTAATTTTTTTCTGTATAAAATTCTGTATGTTTCTTTCAAGGACTGTGTTAGATAAATTAGTATTATTGTTGCTTGTTTTAAGGTTCCAGCTACTTTGGCTTGTTTAAAGCTTTAAAATCACACTTGTAGTTCATTTTGTGACACTAGTTACAAAATGGATGAAATGTGGTTTAAGAAGACGTGGCTTGTTATAGCATAGTGTCTCCAGCTTTGGGTAATAGCCCCTTTGTTGCTGACATATGAAGATGTCCTTTGAAGATTGCTCATGTTTTAAAATAGGTTGTGTTTATTGTGCCAAGATGATAAAGCAACAGAGAGATAAAAGATAGAATAACTAGTTTCTTTATTACCTAGCAGCTCTTCAAAGTGGCAGACCTTGCCCTTGTTACTGTAATAGAATCAATTAAAACAGGTCCCTAGACCTTCTTTAGTGTCCCACTTATCTTATGATTAGAGGAACCTTATACACAGCTGTGAGGACTTCACCATTATAGGATGAATGGCTGATCAAAATAATAACTAAAAGCTGGAATGACAAAGATACATATTTAGGCCTGGCACACTGATTTTCCAGAGACAAATTAATTTCTGATATTTAACATTTTATGTTCAGATACTACTTTTGAACTTTTATAATTCTAAGGAAGTATGGTGAAGTTTAAACCTTTATTTTTAAGTGTTATCATAATGGTTTAATTTTAGGTTTAATATTTAATATGTACACACATAAATACTCTGAACATCTTTTTTTCTTCAGATGTTGTATCTTTTGATTTTATTTTATTTTTAAAAATTTTATTTAAGTTGTATCACATGGTAGTTTCCTTTAGTGATAAATTATTACAGCAGTTTTTTGTATTATTGCATGATTTTTTATTTTTATTTTTTAAGATGATACTTTTTTGCAGCTTGTGCTGTTCCTATCAGACCTTCATCTATGATTAAAAGCAAAAGTTACAGGATGTATTACTATTCTGGCTGTGTAGTTAATGCTTGTTGGTACTTGCAGCAGATTTTGTTGAACAAGTTTATGGAAAACTATTGCCACAAAGATTACTTTTAATACTTAGAAAAGGTTAAATTATGCTGTAGTTTGTCGAAGTGATTCTTGCATGTTTATTCCTAAGATCAATTAAAAGTATAACTTGCAATATGTGGCTGATAGACAAAGTGTAGAACAGTGGAGGTTTGCTTTTTTCAGTGTGAAGCTCCAAGTAGTTGTATGCTTGCTTTTTTTTTTTTTTTTTTTTTTTTTTTTTTTTTTTTTTAAATCTGGGACATTCTGTTTAGATTTACAAAGTTGAATTAGTTTGGATCACAGATGGTATGCCACAGTGGACTGTATAAAATACTTGTGTGTAGTGATGTCAGTCATAAGGCTTACAAGATGCTAATCTTTAGGTATCTCAGCATTTAAACTGTTCCAAGAAATATTTACTTGAGATGAGGAACAAATGCAGGGAGACATCTCAAGGCTTGCTGTTGGGGATGTTGAGAATATAAAGTTGCTCAGGAATATGGCTGAGCAAGCTGATTGGAAGTTAAAGTAGGATTCCAAAAGCCAAACTTTGAAGTAGGATTTTTATAATTCCCTTTTAGGGGTGAGATAGGTAAAAACATCTCTTGATCCATTTTAAAATTCCTTAATGGAGGTATAATTCCATATGTTTCTGTCTAAATTACAAACACATTCACCCATATCAGAGATATAGAAGCTATGGAGATTCTGTTAATTCTGTTTCATATTTAAAGTAACTTTTTTTTTTTTTGGTAAGAAAAAAAGAGCATTCTCTAGCTTCCTAGCAGTAATACAGGTATTTTTCTGAAACTCAGAATATAAGAAAAGAATTCAGGAGTTTTGATGGGAATGTTACTAAGGGACACTTTGCTGCTTGGTATTAAAACTAACACTACTCAATAGTGAGCTGCCACTAAAAGGAGTGGTGCTGCTTTTCTGTATGATTCCTACCATGTGCTCTTGCAGTCTTCTGGTGGTCATGTAGTGATTTGGCCTGACCAACCCAATAGAAAACAAGCCCTGCAAATGAATGGTTTTCTGTTCAATCAGCCAGCTGAAATATCTCATCCTGTAAATGCATGAAAGCTGGATGTGATTTTAATCCTAAACATTCTTAAAATTATTTCTTCAGTAATTTAATTTCTTCAACAACCAGACTTAGACCTGCTTTTTTGCTCATTCAGCAGTTTGGGCTTGAGAACTGAGATATGTGCTCTCTGACCTCATCTGGCAGAACAGCACTGATTCAATATTATTCTCCAGGCTGGATGCTTTGTCTGTAGTTTAACTTTTGTAGGAGTAAGTGTACCTGTTCTCTTTGGTGGTATGGTTGCACTGCTTTCTGCTGTTTTAGTGTATCTTAGTTTTCATTTGATAAATTCCAATAATCTACTTCCTCAAGTTTTCATTTTCACATCTTTTAGTCTTAAGGGTGAATATAGGGAGTAATTTTTAAAAAAGGATGGGGTGGCTTTGAAGATCTTTGGAAAGTTTTAGGTTGATCTGCTGTAGGCTTAGTTATTTGCTACCCAAATTTTGTGTTTAAACTTTACAGACAAGAGGATTTGGCTTTTTGTACACTCCCTTATGAAATATTTTAGAAAGATGATGGGAAATTTCAATATTTATGGGATAACCAGAGAGGATTAAATTAAACTTCAGGGTCCAGGGAAGGGTGCTTGTAAACCTAACAAAGGTGTCTCTTGAAAAAAAAACCTACAAAAAAAATCCCCAACTTTTTTCTGTATAAGCTGATTAATAGGTTTTAATAAAGAAGATAAAAGAATAAGAGGGTAAGGAAGGTGTGGATAATGGCTCTGCCTAGTGAAAGACTCAGATTGAATTTGAAAGAATATTACTGATGCCTCCGTTGCCATTTTGGAGACAACAGAACAATGAGTCATTTCTAGATTGTGAAAACTTTAATAGTATGATTGTCATCCTCATTTCAGAATGTTGCATTATAAATGTAAATATTTACTGAATTATACAATATTGAAATAGGTTGAAATTAATCATACAGTTCCTGTTTCAGAATAATTGTCTCAGGATGTCTAGGGATTCAGCTTTAATTACAGTAACTCTTGAGTATCATCTGTGTAATCAAGAGTCCATTCTTCTTAATATTTCTTCAGTTTTTAAAAATCTGTATGGACCTAGCATAATGCAGATTCTGGCTAATTCTTGAAAGGCCCTGTACAAGTGAACCTCTAGCAAATAACTTTGGAGAGGTGTTGCTTCTTATGAATCAGAAAGTATTGATAGTGTCCAGGGTTGTCTCCAGGTGAAAGATTTGGACAGGATGTTGTCCCATTGACAATACAGCCTCATAGAAGTCAACCTGGTATTTTAAAGGAAAGAGATAGGTGAATGGGTGGTGGGTAGAACTGACTCAAACATGTAGGGCACAAAATAAATACAGTGCTGTTTGTATCTTCTAAAGCTGTTTAATAAAATGCTTGGAAAGTTTCAGCTGGAGGAGGTTTGAGTTGGCACGATTTTTATAGAATACTGTACTGTTGACAACATTGTTTCTCAGGTCTTCAGCTCTAGAAACAGTGTGCTTTGCTTCCACTTCGTTATAAATATCATGCCAATTTTGAAACATTAATAAAAGTAGGTTTAATATTCAGTCTTTGGTTTCCAATAAAGGGTGCGTAATAGCAGTGTAATTTTTGCAGATTTTTTTGCTTAAAGTTGTAGATAAACCTTGCTATAAACTACTTGGTAGATTTGCTAGAAAAGCTTGTGATTGAGTGCTATGTATGCTTGCCTTTTTGCTTCCACCTAGAATCCAGGGCCATTACTTTCTGTAACCATTTCAGTGAGCTGCCATAGTTTTCAGTCTGTACTGTCACCTGATCCAAGCATGCGCCAAAATACCCACCGTTTCTGGCTACTGTCTGCTGAATCTGCTTTGCAAACCCTTAGTTCTTAAGCTTTTGCCTTAGCAAAAAACAACAACAGACACTCTTATGGAGTGTACTGGACACATGCCATCCTGCTTCCCTAACTCCTCTAATTGTTTATGTAAATCCTTAGCTTTACTAAACTTGTAAATGCTACAATGGCATCCCCATGTGAAATTGTGTGGCTCATGTGTCAAAAAAGGCTGCTTGTGAAAATATTTGTCAGAAGAATATGAATGCTACACATTGCACTGCATTCAGTGTTTTGTATCAATTTATTATTGCAATGTCGTGGTGTTTGATTTTAATTGTAGACAATCATTTTGTGTTTTAATATGCAAAGGTAAGTTCAAGTAAACTAAATGTACAGTATTTATATATAAACATACTGTCGTATTTTTGGCCTCTTCCTGGAAGAAAAAAATACTTACTTAAATGTCTTAAGCAGAGGACCCAGTCGTCTTTACAAACACTTGTTTATGCATGACTCGTATAGAAATTTTTGAACTTGTGCAATAAGAATTTGTTGGATTTTTTTGAAAGATATTGGGCCTGATCCTGTTAACACTGAAGACAATGGCTGGAAAATTGTTCTTATCTCTAATAAGAATGAAAATGATCCATTATATTACTGTAGTTAATAGTTTTGTTAATTCTGATGTTGAACAGATTTTCAGAGTAAAGGGTTAAATATTTTTTAGCAAGACATAGCATTGAGCAACCTAACAACAATATGTGCTTTCCATTATGATAAGGCGTTCTTGTAGGTAAGTTAGGTGAGAAAATTGTGCTAACGCTCTTAGGTATATGTTTCTAAACTTTAATTTAAACTATAAATTTTTGTGGAGGAAAGTTAAAAGTTTGCATAGAGTTTGGGACCCGTCACTATTTCTACCTTTTCTGTTCCCTTTAAGCATATATGTTCCCTTTCAGCATTTCATTCTGTTTCAGTTTTACTGTGGCTACATACCTTATCAGTATCATATTCTTGTTTGTAATCTTATTCTTTATTCCACAGCACTTCCCCTGCTCATCCCCCGTCGCTTTACCTGTTGCTCACTTTCAGCTCCTTCATCATGACTTCACATTTTCTTGCACTTCTTGTCATAGAAAGGTCTTTGATAACAAGTAGAAGCAGTTTTTGCCAAATGGTACCTAAAGGTGTGAAGAGAAAAGTGATGATTTAGTAAAATTGGCTTTTTTGTCTTTGTTTATGTCTGGAAAAAGATTAATTCTCCTTTGTAGGTGTTTTTCTGTGAAGTACAAAAATTTGTGTGGCTGTTCAGTCAGTGTTTATAGCCAGCTGTCTGTGATCAAGTCTAATTGAGCAAGAATTGTTCTGCATAGTCAGTGAACCACTTTTCTTACAAACACTTTTCTGTTAGAGAGAGAAACGCACATTGGTAAGTGATCTTGTCCATGATTGGATGGGGAAGGAGGAATTGTTCCCAAGATCCATGTCCATTCCACCATACAGAGTTAGTGATAACATTTACAGAGCGTGCTTGTGGTCTCGCATCTCCCATACAGCTCCCCATTTTGTCAGATCATGTAGCCATTGCCTTAAGATGGATTTCCAAAGTTGCTGTGTTCGTGTACCACTACTGCCATTACCTGGTGGCAGCAATCACAGCCTCTGTTCAGACAGAGATGCACACGCAAAAGAGAAGACATTTCACCTCCCACTTTCCTTTATGTGTACCACAAATGGTTCTCATAGCTGAGCTTGGGAACTCCAACCCTATAATGTGATGGATTATTTCTGCATGATTCTCAGCTGTTGAAAGCTGAAGAGTGTGAGACTTTGCTAGCAGGTACTCCAACCATCTGAGTCAGGATTACTGTGTGTCATCTTGAGCATTTGATTTTCCAGTTAGTTAAAGTGTTTTAAACGATGTTTTCACCTTGATAGACAGCGAAGTGCAGTGCCTTGAGATTCTACTAGTAATGCATTGAAACATGTTGAAGGTGAACTCGGATGTAATGGAACATGATTGATACAGTCAATGAAAATCCTTAGCCTGTTTTGTGTCTTGATGTGTATATTTTTGTCTTGATTATGTAGAACCTTCCTAAGAACTATAACTGTAGGATTTTTTTCTGTTCAGTGTTCATTTCTTAAAGCAAAGGTTGGATAAACTTCAGTCTGGATACCCAAGGCTAGTCAGTACACAAGCGTTAACATCTGAAGTTAGGTATAGTTGAATATACATACCTTTGTGCTCTTTTTTGATCATAAGTTCGTTTTAGAAAGCTGAAAGTCTAGTTCTAAACGAAAAGTTGAGGTAAATTCATGAATGAATACATTTTGCCGTACAATATTTTTGTTTCAGTAAATTTCAAAATCTGTGTATATCTGCATCTTTCATTTTTGTTTGTCATGTTGTCAGAGAACCTAGTGTATGATATAGGGTTGTCATACACTATATTTATAAATATCCCTATTAGTACAAAATTGGTTCCCAATGAATCTCAGGTTTTGACATTGATATTCTAAATTATGATTCAGCAAGGAGATCTCAATGGCTAGAAGTTTGTATCTGTGCAAAGTTCAGTTGATTTCGGGGAAATTGTATAAGAATCTGTCTACTCAGAACCCTTTGTAGCATCTGAGTGCCTATATTGTTTGTTATTGTTTTTCCCCTTATTTTATGTATCAACAATTAACGTAGTTTTCAACTAAGTTTATTGGTACAGGTAAGCCATTTTGAAAGAAGAAACAGTTGACAAACTCTAATTGTAAATGGCAATACTTGTTGACTTCATATGTAAAAAGCTTGCGAGAAGAGCTTTAGTTCTGGGAAACTAATTGCTGAGCAGTTAAAATAAATGGATTGCATAAACCTATTCTAGTAGCACTCTTTTTTTCAGTTTTTATGTAGTATGCAAGAAAAACAGGTAGGATATGTTTCAACATAAAATCTGAAAGACAGTAAAGGTAATTACAATCTATTGGGGGGAGAGGGTGGAGAAAAAAGGTGTGGTTGTGAGGATATTGAAGCAGAAGAACATTGACAAATACATAGCCAGCATATATCTTGTACTTCTTAATGTTGTTAATGTAGAAGTAGTTGCAAACACCTATGGGTTCTCAAAGTTAGAAGTCTGAAATAAGGACCACAGAGTGGTGTGTTTGGCTAGTGATACGGTCTTGAACAAATATTTTAAAAATCTGGTCAACAGAGAGAACTGCTTGCAGTAGGAAAAACTGTTGAGGTTATTTCAAAGATGGCAAGTGTATACTGAAGTAAAATGTTACTTTATTACTACAAATACTGTTTCATTATTACTAGCTTTTCAATATTGCAGAGTATCTGTGATGCTTTGTTGCAAGTTACATGTTGTTCTCATGTTGTTGGAAACTGACAGTATGGTCTTCAAGTGGGTAGAGATTGGAACAGTATCTACAGTATTTTGGTGTTATCTGTCATATGGATAACAACAAGAATGCAGTAATTTGTCAGAACCTGTTCGCATGGGTGATAAACAAGAAAATTAATGAAAAAGCCCTGTTAGCGTTTGCTTGAAGTGTGATAGCTAGGAAATAAAAAGTGTCCAGATACAGCAAAACACTTGAATATGAAAAATTCAACTTTGCAGATTAATTGCATGAAGCTTTATGTTGACATAGTGCAGAGTAGTGAACTGATTTATACTTTGTCTTTCAGATGAACCAGAGACACGAGATGCATGGTGGGCAGAAATCAGACAAGAAATAAAATCCCATGCCAAGGCATTGGGTTGTCATGCTGTAGTGGGCTACAGTGAATCAACTAGCATTTGGTAAATCATGATGATGATTTAATTTTCAAAATGCCACAGAATATTTATTTCGTCTTCAGTGGATTAAAAATGATGAACTGTTTCAACACAGCTGTTGGTACTGTCTAGTATATCTACTTTGGAGAGTTTGTCAAAGTAACTTTCTGAGATTTCAGTCTTGTGTGTTTTATTTTGGTTTGGTTTTTTTTTTTTATAGTATGTTTTGGTTTGGGTTTTAAGATCTTTTTTTTTCTAATGAACATTACACTTTTTATTTAACAAAAAAATTTAAAACCTACATATTTCCTTTTGTAGTAACAATACTAATTTATCTCTGAAGTTTTCTAAACCTAATCTCCCTAAATAGTTAAGACTCTTCCTAGAAGTATATGTACTGCAGTTTCATTATTGGGTAACAACTGGCAGACCAGTACTTAAACAGTAAACTTCAAACTTAAGGCACAAGTTCTTTACTAGGAATGAATTAACTGTGAGTTAAAGGAGAATATGCTGCCTGATAGATCTAGAATACTTTAGGTGTAAAAATTCTGTATTTCTTTCTGGAAAATGCATGTCATTATTTTTATCTTTCAGTAGTGTTTAACATAGTAAACCACAGCTCTGCAGTAGTCTTTGTGAGGTTGAATTCCCCAGCCCTGCATCCTATTCAGGTCAAAACTCCAGTGTCTTACTGTATTCCATTTGGCTAAGAAAATTCCAATCTTGTGTATTTTGGTGGCTTAATAACAAACTTTGTGAGAGGCTTGGAGATTGGGAGAAATGGTTTGGGATTCATCTAATTACTCGTTTCTCTCTGGCCCAGGAAAGGTTGTATCTCTTTCTAGCTCCAGAAGGGCATCTATGAAGAGCTCCTCCTGGGGCCACGTGTGTCTGACTGGTATCAAACAGAAAAGTACTCTGGCTCGCTAGTTGTTTTGAAATGATTTAGGAAGGTAACTGAAGCAAACTCAGACATCTGAATTTATTTTCTGTCAAGCTGGTTTTGCCTAAATACTTTAAAGAAAAAGTGCTAAAGCTTTGCTTTGTTAAAGAGAGAAGTTGGAAACAGAACTTTCATTTTACTTAGCAATTGATAAGTTGAAGAAAGAAATACAGAGTTATACAGTGCTTTCATGAGTGCACACCATCTGTTGGTAAAGTAAAGTAGTAAGATAATCAGAAATGATCAGTCTGAAAGCCACAGCGTTGATTGCTTGACATCTGTTGCTCCTTCACATTTATTGCTTCACTGCTGGTAAAAAACACCACCACCAAATATATTGCTCTTTCACAAAACTTGAAAACAATTCTTGGAAGTCAGGTGCTTGTGCTAGTAGAGTAGGAAAACAGGAGAACTTACTTTACAGACAGGGCATGGTTTGTATTCCTTATGCTGTCTTGGCTGGTTATGTCCTGTCTTGCTTGGTGTATTAAAGACCATATTTACTTCAGAATTGCAATGTGCAAGTTTCCATTGCTGAGGGATGAACTTGCATTAAAAAATGGAAAATTTATTCCTTCAGCTGTCAGTCTCCTTGTAAGAAG
The DNA here is from genome assembly GCF_000737465.1 of Haliaeetus leucocephalus. NCBI lineage: Eukaryota > Metazoa > Chordata > Aves > Accipitriformes > Accipitridae > Haliaeetus > Haliaeetus leucocephalus. Next base: position 138,620 of record NW_010972642.1, on the reverse strand, counting down.
CATTAATATTTTGTATTCTTTTTTTTCTACTTTAACTATGAGGAAAGAATATACAGAGTATAGACAGGCAGTCAGTTACTGGGTTATTTCACACTTTCATTTTTCTTAAAGAGTTTAATGTAATAGTATTTGATCATTGATAGAATTTAGATTTCCCATGCTTACTTGCCAGTTCAGCTTCATTCCATTCTTAAAGGGCAAGGCTCTGTCTGTAAGTACTGGTCTGCCAGACATGATAGATATGAAAAATTATTCTGGAAAGAGAAACAACAAATGAAAAAGGCATATGGGCATATGTATCATTCTAGAAAATGTGGGAAAGCTTTTCTCTGTATTTTTTCCAATAGAGTATTTTAAGTACTGGATGTTAAGAGATTTGTTTCTTATTTAACAATTTCAGAAATACTAAAAGCTCTATGATCATAATTTGCATTTCTGAGAGCTTTAACTGCTAAATCATGAATATGGTCAGTTACTTTATATGCTATATGTACTATTATTTGTAGTTGTTCATAGTCAAATTATTACTGTTTTGCTACTTTTTATCCTCCAAGAAGCACCCTTGTAAGTGTTGTGTTGTAACTTCATTTTGAGAGTGAGTGTTTGTAAGATGATGAGACTCTCAACTTCCATTTTACTTTGGTAAACAATTATGCCTTGTTTTGTTTTGTTTTTTAAATGTTTGTTTGCTTTTGTTGGTTGGCTGGATTTCTTTTGCATTATTAACCATAGTATTGAAAACCATACTTAAACCTGGTTAGCCTTTGTGATGTTACAGCATATTATTTATAACATAGGGCATAGCTCTTTAGTCTTTCTGTTCAATCCTTCTGCATCTCTTACTTTATACAATGGTTTAAATATCAGAAGAGGATTGTTTGTGAGATTTAACGGATAAAATTGTACAAATATACAAAATTAGTAGTTACATTGAATTTATTGAGACTTTTGTACCAGCCTTTTAATCTAATAGTTTTAAGCAAAAGTAGCACTAAGTAGTAGGAATTCACTTTGTTGTAATTCTTTTCTCTTATAGTGAAGAGGTCTGTATTTTGTCCGCGTCTGGCACAGCAGCTGTACTGAACCCTAGGTTTCTTCAGGATGGCACCATGGAAGGCTGTTTGGAACAAAGGTTGTCATGGCAGCCTGGCTTCTTTTCCATAGGGTCAGAGAAGGGAGAGGTTGATTTTTTTCCTCAGAGCCAAGATAGTTCTTCTCTATTAGGGTAGGTTACAGTGTTACAGTGCAGGATGCGGGACCAACCACTTTACTGCTTTTCACTAACAACAACAACAACAGAAGTAATGGAACTCTGCACCAAATTAGATATTCTGTTTTTATTTCTAACAGTCTGAATAAGGTAACACATTTGACTACTAACCACAGATCATAACTCAGTTTTTTTTTTCCTTTGCCGCTCCTCAGGTATCTTTCTCAACTTTGTATCACACTATAAAAAATGACAGATGTGTGATAAATTACATAAGCCAAAAACTGCTGTGGTTGTAATATGTGTATATATGCTCTCTATATACTATTTAAGAGCTGTATGGGAGATAAAATAGCTTGGTTGTAAAACAAAGATAGTGCCAGATTTTTACAAAAGATATATGTTTTAGTTGAAGTTTATGAACAAAATCATGAAACAGAAGGAAAAACATGAAGTTTCCCTTTGTTTCTGCTCTTGCAAATAAAATCTGAAAAATGAGTATTGACAAACAGTTATTTTTAGGAAAAGATAATTAGATTAACTAATGCATATTGGTAATTTATTACGTGTTTGTCAGGATAGTCATCAAATATTTCAGGGGGTTATTGTAGTAGTAAGTAAGGCTATTTATTACACCTTAGCACTTGCTTTACTTTTTCCATAATAACCCTGCCATCATAGTATTATTTATTATTCTTTTACTTTGTTAGCAGGAGGCCATTATCTTCTTGTGTAGATAGACTTTTGAAAACTGTAGCCAGAACAAAAATAATTTGTTTCCGTATTCACTATATGATGGAGAGAAAGAAATGTCATGTTCATAATATGAAGAAAATTGCATTTTTATCAAAATATGTATTTGGGTGCTACTAAGAGTCTTGGCATAGATGGGAAATGCCAAAGGAAGGTAAAACAACTAAACGGACAAAGCCTATGTTTGAGACAATACATTTGCCAAAATCTATGATAACTAATGTTCTAAATCTGTCAGATTTGCTTAGGCATCTCTTCAAAATTCACTGGGAAGAATTGTTTATGTGAAACAGAATAAATTTGCGGTGATGCAGTTAGCCTGTGCTTTCCCTGTTCATATTTTTAGAGTGGTTATTCCTGGGTATTTCTTATGGGGGAATGGGACTAAGTGTTCTAAGTGAATAACAAGTTTTACCTAATACCTTATCTTAGGAAATAATCTTGCTATTCTTCTTACAATGTTTATATATATTGTGCTGCTTCTCGGTAGGATGGTTGGTTTGTTGTTCATGTTCTGCTCATTAGGTTTGTGTAGGTTTTTGGACACAACCCATGTAAAAGAGGCTTTTCATTGTATTTGGTACAGCAAATTCCCTGTACAACTGTTGTACCATGGACTACATTTAGAAATCATAGTGCCTAAAGCCAGCTCAGTAATGTTTTAGGTTTATATAAATTGTTGGTCATTGTATGTACTTTTTCTTGATCCCTGCATAACAAGTTTCAATGCAAGTTTTATTTATAGCGTTTTAGCTAGTAGTGTGCAGCCTAATTTTATTCTTCTAATTAATAAAATGCAATACTTGTCTCATTGGTATAATGAAGCAGAGTATAGCTGCAGTGTATGATTTAAGTAGCTATCTGTAGGTGTTTATACAAATGTGCGCGTATTGATCATTGTTAATAAGATGCAGATGTTTTAAGTATATTCTCCATAATGTATTTTTAGGATTGAAGAAGCTTCACCACCAGGTTGTGGATTTTGCCATATACCATATGATGAATTGAACATGCCATTCCCTGCTCACCTCACTTATTGTTACAACTGCAGGAAGCAAAAAGTTCCTGATGTCCTTTTCACCACAATTGATCTTCCTGTAGAGGCAGTAGTTATTGGGAAGGGATGTCTTATTCAAGCCAGGTATCTATCAAAATGTTTTCTTAGTAAAGTTTTGGAGATCTTTGAAAGAGTTCCTGTTGCTAAAATCCAGTATGTCATCAAACCTTAAATTTTTATGGTGAATTGCTAGGAGTTAATGACAGTGTATTAGGGTACAGGAGGATGACAGCCTTCTCTTCCCCCTCTGTTACGTGTCTTGTCTGTTGATGGACATCTGGTAACTTACCCATGTTGATGGGCATTTGGTAAACGTTCTGCCTTTTTTTTTTTTTAAATGCATGTGGGAATTGCTGTATTTTGTCTGCCTGGATGTAAGAGTTTTCATGTTTTAACTTACTGTTTGGGACTGCTGACGTGGTCAGGTACAGCTATTGCACTGGAAACTCAATGAACTGTTTAAGTCAGTTGTGTTAATTCTGTGCTGATGTCTGTAACTGAACATTATCTCTGTAGAATTGTGTCCAGTTTATGTTGTGGTCTTTGAATTTGAATTTGGAAAAGGGAATAAGGTGGTTTACAGTGGGAAAGAAGGAAGGCTTAGCTATGTACAGTTTGTATGGGTGGTCAACTACATGGATAAATACCTGGTTGGATGGTAGGGCTGAGAGGGTAGTGGTTTATGGTTTGTAACCTACCTGGATGGCTGTGACAAGTATAATACAGTCTGCAGTGGGATCTGTCCTGTTGAATATCTTGATGACATGAAGGGAATGATGGTCTGCATTCTGTTCAAGTTTGCCAGTTACACCACAATGAGTGGGACCAGACAGTATGATCCGTGTCCAGTTCTGTCCTCCTCTGAGAGTAAGATGGACACCAGAAAACTAGAGCAAGTTCAGTGGAGGGCCACCAAGGGAGTAAGGAGCACCGGCCCTATGAAGAGGAGCTGCGGGTGCTGGAGAGAGGAAGGATTCAGGGGGACCTGATAGCAGCCTGCCAGTACCTATAAGGAGGTTATGGAGCATGTGTAGCCAGGGTCTTCACAGTGCTGCACAGTGGGAGAGTGACACACAATAGGCCTGAGTTGAAGCAAGAGAGATTCAGCGTGGATGTAAGGAAAAACTACTTACCAGTGAGGACAGTCAGGCAGTGGAGCAGCTTGTCTAGGAGGCTGTGCAGTCTCCATCTTTGGGGAATTTTCAAGACCTGACTGGATAAAGGTCTGAGTATCCTACTCTGAGCTTAGAGATGACCTTGCTTTGTCTCTACAGGAGGTTGGACTGAAGACTACCTGAAGACCTTTCTTACCTGAGTTCTTTTTATGATACTATGATTATCATTCTCTGACTTCTGCTACAGCAGAGTTACTTGAGCTACTGTAGAGATGTGTTCTGTGCTCCTCCTTTGGTATTTTCCGTATTACTAAGCTCTGTGTTTAGCGCCATTGTGGAAATTGACTTTGTGTCACACGGAGGTCCCTGGTCTGTCTCTGCACACTTGCAGGTCTCCCATTTTCTCTAGAGTGATTCCTCAAACACTCCCACCCCCCAAAAAAGAAGAAAGAAAAAGACTTGAAGCTATAGTTAGAAAGATTTTGAGGTGAACTTGATATGATTGGTTAAATTACTGTTTCCTGTATGATGTAATAAATGTGGTCTTTAGAAGAAAGTATTGTCTGTTCCTATCATTAAAACATACAGTTGTGCTCTTTTTGAACAAAAATTTGTCACTGAAAGTAGGCAGTCATTACAGTGCTGTGGGGTTTGAATTTCATCTTATGGGACTAAACCCAAAGCGTGGAATATGACGTAACGTAATATAGTCAGAGATGGAATTTCTATGTTCTTTCTTTTATTGTTTTAAAATAGGTATTTTTAGCCTGATTAATTGGTTGAGCTGTGAGGGCACTCACTTTTTTATTTATTCCGAAGTGTGCCTTGAATAACTGTATTAATAGGAATTTTAGAAGTTCTACCAGTAGATGTAATTTCCTATGGTTGTACCTGAAGTGTTTAAGAGGTCTGCAGCAACAGAAATAGCTGTTTGCATTTGAGGTCTTACTAGAAGAAAAGCTGAAAATACAAATTTTCAGATAAGACAGTCTCAAGTAGTTCTTTTAAAGAACTGACATTTTATTTTACAGTTGCAGCAATCTAGAAGAATGCACCTCATCAGTTCTGAGGCTTAATTGAAGAGGGCTGCAGTAACTGTCCCTTGAAATAATCTAGGGCGGGGAGGGGGGGGGAGATGTTTAACAAATACCAGACAACTTGCAATAGCAAAAAAGTTGTGTCTGTCTTCAGGATTTGCTTTGACAAAAGTGAGCAGGGCAAATTTTTAACAGTCACTGCTATTTGATAGGAGTGTTAATATATTTAGCAGAATAGCTAGTAGATGGTTATCTGGAATCTGTAGAAAACTTATTTACCTTGCATAGTTATTAGGTGCTATCAGACTATTATGACAGAGAGCCTGTGTGATGCATGTTGTTTCTGATAAGTCCTTAAGCGTGTTTTAAGAAAGGAGCCATGACTTCATTCAGTGCTTTACAAAGATACAATATTTGTAATTTTTGTGTTCTGCTTTGATAGGGAATATTTTTGAATGTTGCTGAAGGTTATGTATTGTTCTGTTTTATAAATTTACTTTTTATGTTACCTATTTTTATTTTTAATATAAATACACAGATTCCTATTAAAAATGAAAATAAAGTGTTACTTACGGAGACTCAGTGTCTCAGTCTGCCTTGATCTTCCTGATGAGAATTTAATATTTTACAGGGTTCTAAAATAAGTTAAAAAGAAACTGATTGTATTAGGTTATACAATGAGGGGAAAAAAATTCAAAATAGCCTGTGATTGCTTTCAAATTTCAACAGTCCATTAAAACTGTTTATCTGCTGATGTCATGTACTGTTTTGTGTTGTTAGGTTATGCCGACTAAAGAAGAAAGCTCAAGCTGAAGCAAATGCAACATCTATCAGTAATCTCTTGCCATTTATGGAATATGAAGTGCACACCCAACTGATGAATAAACTTAAGCTGAGAGGGATGAATGCTCTGTTTGGGCTGAGAATTCAGATCACTGTGGGTGAAAATATGCTAATGGGATTGGCAGTAAGTACCGTTTTAATCTTGGGATTCTTTTGCTTTCTTACAGTATTTTTTCAGGACACAAAGACATACAAGTGTTGTGGAATTTAGAGTAACTAGAAATTTTAAAATGTCATTTTAAGAATAAATGAAGTGATGCAAAGGAACGAGGTGTCTAATTGTTGACAAATCAGGACAGACTGTCTTTCAGCACCAGAAAAAGAAGATTCGAATTTCTTGAAACTCTGTTAGAGGACAAGATTATTAGAAAGGGGATGAGAGGAAAAGAAATTTTAAATGGTTTAATGGCATAAATCACAGAAAAATGATTGTGTTCTTTAAAGCTCCTGTCAAAGAGATCCCTGTTCCTCAGTTACATTACAGTTCCATGACAAATAAGGTTAATCAAGTATCTCAGTAAATCTTTTGGTTAGCTACCAACAAGAGGTTTGTTACCTCTTCTTTGATGGCACTGAAGAAATAAATGATAGATTGGAAGTTTCTTAGAGATAGTCAAGAAACGTTCATTAACAGTATTTTCTAATCTCATTCTGTCACGTGGGGTTAGAGTAGTTGGAAGTATGCTGCTTCTTCCTGCATCACCTTAAGAGGATGCTTGGGTAATATTGACTGGCTTACATGTTCTTTTATCTGAACTGATGATCTGTTTTCTGTAAATAGAAATGGGATTGTCACAACTTCACTGATACTGTAAATGGTTTGGCCAAGTTTTAAGTCCTTGCAACCATCACTTGCCTATACAAAATATACTAGGACAGAGGTTTTAATTCATACTTTGTTTGGAACTTTTAGGTAAGTTAAGAGCTCCACCATGGAAAAGACCCATGAGAAGGAGAGAGTTTATTAAAAGAATGGTGCTTTTTTTTCATAAGTGAACAGGAGAGAGATACCCATTTATTATGGGAAGAGATCATGCTGTAATGTGCACATCATAATGCTGTCCATTATAGCATAAGCATTATGGAACATTTTATATGAAAATATTGGAAGTACATGCTTATGTAATTGTCATTTTTCTTAATGACTTTTTAAGTCTGCAACAGGTGTGTATCTAGCAGCTTTGCCAACACCTGGTGGTATTCAGATTGCTGGGAAGACTCCAAATGATGGCACCTATGAGCAGCATATATCTCACATGCAAAAGAAAATAAATGATACGATAGCAAAAAACAAGGAACTTTATGAGATTAATCCTCCAGTAAGTAAAGCTTTTATATTCTTAAAAATAAAGTGTTCTGAGTCAAACAGATATATACCATGTATATCCATGAATTCTTAATGACTGAATCATTCAGAACATAAGTTGTTTTTTAATAGATACATAGATTCTTCTCACTATATTTTGGGAACCTACTGGAATATTCAGATCTCTTAAGCCACATATCCCAATCAGTTTGTACTTATTTAGATTTATTTCTCAGTAAAATTATTTTCAGACTGTTTTGATTCTCAGAACTCTTAACAAATTGCTTATAATTGAAATTATTTCTAAGCTACATAGAACAACTGTTAATTTTTATGTCGTTTTTAGGAGCTACCTGAAGAAATCATTGGGTCTCCCATTCCAGAGCCAAGACAACGTTCCAGGTTATTAAGATCTCAGTCAGAAAGCTCTGATGAAGTTACAGAGCTAGACCTTTCACATGGGAAGAAGGATGCTTTTGTATTGGAGGTGATAAATGTTTTCAGTACTCGTTTTCATACTTTTCTTTTCCTGAAATGTATATTAAAAAAACGAGAAAAGTTTTCTTACTTATCTCTAAAGACAGTTATTAAATTGTGTATAAATTTTTCCATTTTATATCAGTAGGAGATGTTAAGTATTGGATTTTCCATTGTCTCTCTTTTTCTTATTCTATTTTGCTGTTCTATTTCTATTAAAGCATAGCTAGAATATGCCTATTATGCCAATATCTGGAAAAAAAAAGATGGCCCAGCTATTCATGAACGTGTAGCAATATCTAGAGTAATAACTAAGAGCTGTTAAGAAATGCCCTTCTGCCTACTTCAAGCAGCAGTCATGACTGATCCAAAACTTAGATGTATTTTTATAAACATTGAGGTTCTGTGTTGTCACACTTTATATTTAGCAAAGAAAAAGCTTGTATATTCTTCCTGTTTCAAAGCTCTTTTTGTTACAGTTGGATATTCAGAATTACTAGTTTCCAGAACTGCTAGTATTCAAAGCATTCAAAAAAATGCATGTGTCAAGAGAGCACATAGAAGACGACTTCCTTTTCTGAATTTCAGTTGATGCTTTTCAGAGTTCAAGAATTTACAACTTCAGACAATACCTTCCAATTCGTTCTACAGCTACAGCTAGAAACAAGAATGCCGCCTATAGACAGAGAACATAGATTTCTTTTACCTCTCTATTCACTAAAATTCAAAGATGTGATTTTAACATTGTACAGTTTTGAAGGAAAGGAGCCAAGTATTAAAGAAGGCTAGAGTTCTGATCATCATCTTGTAGATACAGGTATTACACATACCTGTCTTAGACTAAGAAAAAGAAAACAATTTAATTAAATTACAGCCTGTAATTGCAGCCTAAGGTACATTCAAGACTTTATGTTAATCTTCACAAAACACCATCTTCATAGAAAATAATCTGGAAGAAAGGTTGTAGATAGCGAGAATGAGAACATGCTGTAACAGCAGTTCACTTGAAAACAGAGGTAAGAAAGGAGAGTGAAAAAATAACAGGTTGGGAGAGGCTGGTATAATAAATTGAGATTGGTTGGTGCTTCTGCTCTTTGAGTAAATTTTTGCTCTCCAGTCCCTTACAGGTGTACTAGGATCAAAGTAAGTAAATTGGGAAGTCCCTAAAAGTAACTTTGATGCTAGTTAACTCTCACATTAAAAAGAAGTGAAGACAGGTTTCATCAAGTATTTTTTGCAGCTGATCTTAGCAGGTTTTTGTTTTAATATCATCATCTGTGTAGACTGACAGGAGTGGAATTGTATCCTCGAAACAAAAGTCATGATAGATGCTCTCTGAGGCACTGTATTGAAATGGATGAGCCAATCAGAAAATACTTTGATAAATGCAAAAAGGGTCAAATGCCTTTGTAAAAAAATACAGGATTGTGTAGGGCATTAAAAAAACCCACCAAAAAACCCAAACAAACAAAACAACTCAAAGACTGTTATACTGCAAGAGACCCTTTGGACTGGTTATGGAAAAATACTGGAAAAACATATGCCCAGCCTCCTTTTCACTTATAAAGGCTGTCAAATAGAAGAGAGAGAGCAATAATAAAAGCTTGGCATACTTCTTCTGTCCAGTTGCCTCATAAAGAAGCTTGATAGATTTTAAGCAAAGATAGCTGGCTAAGGGCTGCATTATATACTGCAAGTGGAGTTCAACTCTTCTTTTTACAGTTTTGGAGACTTCTTCCTTCTACCTTATTTATTAACTGTAGTATATGGAATTGGGGGGGGATAGGAGGAGACCTCCATATAGAAGGGAAAAATGGTGCTAAAGTTGGCATGAAAAAGATCTGATGTTTAAGGACCATCATTACTGGTTTACATTATGTGAATGTGTTGGTCCTAGAATACTCATCCCTGTGTTTTGGTAGTTCAGTCTTCATTTATAGAAAAAAAGGACCTTTCATCTGTGAAACCACTTTGTCATGGTTTAACCCCAGCCAGCAACTAAGCACCACACAGCTGCTCACTCACTCCCCCCCCCCCCCACCCAGTGGGATGGGGGAGAAAATCGGGAAAAGAAGTAAAACTTGCGGGTTCAGATAATAATGGTTTAATAGAATATAAAAAGAAGAAACTAATAATGATGATAACACTAATAAAGTGACAGCAGTAATGATAAAAGGATTGGAATACACAAATGATGCACAGTGCAGTTGCTCACCACCCACCGATTGATGCCCAGTTAATCCCCCAAGCGGCGATCTCCCCCCCTGCCCCCCCCAGTTCCTATACTGGATGTGACGTCCCATGGTATGGAATACCCCGTTGGCCAGTTTGGGTCAGGTGCCCTGGCTGTGTCCTGTGCCAACTTCTTGTGCCCCTCCAGCTTTCTCACTGGCTGGGCATCAGAAGCTGAAAAATCCTTGACTTCAGACTAAACATTACTTAGCAACAACTGAAAACATCAGTGTTATCAATATTCTTCACATACTGAACTCAAAACATAGCACTGTACCAGCTACTAGGAAGACAATTAGCTCTATCCCAGCTGAAACCAGGACACACTTACTAGTGTTTTTGTTAAGAAATTGGGTATCAGAGACAATATTCCAGGAGCTTTAGTGAAGCTCCTGACTCTTTCAAGAGTAAAGTCATTGTTCACTGGAAATATGTAACAAAAAGTGGTAAAAAATTCGCTGCGATGAGGAAATGCTAAGAGATGCTGGGAAGGCAATTATGAGAGGTAAGGCTGTCTGTATTTTTGGGGAGGAAAAAAAAATGACTCCTCCTCTTACTCTGAAAAGAAGCAGAAGCAACATCTGACAAGGGAACCCCTCCTATACTGGAGTTAAAATATTAACAATTTCCAGAATGTTTGCTAAGAAAATGTTGGAAGTTAGAGGTAAACTTGGATCTCTTGCAGCTCAATAAGGCAGAATGAACCTAAAGGCACATGACACAGAAATATTTACAGAAGGTAGCAGGGCAGATATGGTCTCAGTCTGATCTAAATTAACAAAAGTCTTTAAAGATTGGATGGAGTAGAGGTTATTTGCATATGAAAAACTAATAATCCCCAAATTTACCTTTTCTTGTTTGATTTTTCTACTGTTCATACTAAGTAAGGTTTTTAAAGTCCTGGAAAGATTTTTATGTGTCATTGTAGTAGGCAGAGAATGATCACATCCGTATAATACAGACCTTATGAGAGCTCTAGTACTGAATAGGTCCTTAGCTGGAAGAAGTTGTCAGTTGTTGTGTGGAACCTTGTTCAGCATTTTAAATTAGTTTAAAATTTCTCTTTATCATTCTTGTCTTTATTTACTGCAGTTTCTTTGTGTTCTGTACACATTGCCTTATTTTTAATACAATTTAGTTACGGGATCTCTTTTTCAAGTCTTAAGTATACCATAGGCTGGTAGTTAAGATTTAGAGGTCTGGTTGATGGAATCCTTTTTTAAAATCTCAACTTAGCTGCCAGATATAGATCTCTTAATGACAAAGTTTTTACATCTTTCTGAGACTTCTGACTGGAACACCAACATGATTTTTATCGATTATTTCTTTTTCCAGATTGATGATACTGATGCAATGGAAGACGTACATTCTTTACTGACAGATGTTCCACCACCTTCTGGTACGTATTTTTCTAATTTATACTGTAGGCTTCAAAATGACAAAATAGAACTGGTTTTATTTTAAAAAAGTAAAAATTCAAGAGTAACAGTGGAGAGTATTCTTGAAGTGTTTAGCTTCTCAGATATACCTGTGAAAAACAAGTCATTAAACCTTTTATGGGGATTGTTGCTTATTGAAAACTGAAATAAGCAAAATATTGTGTGGCATTTTGTAGTTCACTGATTTGTTCTGTTGCTGCACATTTGTTGTTAACTTCATATGGGTGTAACTATTAGATCTTTTCTACTAGTGTACCAGTTTCTGAAGATTTTTAGACTGAATAGCTAATTTGTAGGTTTGGGGGTCAATGAAAGTAGAAATACAGAGAACAGAATGGTCTTTTAAGTTATTTGTAGCCGTATAATATGACATATTGGTGTTGTATTCCAAGGAGTTATTTAAAGTGAGCAATTTGCTATTCCAGCACTCTTGTTCAACAAGTGCATTTGTATTTTCCTTGCTTTGTGATTACCATACTGTCAATTTAAGTCTCTGTGTTCACTGCCTTTGTAGTGCTGTTAAAAAAAGCAAAGTCCAAAATTATTTGGAATTCTGAAATCACCCACAGCATTTTTATCCAAGTCAGTATTGATCTTTTTCTGTAGAAAGCAGTAAAGTCAAATAATAGAAATTTTACAATTAGAGTAGTTTCTAATTTCTTCAGTGTTTTTATAGATGTATTTTTAAAAAGTGTTGCAACTCAAGAACATAGAGCTGATTAAAGTGAATAATTTTCAAAATTCAATCATGAGACTTACAATCAATGTCTTTTTACTTCACAGTACAAATATGAATGTTGGGGCTGCATTGCTGGCAATAGAACATGTGAGGTGTCTAGTTGTCTGCATTTAAAAATGAAGAACCTAACATAGAGGGAGGTGTACTGAATCACTCAATGTTTGCTTGCTGATAGGGATCATGCAAGAATGTGTATTACATTAATGTAAGAGTGAGGGGAAAAAAAAAATCCCTCAGAATAGCATGCTAACAGTTCATAGTTCAAAAGCATCCGGAAAGATGTTTTTGTAAACAATACCCTTTGACGAACTTTTCTGTGCATTTGGCTCTTTGCATTTTGAGCCTACGTGCATCTTCAGTGTTCATAGAATTTTGCATCAGCATCTGTACCCATACAAGAGCCAGTTTCTTATGCTTGGTTTGTATCAGCCACTTTTTCATTTTTCTTATGTCAGGAAGAACAGCGAATCATTGCTTTGTATCAGTCTTCTTTATGCTGTTTGTGGTTGTATATCTGTAATGTCCTCCTTGGTGGAACTCCTGGATCTGGATAAGAGGCTAATGTAGTTGTCGGTTACATGGAAGTTTCTCTGTACATTTGGTTGTCCTGTCCTCTGTCTCTTGTGTTTGTGAGTTTCTCCATGTTTCTTCTGAGCATGTATCTGTTCCCTTCCTAATAATTGGTATCAATGTTTATTATTTTGAGTAATGGTGAGCTCAGAACTATTCTCGTCATAGTTACCTATTACTACCACCAAATCTTTTATTCCTCATCAGTTATCCATTGTTAGGCCCTGCTGCAGTTGATTTTACTACCCTAAAATAAGGCCATCAGCAGTCACCTCATTTTATCCTCTTTTGCAGATAAGTTATGAATATGTTTGAAGCATACAATTCTGAGTCACAGATGTCTCCACTGTGAAAACTGAGCATTTATTTTGACCTCCTTCTTCCAGTCTTATAATGATTGCATTTCTTTCAATGGTACTCTGTTCTTACCTTCAGCATATTTAGTTTCTTAAAGAGTCCTTGGTGAAGGATCTTATCAAATGCTTTTTGATGTCCGAAGTAGACTGTATTAGTCAGATACCTTTCGTCTACATGCTTGTCGACAGCTTGTGAGCTGTGACTGTTACTTAGAAAAGTGGTATTAGTTTCTATGCAGTGTCTTGTTTTTCCATCTCCCCATGAACTCCATTTTCTGGAGTAACTTCTACGGGCCAGTAATACAGGTATCTCTACTAGGCAAATTAGTAGGTCCCAGTCACTAAAAGCACCTCACTACCTGAAGATGAAAGAATCCTCTCCTCTGGTAGTGGGGTAATTTTAAGTTTTACAGTTCAATGCCAATTAGTCAGCTATTTAATCTTTTGCCTTTCCTGTTGCTTATACGAATCCTTATTTTTCATTTGCCTGTTTGTTCAATATGTCCTTTAGACTCTTTTGTTTAAGACAGGTTCTCTGATGGAAAATAAACAAGGGACTCATTTTCCACTATTATGGAAATCTCCACTACTGTGGTGAACGCCGATGTGGGGGGAAAAAATAAAGGCATGTTTTCCACTATCATGTTATCATCTCTGCATATTCGTTCTGTGTCTTTCTTGGCTCTTCAACAGGATTTCTGCTTTTGATGTTCTGAAAGAAAATCTATTAATATTTATACTTTCTGCAAGCCGCTGCACAATTTCTTGTCTATCTTATTTTGTGCACTTCCATAGGCCCTATCAGATATTTCTCTTTTGTGCTCATTTAGCGATACCTTTAGATTTTCAACATTGCCTATTTGCTGTGTATAACTTTTCTTACCCTGTTGTTTAGTCATTATACTGTTTTTCTTTCGTTTTGTTTTTTTGTGTGTGTGTTTTCAGGTCTCTTAGTAAGTACTACGTATTTGCACTCAGTCTCTAGGTAGTATCTTTAAAGCATCTGTCTGTCAAAGGTTAGCTTTTCAGCTTTTCCTGTCACACCTTTTCAGTAAGTTTCCTCGTTTGTACGTAGCTTGTCTATTAGAAACTAGGCAGAGCAGTAGTGGATTTTGGGTGTTTGCCCTTTCTACAAGAATGCTTAAGCATATCTTGATGAGAGTTAAAAAACCTCTTTGAACACTTCTCCCTGCTCAGGACCAACTAGTCAGGGTTTTTTTGTTTTGTGGGTTCTGTAAGGAGCAGTTCTGTGAAGCAGTCAGGGAGCTTGTCTCACCAATTAGTCTTAATAGCAGATGACATGAGTTACCCAGTCTCTATGGGGAGTAACTGTCACTGTTGTATTTCATGCCTTTGTAGCCTCTCTCAAGTTCCTCAGCATAATGGCATTTCTGGCCTTGCTTTTTGGGGGTTGAAGAAATACTCAGAATTAGAATTCTGTAGTGAGTTATTGTTTTAGAAGTGGTGAGTTCCATCTTTCCTATCCATTTTTTCACTGCAGTATAAATGACAGAAAGCGTGTGGTTTTGTATGTTATATTGTATTCTTCAGATGCTATGTTTTTTGAACGTTGGTCTTATTTCTGGTATATTATTCCATATTCAAAAACAAATGAGGGAAAATACTTGCAAAACGTCAAGTAAGGTCACATGTTTCTTTAAACATATATTTATATTTCAGTGTGCAGCATAGATTTCCCCCAATTGTTTTTTTTACAGGTTTTTACAGTTGCAACACAGAAATTATGCCTGGTATAAATAACTGGACACCAGAAATTCAAGTAAGGTTATTCAAAGAAAATTAAAATTTTTTTTCCAAATTGTGTTGAAATATGCTTTAGTAATTTAAATATATATTAGAGATCACTAATTTTGAAAGATTAAGTAAAAGGATGCTGTAAGAAAAATAGGGTATGAGAACCAGTTTCTTTGTGGTTTTTCTGTGCTGTTATGTAATAGAGAACCTGGTACAAAAATACAAAAATGAGAAAATAGGTACAGCAAATATGAACTTTAAGGTTTTGGGCATTTTTAAGAGCTTGGCTAGATTTTGAAGCCTCTTAAACAAATTGTTGACTGTGTGTCGTGGTTTAACCCCAGCCAGCAACTAAGCACCACGCAGCCGCTCACTCACTCTGATACTGCAGATCACTCACTGAGGTACTGCATATGATAACATTAATGGGTTAAGATAAATAAGAATTAGATAAATCCAATCTGGTGAGTAGAGAAAAATTCCATGTATAATTAAGTTTGAACGTTTTGGTCACATTTGTACAACACAATTCAGTCTTATATAGAGAGAGTTAAAACAGATCTAAGTGAACTTTTACGCCTAACTGGCACAATGCAAGACTGGTTTGCAGAGGCACAGCACAAACCTGAAAACAATATGACTGCACCAGCAGCATGCTCTCAGGTAGATGGTACTGCCTGTGTATCTGTATATGATATTCCTTTATTGTCTACATTGTTGTACATGATTAACATATAATTTTCAGCAGCAGTTAACAAAATATGTAGCAGGTAGAAGCATGCAAAAGCTTCCTTTATGAAGCATGCAAAACCAACATAGAGTATTTCATATCTTGCTTAATCACTTGTTTCATATATTCGTCTACATTAGTTCATAAAAAATTTGCCTTTTGTTTGTAAAATTTCATGAGCAATAAGCACTTTACTTGGCTTACTGTTGCTACGTTTTTTTCCTTTTCTCCCTGTCCCTCTTACGCATTATTTGTCTTCTTTATGAATTTGTTTTGGTTTTAATATAACATACAGGCATATATTGGAAAAAAAAAAGTGTGTTTTGTTTCTAATTCAGATGTTCACAGCAGTAAGAGTATCCAGATTAAGCAACATTAACCTAACAAATCAAACACTTAATAAGAACTTTAATGATCTCTGTGAGAATCTGTTGAAGGTAAGAATCTTATTTGAAACGTTTTTTGAATTGTTCAAATGGAAGCAAAGTAAAATCAGGCTATACTGAAAATAACATTTTCTTCATAATTACTTTTCAGAATTAGGCTGCAAAGTGTCTGTAATTAGTCTGTAAGCTGCTCTAAAGATAGATTCAGCTGCCTTAGTGTGTTAAGAATTTCCAAAGCTTTTTGAATCTGAATGAGTCCTTTGACTGGTAGTGTACTCTAGAAACAAAAATAAAAAAACTGCATTCTATCCTGACTTTTCACACCTGTAGTTCGTCTTCAAGAAAAAATTACTATGTTTAGATGTTTTCTACTATGAAAAGAGTTTTGATCTCTAATTTCTCTGAAGTAAACCTTACGTTTTTTTAGACTAACACAAATAATGTCTTGTCTTCCACAGAGCTTGTATTTTAAACTACGATCTATGGTTCCTTGCTGCCTTTGTCATGTAAATTTTACAGTGGCTCTACCAGAGGATGAATTAGTTCAGGTAAGTAGACTGCTGCTTCTGACTTTTCAGCATGTAGGCATGCCAATTTTGGCCTTTAATTAACATTTGCTGCTCAGAGTACACTAGGCTAGGATTTGATTTACTAGTATGTCTGGTGAATTCTGAAGTAAAACTTAAGGCCATAATGTTCAGTGAGGAAAAAGGATGACCTACTGAGTTCACAGTTTTGAGAATCATGGGACTACGTGGCATTTCATGAGCACAGTGCCTCTTAATAGTGTGTATCTTTTTAGTTAGGTAGGAAACGAAAAGCCCTGACTAGTTATCCATTAAAAGGTGTTACCACGTACACTACAGGAATACGGCACACTAGTTTTCTAAGCATGCTGTCGTTAAAATTGTCTAATTTTTTTCTTGCTCTTTCAAGATGATGCATAGACTTCATTATTTTTAAAGAAATTGTTTTCTTTAGAAGTATAGCAGCATTCTTGTGTTCAATTAAACATATCTTTCTCTCCCTTACAAATAAATGAGTTTTTATGATTCTTTTTTATGTCACTTCACCAAGAAAGAAGGAAAGAACTGATGAACAAAATCATAAATGTGGGACAAACACTGTCAGGTGTATGTTCTAATAATGGACCTTAGTATTACCTTTTATGCTCTGCTGTGAAGGATTTTTAATATGTCTACTTAGATGATCTCTCCCCCCAACCCCCCTTATTTTTTCTATGGAAAAAGTGGTCTTGTTTGCAAAATTATTTTTGCAGATTGCATGAGAGATTAAGTTACCTAATATGCCATATATTTCTGATTTGCAGATCGCAGTCACAGCTGTTGCAATTACATTTGACAAAAACCAAGCATTACAAGCCAACAAAGCCCCTACAGAAAAATCACAGCAAAGAGGTAAGTGTTGTGAGGCATGTAAAGATAAGAGATATTTTTCTTTCCTTTTTCTTCCCCAGTACCTAATGAGTCTATGTTTTAATTTCAGTTACACATACACATTTTTACAGGGAGGTTCTATAAAATTGTAAAGTCATAACATAGAGTGTTTTAAAGGTATATATGTGATCTCCAGCAGGATGACGTACTTATCAAGTATTAGGTGTATGCTTTATGTAATAAACAAACTTACAGTAACATGAAAAAATGTTTGGTATTTCCTTATTTCATGTACCATCTTTCTTTTGAATATTTTTCTCTAAAGAATTAGTGTAACAGATGATGACATTTCCATTGTATTTGGAAACATGTGGTGTATGTCATTAGAGGATACTTGTTCTTATAAGTAGCAAATTTTGTCCTTACTTGAAGAAAGCAGAAAATAAATTATTCATAATACTTCAAAAAACCTCCCCAAAACACTTAAGTAGGTCAGTAATATTTATGGAGATCAGTGAAGCATATAGTATTATGGAGGGAATAGAAGAGACTACTGCAGTCTACATACGTCATCTTGCTAATGAAGCACCATCTTATGCTAGAAATGTATGTATGCAATCTGGGTGTGGGAATTTAGACCGAACTTTGAAGATACTCCATTCTGAAGAATGGAATTAGGTAGTAGAATAGAGCCATATGTTTCTAAAACATTAGTTATACCTTACTTCTTCAATTTTAACAGTAAATTGTTTGTTTTCTTTTACATGAAATAAATCAAATGTTACTTTTTACTGTAGTGTATAGCTAGCTCAGATTGAACTGCAGAATCAAATCTAAAATGCATGAATTGACTTAATATTTTTTTCCTGAAAATACTAAATCAAATCCTGTTCAATGGAACACAGATTCTGTTCAATTTTGCAGCTGCATTTATTGTCAGACACCTAACTGTTTATACAGAACTGCATCACCATATGTGTATGCTGAAAAAATCTATTCCAGTCAGACCTGACTAAATTGAATTTGTAGTGCTTATTATTACTGGCAGATCTTATTTTGGGGGTTAATTATCAACTGGGTATGGGTTTTTTTGTTGAAGCATCTACAGACAATGAAGACCAGCTACAATTTCCATTGGAACTTTGCTCTGATCCCCTTGCTTCTCAACCATTCCCACCAGCTAAAGGTCAGTTAAATGGAAGAATGCTGAACTATTGTTTTTTACTGATTTTGAGTTCTGTCTTTCATTGTTGCAGTAGCTTTAAAATATCTATACTTTCACATGCTTTAAATATTCTTTGCTACCTAAGCATAATGGATATGTTCACTTCCAAAGTAAAATTTTTTGAGAGTCACAGAAGATGGTTTGGCTAATCGTTCTGTATATATTGTTTTCTAGATTTCCCGTAGTTCTTCTATCTTTGCATTTAGAGTATTGAAAATGCTGCAAACCACTGGGTGTTGGGTGTCATTTGACTTAAAGAAGTATAAATTACTTAATAATTAGGCTTGCCTCATACTGCTTTGCTTCTGTAAATGGCCCATATAAAATAACTCCATGTATTGTCAGCCTCAAATAATTAATCTCATAGTTTTAATTGTGGGAAATACTTTATCTAGCAAATACTGGTTGCTGAGCTGAGCAAAATTGCATGCGATTTTTTTTTTTTAAGTGAAAGGAGCCTAAACTTGCATAGTAAACAATTTGTACAGTGCAGCACACTTTGGCTGTTAAACAGCTGCTTTATTTTACCTGAGGTAGAGCTGCATTTTAAGAATGATTGTCACAATTCTTCTATGACTGTATTAAAAATCAGGTAGTCATTCATTGAAATCAGCTGTCTTTATTCTCCATTGTTGGATTACCTACCCACCAAAATGGCTAGTGATAGGAAATTTAGTATCTGTGAATTACTGTAAATGTTCTCTTACTAAAATGTTAGAGCTCCCTTTTTTGCCCATTACATAAATTGTATAAAGGAAGGTGCCTACCACATTTACTTGTATTTTCAGAGGTCAGTTTAATTTCAGCAATAATATTCTTATTGCTTTGTATTTTTTTTCCTAATTTTTATGCATTTTTGTGTGCTTAACTTTTAATTGATCATATTCTGATACTACTAACCTTTCATTTTCAAAAAGAGGAGCTATCCAGAAATTCCTGACTGGTGTCTTTTTCACAGTTACTTGACTGTACTACCTGTATAATGGGCACTGACCAGTAGAGGGTAGCCTGTTCACGTATATAACTTTTCCTGATGTTCTTCACAGTCTGTATTGTACTGTACCATCACTTCAGAGGTTTTCAACTAGATAATTACTTCATCTGTCATTTCTTCACAAGTAGACTCGAGGTTTCATTGTAGTTACATTTACTTAGCAGCTTATTTAATATATCAATACCTTTTTTACATACTTTTCTGTAAGATTGTTATTTTAAAAATACTTGTGTACAACCTTACACAGTAATGACCTTTAATAAATTATCATATAATTTGCAAGACAGATTTAGTAAAGTTAATTATTTATACCAATTTATTATGTGCTATCAAACTATGTAGTTTACTATATATAGCAGATTTTTTTTCTCATTGTTGTGGTTTAACCTCAGCCAGTAGCTAAGCACCACGCAGCCACTCGCTCACTCACTCACCCCCACCCAGCGGGATGGAGGAGAGAATCGGGGAAAAAAGAAGTAAAACTCATAGGTTGACATAAGAACAGTTTAATAGAACAAAAAGGAAGAAAATAATAACAACGATGATAATAACAACAATAAAATTACAATAATAATAATGATAGGATTGTAATATACAAAGCAAGTGATGCACAGTGCAATTGCTCACCACTCGCCAACCGATGCGCAGTTAGTTCCTGAGCGGTGATCCCTCCGGGCCAACTCCCCCCAGATTATATACTGGGCATGGCGTCATATGGTATGGAATACCCCTTT
Organism: Haliaeetus leucocephalus; assembly: GCF_000737465.1. NCBI lineage: Eukaryota > Metazoa > Chordata > Aves > Accipitriformes > Accipitridae > Haliaeetus > Haliaeetus leucocephalus. The sequence goes on along the minus strand of NW_010972642.1, from coordinate 118,265 downwards.
GGCCGGTTTTGGGTCATCTGCCCTCCCTGTGTCCCCCCTCAACTTCTTGTGCCCCACCAGCCTTATTGCTGGCTGGGCATGAGAAGCTGAAAAATCCTTGACTTCAGACTAAACACTACTTAGCAACAACTGAAAACATCAGTGTGTTATCAACATTCTTCTCATACTGAACCCAAAACATAGCACTATACCAGCTACTAGAAAAAAAATTAACTCTATCCCAGCTGAAACCAGGAGACTCATTTTACTCTAAAAACTTTTTTTTGTAAGAAGAAAGCTGTTGTCCTCTACTGCATGACTCTGCTCATACATTATCTGAATGGAATTCATTTTGTCTTGTTAGAAGTCCTGGAGGGTGCAAGTTCCCACACAGGTATTCCTGCTGCTCAGAGAGGTGAGTTTACTTAGTTTAGCCATATGCCAGAACAGAATGAGCATTCTTGGGATATTGGTATACTCTTTTTGGATGTGTCTTAATCCAGGAAGTGTTTACTAGTTAACTGAGAATGCATGCTCTGGTGTGGCTTAATGATATCATAATATTTTGATGTGTTGTGTAATTACAAAAGTCAGATTTGTTAATAATAACAACAGTGTCTCTGTCAGATATACTGATATCACTTTATCTGACAGAAAATTAGTTCCCTGAGAGAGAGCTTTTTTGCTTGTCTTAATTTGAAGTTAGCATGTGTTCCTTCCGTTTCTTCAGAAAAACGAAGAAACGGTGTTTGCAAAACGTTTTTTTTAAGATACGCAAACACTTTTGCAACTAATACCAGAAGTCATAGCAGAAACAACTCTACTTCTTATTGTAATAATAAAGGGGGGGGGGTGTGTGGCTGTGGGGGGGGGGGATGTTGGGGGAAGGAGGACAGCATTTTGTAAGGAAAATTAATTTGTGTTTAAAACTGAGGTGTTGTTTCAGCTTGTGACTCTTATCCTCATCACCAAAGCTTTTTTTCAGTCTGTAGGTTAGCTGTTGATAAAGATAGTTAGGAAGTTTAAATCCTGATCAGCAGCTCTTAGTGAGGAAAAGAGTAGCAATGAAAATTAAAATTAAAAAAGGCTTAAATAAAATTAAAGAAGCCAGAACTTAATACCTAAAATGAGATTAAAAAAAAATAATCTAGCATAAGTCATTAATGACTGTATTTGCATGTTTTTTCAGTGATGAAGTCCCAGTCAGGCAGTTGGTTCACAGCTGGGACATCACCAGAAATCGGTACACTGGTTTGGACAAGTCCAAACCTATACTGTAACTTTTCCTTTAAACAGACCTGGAAAGGGATGTTTGTTCTCTCTCAGACACAGATAATTGCTTCCTCAAAAGGAGCATTGAGATGAGCAAGAGACATCATCCATATTTTTTTCTTTGTTTTTTCTTTTGTTTTTCTGTCTGTGTTTTCAGCAACGTCAATTGATTACAGTTCCTTTGCAGACAGATGCAACAGCTGGATAGAGCTCATTAAACTGAAAGCTCAGACCATAAGGCGCGGATCAATTAAGACAAGTAGGCGGCTGTTTCTACCACGTTATGATAATCTGAGACATATCTCTGATTTCCCAGTGGTGAATAGTGGAGTTTCCTGCCCAGCAATAGTATTACAGATCACGTGTAGAATGAATACCTGAGTGTGAAAACTGCCGACATTGTTACTGTCTTTGTAAGCTAATATAGGGTTTATGAACCAATATCATAAAAAGCAAAGTACAGTATTTCTGTTCACTTAGTAAAAATTAGTTATCAATAAATGTGTACGCCTACTAATTATATAACATACACTGCATGGATGTAGGTGTATGTATGATCTTGGAAAATTTTTGGTGAGAAACAGGAAGCAATCACCAAGGTGACAGTCAAGGCAATGGTCACTAAATTAGCAAGTGGTGAGTTATTTTTCAGTAGTTCTTTGGCCACAGGTCTGACTATCTTGCTTAAATTAGCAGAGATTAATATCTGTTTTAATGGAAAATGCTGCACTGGGGAAACACAACAACTTTCACACTTCCTATAATTTGTTCCTCCAGCAGAATACGTATTTCAAAATGTTGGCACTTTTTCTTTACCTTCACTTTATAACTGATTGTTGTATGTGCAGCTACTTGCCTCGATGTTTTCCTTTGCAGGAATGCCACTCTTCCAAATAAATTCCATTTCAGCTTTTTGTCTTCTTTTGCATGCATTGCATGATAATTTCCTTTCTCACATGATATGGCTGAGCATCACAGGCAGCTGAATGTTGTCACCAAGCTATTTGGAAACCATAAAGAAGAGTTTTTGTGTTTTGAGAAACAGTAATCGATCTTACTTTATAGTTACTTTCTCTTCTTTTTCCCCATCTTTTTAGCTGCTTCACTTGATAAAGCAAGTCCATTGGCTGAGGGATACTTACGGCACCGTTCTGTTCCGTCATGCACCAATTCTACCGTCTCAGTTGTTAAGATGACACCTCTTTCTTTTCTACCTGGGGCAAAAATAACCAAGTATCTTGGGATAATCAACATGTTTTTTATAAGAGAAACCACTTCTTTGCGTGAGGTGAGCTGTATATCAGGGATTAGCACTTTTTGTTAATTATAATAATCAAATAATAATATCTGAAGAGGTTTGAGTTGAGGTATGGCACAGCAAGGGATTAAGAGCTTTTGTCACATGAGGGTAGGTGCTGAATGGGGAATAAGTCACATTGCACCGTTCTTGTCATTAAGCATATAGAGCTGCTTTGTGTTTGGCAGTGTTAGGAAGGGGTTACTTAACTGTTGCGATTGCTGTTGAATTTGGATGTAATGCTAAACCAATGAGTTCTTAAACAGAACTATATGGAGAAAATGGGTCTTTGACCAACAGTGATCTGAGATCATTTGAACCTAAAACTGAGATTAATTTAAATGCTAAAAAAAAAAAATAAAAATAATCCATTCTTCTCTCATTTAGCAAACTCAATGATGAACTTTCACAGTGTATTTGTATTTTGGAATTCTTTGGTTAACAGAAGGTTTCCTGTATCATATATAACTATATTATGCTGAGTGTTCTCAGTAACATAGCTCTGTGTGATGAATGTCTAAGATGTGCCACAGAGTATATAACAACACAACCAGCTTAGAGGGTGTAGCTAGTCATACTCAAACACTGATCTCCAGTCTGGATCTGGACAACAGATAGTCCTCTGAGAATGCCAAAATGCAAGACATGTTCCTTATCATTTTCCTGTCCTTTTGGGAAGTAGCTGCATCCTTCTGCTACAATTTCTGGCCACAGAAATAGAATGTACCTCTTGGTGGTTTGTTAGTGCTAAAGAGTATGCCGTTTCTTGGTAATTACACATTGATAAAATTACAGAGTAGATGTTAATAAAAATGATCAGCTTTCATAAAAATGCGTTGCGAGCTCTCTAGAGAAACTTTGATCAAAAAACATTTTGTTTGGATCTTGCAAGTTATGGCCCCTTTTAACTTCAGAAATCGATGTGAAAAGGACAGCATTTTCAAAAGGATGTGTATGGTATGACCAGGGAAATGGTTACATGACATTTCTGTACTAACTGCAGCTTCTGTAAATACAAATTAACTAGCTGATAACCTTTGGTATCTATGATAGCAGATCCCAGCAGAGGTAGGTTGCTCAAGTATTTGATTCAACTCCTCCATGAAGTTGGGACGGTTGTACAGTTTCTGTGATACTGTCAGTGTGCTATTTCCAGCACCCAGGGCAGCTAATTTAAATTAATTTCATCTGCATAGGCTGAGTCACAAACCAGTTTTAATACTAATTGCACAGTATTGCCCTGAGGCTGTAATGGAGTCAAAACAAAGTGGTCATTATATCAGACTCAAGCAATGTGTTTCAGATTCTGCAGGGAAACAGTTAGCAGCATTTGTGTTTGTATTGCTTTGTATTTTGCTTATGGTGGTTTACAGCATATTGAGGCCCTATGAATGCTTTCATAAGCTGAAATACACACCAGACACTGTGCTTCAAAAGTTAATGATAATTTTTAAGTCCAATTTAACCATTGCTCTTAGGTTTTGCCGTTTACAGGTGAATATTTATAATCTTTTGTTACCTGTTGTCATCAAATCTTATCTTTGGTTTATAATATTACAGAATCCGTTCCACCTCACTGCCTCCCGCCCTGGTCAGTTGCTGTAACTGTTAAAACACTTGGACAAAATCAAAATTTCTTGAGGAATTAAAGACTTGTGTTGAAATTTTGATGTCTGGCTGCATTTGACTTCATTCATGCTTTATGCTTGGATTGGTGAAATTATACTTGCCCTTTTGTTTGTTAATTTTCATCCAAGATATGTTTTCTTATGTCTTTATGAGTCTGCTTCGGGGTAGATTATAGTACCCAGTAGATATGAGGGCAGCCTGTATTTGTTGAAGTTCAGCTTAGCTAGCCTCTTCTTCTACCTGCCTCTTTTATCTTCTCCAGTGGCACACACGCATGTTGGAAGTCTAGTGGTCTTGCCTTTCGCTTTAATTTTGAAATTTTACAGGTATTTTGAACCAATAGTGAGCTCTCTTTCATCAGTTTCTTTCCTCATTTTTTTCTGTGGATTTTTTTTTTTGGTTGGTTGCCTGGTTTTTGAGGTGGGTTTTTCCCCACAATGTAGTTGCTCACATTCTTTCATAAGGATTATTTAGGAAAAAAAACATATTTCACTGTTTTCCTTCTCCTCCTTTCAGAGCAATTTAAATTATTCAGCTTGGCACCAAAGAAGTAAAAATCCCCCACAAGCGCCATCAAGTCAAAAAAACTTAATGAAAAGGGATGGCTAGAAGTTCTTTTAGGCTTCAGGGTGGGGGGGGAGCTTGAATAGCTTGCTTGTCAAGTCTCTGCGCTGTCCCTTGCTTACTTGTATTTTGAGGGATCATTTCTTTAGTGAATGTTGAGAACTAATGACAGTGATTAGCATACATTAAGTTGCAGCAACCAAAGGTGGTGGCCACTCCTTACCAGTAATTTCCAAGGAGTCTAAATCTCTTTTAATCCTCAGTAGAAATTATTCTTTATCTGCTTCCCAGTTATAAAAAAAAATGGGCAGTATCCTTCCTGATGAAAGAAAAAAAGTCATTATTCAACTGTCATTGGAATATTAAATGTTCCTGCAGAGGTGTAGGAATATCTGAAAAGTGTCTGTAATATACTGACTGAAAAGAATACTAGTGACAAATGAATAAGCTACTTGTGATTCTTTTCCTCAAACAGTAAGTTCCATTGGTCTGATTTTTAACTGTGACCCATTAAACAGTGCATGGCTTTTAAGTTCTGTACAACATACCATTTAGGATTCACTGAAATATTCAGCTGATAAAAATGTAGGAAAAGTATTCAGCATCTTGTAGCTATACATAACATAAAATGTAATTTTGTTTTGTTTTGTTTTCCCAAATTTTAGGAGGGTGGTGTCAGTGGTTTTCTCCACGCGTTTATTGCTGAAGTGTTTGCAATGGTGAGAGCTCACGTTGCAGCTTTAGGGGGGAATGCAGTTGTCTCATACATAATGAAGCAGTGTGTCTTTATGGAGAATCCAAACAAAAATCAGGTAAATTATGAAATAACAGTGCTATTGTGATTAGTATGACACAAATACACATTTTATACACTTAAAAAACTGCAACCCTGTAGAGCCATGTCTGCATAACGCTTCTGGATCTCTCATTGTTATCTTTGTTTAAAGAAGCCGAGAGCATTCTTGGACACCTGAGTTAACACAAAATTACAAATATGCTTCATAAATACCCAAATGGGTAAAAATACTAAGTGTACTAGAATGAAGTAAATTGCAGGAAACAGTTGAACAGTAGTGCTGAACTTAACTTAGCTTTTCTGATGTTGTGGTGTTAGGATTTTTATCCTAAATCCACATGAAAATACCTGGAGTTGCTGATATAAAATGCTCTATTTTGGACATAAAGGGACAAACTTTATTAGTAAAGATGACAACAGAATATGGTTCTTTTGGTACACAAAATATGTTCAAAACAATAGTGAAAGCAAGTACAGCTACCCAGATATTTCATTTGTGGTGGTCTTACGAGAATCTGTCTATATGTTTGATAGCACACAAGTGAGTGGATATAAAAGAAAATATGGCATAGATTGCCTCACTAATAAATTCTAATAATTTGTGCATCTCCTGATCTCTGTCGACTTTCTTATTATCTGTGTAGTTCTATCTTGCTGATATAAGTAAACATAAAATATGTTACTATTTAATGTTTGGTAACTGTGTATTGTTGTTGTTTTTTGGTTTTTTTGTTTTTTTTTCAGGCTCAGTGTTTAATAAATGTCAGTGGTGATGCGGTCATCTTTGTACGTGAATCTGAGTTAGAAATGTTACCAGTACAACCTTCTACGGTTGTTTCTCAACCAACAAGTTCTGGAGGAGATGTCACAACATGAAGACAGAAAAAGTGAGATAGTCTTTGCCAAATATAAAGATTATTTAAATGTGGGAATGTTTAGGTTTGCATCTTCAAAATCAGTATCTCCCTGTAACATTAATAGCCAAAATCCAAGACAATCACTATACTTTGTCCTTTAACTTTATGTAATAGTCAGGGCAGCATATTGGCAGGGTTGGTCTGCTTTTTTTTTTTTTCCCCCCCCCCCCCCCCCCAGTACAGTAGCTGGGAAATTAGGGTACTGCAAAGAAAGGAAATTTGTCATTTCCAGTAAATGTCATAAAGGCGGTGATATTCTAATGTAAAAAATGCAAAGTTTGATTTGAAGATGCATTCTTATTTAATTCTGACAATACCATATGTGGAACTTGAACAAACATGTAAACTTGAATGTAAATATTCTGCTTAGTGTTGAAATTAAGCAATGGCATGATTATTTGTTAAAACTAATTATTTCATTGTAAATGAGCATGAAAATCATTCTTGCACAATAAATTTCTTTATAAAATTTACTGCGTTTTTGTATGTGTAATAGTTAAATGTGTATGCTGGATACATATTAAAGATGTCCCACCCCCATTCTCCTCAGAGGAATATTTTTTGTATAGAATGTTACAACCTGCTTATTTAAAATTTGGAGAGTTCATTATCTTTAAATATAAAGTGTTTGAATTAGGTGCTTACCAGAACACTTTACTCATACAGTTGTCTTCCGGAATTGTTGCAACCAAAGCTGCCATAAATTAAATCGCCTGTAAATAGTTGCAGCTCTCTTGATTATTTTGCAAGGCAAATCTTGTTCCCTTTGAAGCTGATGGCAGAATATTAATAACTTCAGAAGGTCTTGGATGTGCCACAAGAAATTGTTTTCAGTGTATATTCAGCATGGGAATACTCTCTGAAGTAGAACATTAAAGCAGCTGTTCGTGATTTTGTTTGTTTCATTTGTTTTGGCGGGTTTTTTGGTAGCTTCTATGGAAGTATTAATGCCATCTTTTAATTTCTAGCTGTTTAAAAGGTCACAATTTCTTCTAGTGTGTTTCATTAGGCATAGAGGAGGAGCTTTCTCATCTAGAAATTTTAATTCTTCTCTAATTACTATTCCAGAAATGACAAACATGTTTTTTAACTCTTACTAATTGGGATTTAGCTTTTCTTAATTGGTCCAGCTGAATAAATGTAACCTGTAGAAAGTTGTACACTTAAACTGCTTTGATTGTTATTTTCTTCTTTCCAGTGTAAAAAAAAAAAAGGGGGGGGGGATGTGTGTACAAATCCATTGTCATTTGGTACATTAGACCTCATACATTTCTCAGAGGCAAAAAAAGGATTATATAAACAAACCAGGGAACTATTTGACTATGTAAGGGAATGAAAACTAAAACACGAGTTAAAAATTTATGTCATTAGTGCACAAAACGCCTTTGAGGAGCTGTGTGCCTACAATGCAAGTTGATTTATGTTCCTTGCTGAGTTCAGAATGACTGAAAAATCATACAAGGTACCTTGGTAGTTAACGACTTCTACCCCTTCAGTCATGACATAATAACAGAGTTTTGTTGTGGGAGAATCATTGAAGTTTCTGCTGAAATGGGAGCAGTTAATGCAAGATACCCTGCTCTTTATGTAATGGGAATTCCAAATGTGCGGAGAAAAACGGTACCATTTGGGATAGTTGTGAGTCGGACAAACATTGCTTTGTCAGGAATTTACTCTGAGAATAGCTGTTTGGGGGTAGGAGCTAATGCAACTTGCTTGTACTAGTTTTGGCTGGGATAGAGTTAATTTTCTTCACAGCAGCCGGTATGGTGCTGTGGTTTGGATTTGTGACAAAAACTTGGTTGTTAACACAGGGATGTTTTAGCTAGTACTGAGCAGTGCCTGCAGAGACTCAAAGCTTTCTGTTTATCGTGCCGTCCCCTCCTCAGCGAGTACGCTGAGGGCGGGTGAGAGGCAGGGAGGGAATGCAGCCCAAACAGCAGACCCAGACTGACCACAGGGATGTCCCGTACCGTATGGTACCCTGCAGTGCTGGGTTAACCCCCAGCATTGCTGCTTCCTCTTGACTTGAGGTATCCAAATGACAGAGGGTAGAGTGAAAGCAGCCCTGTTCCTCTCTGCAGCCCTCAGAAGAACCACTAAGCTTGGGTTTGAAACCTTCAGGTCAATATTGGGAACATATGGGCTCGGAACGGGGCGTCGGGAGGCAGGCTGACGCAGTAGCTTAAGCGTTGAAACACTCGTTTTTAAACTCACGTCGCTTACGTTAGTCACGACAAGGCTGACAGGCTGAGGGTTTCCAGTGGCAGGAAAGGACTCCGTCTTTCTGCGGCTCTTCCTTCCATGTGCGGGCTAACTTTCTTCCCAGGTTTTCGAGAAGACGGCTGCAGAAACCCTGCCTGGAATGAAAGCAAGCCGGGCTGCTGCTGCTCCTCAGTACAAATGACCCCTTCAGGTAACACTTTTCATTGGTATGCCTCGAGTGTTTCACAAAACCGGTGGGTAACATTTCTCAGCTTTACCGTTGAAGTAACTGAGAGGTGCGAAGCAGCGCGCCGAGGCCGCGCTGGGGGCAGCGGGAGAAGCAGGGCTCGCTCCAGGCATCGAACCGCCGTGCTGGGGAGTACGGGGTGACAAATGACAACCGGCCAAAGACCGATTCGTGGGGTGCTGGGTCTGTTGTCATTGTACCTACGTGATGAACGCGTTGCCTGAAAAATGGACCTTAGTCTGCACCAGTATAGCTGGAGTTAATGATCTTAAATAAAAATTGACTGCGTATATCAGTCAATGGGCAAATTGCTGAGTAGAAGCTGGAGTCTGAAATTGGTGATTTCGTTTTTGGAAACGGGACTCACGTTTCAACTGATTTGCAGGTTTTTAGTGTAAACATGCACATACACATTAAATGATGCACATTTATTTTTGTTGCAAAAGCATTTCTATTAATGCGTATAGAAATATCTCCTTAAATTGCAGGGAGGAGAGGAGCTAGGGTGATTACAATTTTGGTTTTATTTTCCTTAAAATCAGATGTCTGTAACATTTCAATCAAGGAGAATCTTTGCGTGGAAACCTTGTGAGATTTTGGAAACATCAGAGTAATTACAACCTTGTGAGCGGAATGTTCACTCCTGAAGAGCTTTTAAATTTTGAGGGAGTGCAGCCGAGCTTGGTAAGCTTTGAAGAGATGCCATTACCTCCTGGTGTGCACTCTAAAAGCCAGAGGAGTAAGTGAAAGCACTTGCAGACAGCAACCCTTCGTATTCCTGCCTCCCTTCTCTGCCCAGGCTACCTGTGCCCTCTCTGTAGCCGTGTGGCACCTCCCCTCCCTGGGATCCTGCCCTGGGCTGCGCTTTCTTCTTCCTTCTCTCTCTGCCCCATCTCCGGAGGGTTCGATTAACCACAGGTTAGCAACAGCACAGGCGCTCCTCTGCATGGAGGAGAGGAGACCGCCGTGTTTAAGTTTGGAAATTGCAGATTCTGTTCACACTTCTCACAGGATAGCAGAGCTATCTGCATTGCAAAGCTGCAATTCAATTTTCAAGCTTTTATTGAAATTGGTGATCTGTTTATACTTTGGTCTCAGTCCAAGGGTTGGTGCCGTTTGCATGAGTGGAAACGGCTGAGAGAAGGTGAAATGGAAAAGTTGCTTGTTATTAAATTGTCATAATCTCCCACCTCGGTCTTCCCCAGTGTTCAGATCTTGCCCTTGCGCTGCGTCCTATGTGCTTCGTTACCAATTTACTCTGTCAATTGAAGTTCTGTGTGCAGGGTGATCGGAGTACACTGGTCTCGAGGGATCTCTCGTTCATGCCAGAAAGCTGCAAACAGGCTTTTAAATTGTCACTTTAATTTTACATGTATCAACTGTTAAACTTACCCAGAGGCCACGTGAAGAGAATGAAACTTGGCAATAATGCGTTCACACCACCATTTCTGTTGACAGTGTCAGAGCACTGTTTGTTGAAGGTGAAATGCTCTTGTGTTTCAAATACCGTTCCTGGTTTTGACTGTTTCCACAACTAGCAGCAGAGCACATCTGTGGGCCAGCTAACAGCCCAGGAAGAATTTGGCGTCTCCAGACTATTTCCCTATCGCCACTGTAGAAGAAGAGGGGCTGAGATAAAGAAGGGAAAGGCAAGACATGGGGTAGATAAAAGAAAGTAATGTGGGCAGGAGAAACAAGGAAAGAGCACAAAATGAAGTTGAGTGTCTACCAACAAAAAAATCACAGGAAGGAAAATAGCTGATTGGAGAGACAGATAGATAAATGACTCCCTAACCAAAATAAACAGGAAATACTGAAAATGAAGTATGATAATGTGTTGTTTCAGCAACCGCTACAGTAATGTCTTGCTCTCATGTGAAACTTTTCATCATTAGGGCTTGAATCACTCTGCAGAGATCTAGATCGTTGTCCAGATTTACAGCGAGGGGCAACAAGACTGACTCACAGGACTCAACCTCTTGAATCCTCCTTTGAGAGCTGCTATGTTTTGCCACAGCAGAAGACACGGCTGATGGTCTGAGGTGTCCCCACTGCACTTCTGCATGTGGGAATCATGGTCTTGCTGAGTTAAATGTCACAGAACAGTGTCTAGTTCTTTGTCTTTTTGTCTTGGAGGGGGTCACTGTCAAATATAACTGCACTTCTACTCCTCTTACTTGAAGGAGAATAGCCATATTTTTGTACCTGGCTGGACAGCTATGTCCAAAGAAAAATCCCTTATCTGATATAAATCTAGGCATTGTCTGTAGGCTTTGTTTCTGGAAGTCAATGAACAAACCTTTTAGTGTGCGTTAGACATGCACATATTCTCTGTGTGTACATATAAACGTTTCCACCTTCAAGGCAGAAGGTTGTCTATGCCATTTTTCACACCTCTGGACACACTGCCTTTTTGGCTCTACCTGCCATGACAGTTCCAGCCTCTGCCTACAAAAGGTGCAGTGTGATTAGGCAACCGTTCTTCATGTACACAAGTACATAAGGTCCAGGTAAGAAAGCTCCCGTTTTCCTCTTACACCTGCAGGACACAAGAAGTGTTCTTGACAGGGTGTGACCACAGTGTCGTTTCCAGCAAGAAATCTCTATTAGAGGTATGATACCACTAGATTTAGGTAGCATGCATACCTATGGAAAATAATCCAGAAATTACAGACCGAACGCAAATCAACAATGTTATGCTGTTGACGAGAAGGAAGATGCCACAGGGGAAGGTAGAAGGAGAAGACGTGTGAAATACTGCTGCTGCTTTGCTTGCAAATCAGCAGGGGTGCTGTGCCTGCTCTTGACAGGAGCTCTTCAGGAAAGACGTGGGCCCAACAGAGAGGAGAGCTCCAAAGTTTGGTAAACGCGATCTGCAAGAAAAGGCTGACTCAACTGGATTGAGTGAAATAGCGAAGTGGCTAACCATCTTCAAGGGCTGTTTCCTACGCCTGCAGCAGATAGCCGAGGAAGTAATGGGCTTGAAGCAGAACAGGAGGGGTTCAGGCTACGTGCAGAGGCACAGGTTTGCGGTTGTGAGGAGCGGGAAGCACTGACGCGTTGCCTGGGGAGGTTAGTGTTATCCTCCACCAAATGCCGAGGAGAGCTGGTTGGATGAGCATCTTTCAGGACTCGCGTGTGTGCCTCTGAGCAGGGGATGGAGTGAATGACCTCCTGAGAGCCTTCTTACTCCTAGGTCTTCACGCTCCGTACATGGATTCATGTACGTGGATTCAGTTTTCAACTGTGAAAAAGACTTTTCTTCCCAAGTACTCAAATCAGGCCTGAGCTGCCCCTCCTAACCTGTGTTCCAGTGACTTTCTGGCAGGAAGTAATAAACTTAATTATATATGGGGAGAAACAGACATCGCTTTTTACAGTCGCCTTGCCTACAAATAAACCAACATTATTTTAGTAATGTAATTAGAGTGGTATGAAATCCAATGTAGTTGTTGTTCCTTTCCTAGAAAGAAAGGTTTATTATGATTTGTCTGAACTCATAATAGAGTTTGGACTTAAAAAAACCAACTAGGCCCCTCTGAAATAAAAGGGGGTTGTACTACAGCAATTAAATCAGTGTCCAAAATGCTTATGTTAAATTGGAATGTGGAAATAGCCTGGATGGAAGTTTGCTCAGATCTTGGCGATAACGTTATTTCAAATACATGTGCATAAATTTAACCTGATATTCTGCAGTAAAACAATTATATTGTCTCATTTAATTTATTGAACAACAAAGTTGTTACTTCTTGGAATGAAAAAGGTTTATGGGACAAGCAGCTGATCTCTCAAGTACCCTGGCCGTACTTAAGAGAGAAATTTCTTTGACAGGAAACAATGTGAGACTTTAGCAGTTGCCCAAGCCATTAGGAAGTTTGACATTAGAGGTTTCAAGTGATTAATGACTTAGGTGGGTTAACCATAGATTCGTTTGATATCAAACAGCAAGTCTGTGAAAAATACTAATAGCGTGTCATTAATGTCTCTGCAGCTCATTCTATTTAAAAATTTGCACGGCCAACCATTCTCAAATACCTGCTGTAAAGTGAGTCTAGTGCTGAATTTGTATTTCTTTTTAAGTGGTAACAATCAGTTGCTACTGTGAACGGTTTACTTCCTTTGAAGCCCTGGTGTGAGGTTTTTTTGACAGTATTTTTAACTTCGCTGTTAGCAAAGTTCAAGCCCAGTCAATGAAACATCAGTGTAAAAGCTGTAGCACATTGTAGACCTTTTAAGGAAATATGGGACACCTTCATTTGGTGGTGGAACACAAGAACATTAAGGTTTGGGCAAAATGGATATCACAACTGGGCAAATACAAAAGAAGTTGTACATACTCTTTCTAGGGTACCACGCACGAGGAAGGACCAGGTTCCTACTTTGCTTGGTTCCAGTACAAGACTGCGTGTTTCACTGCAGCATGTCCTTACCCTGTGCTGGGTGGTGGGGCTTCGCTGCAGGTGCCTCGGCAGTTAAGAGTGGGGTCCGGGGGGTTTCTGGCTTGTCTTGTTTAGAAGTTTGTTCAAAATGAACAGTCACATTTTTCTGTAGGAGCTTCAGGGAAATCAGACTAAATATTTCACGAGAAATAACGTAACAGGAAAGTTAAAAGATGGTATTTAAAAAGGAGAACAGTCTGAGTGTTGGTTTTCCTTTGTGGAGTAATTGTCCATGGGACATAACCACATGGGAGCAATTTTTCTACTGTCTTGTGATGCTACTTGAGGAGGAAAAAAACCGTACACTCCAATGACAACCAAAGATATATTTGGCTGGCTAGACACAGATTTAATTTGTGTGATTTGCTTGAATGGTATAATTATGATATTAATTTTCATCATGTTGCCTAAATACAAATGCAAGTGCCAGAAACAGAAGACTGAATTGGCAGCCAATGAAATACATTTAACACACAGGAAATATCTCAGACTAAAGTAATTTACAGATTATGAGAACGAGTGGGAGTGAAGCAACGAGAGAAAAGGAAAATATAATCTATGAAGATGACAGGAAATCAAATTAAATACAAATTTCACTTCTATTGCATTTTACCAACTAAGCTTGCTTTTCCCTCAAGAAAATCTCATATTATATTAGCCCTGGCTCCCTTAATGACAGGGAATTCAAATATTTCTGACCATTCTCTGGCATAATGTCCAAAAAAAATTCCTCAGTTGCTAAAAAATCCTGCTGTCGTAGGGAAGTGGGGGCTGAAGACACCTGAAGGCTCAGAATGGTCTTAAGACCAATGAATTAGTGAAAAGAATGTAGAGCCACGCAGAGGACAGCTAGAAGTGTGGATGGCTGCAATAAAGAGGGGAAATGCCCGTGCGCTGATACAGCTTCTAAGAGCAGCGAGATCTTAGCTGCAAATTTTCAAACATCCAAGGACAAAAAAGATTGGAGAATTAGCATTTGTGGGATTGAGGAAACTTCTGAAAATGTCATTCTTAGTCTTAGATGGATGAGGCAGGGAAATATTCATAAAATGTACTTTCTTCCTTAGCTTTCCAGTTTATCAGTGGCTATCATATCTATAAGTTGTTTCTGGATGCATATAATTGTAACATGTGCAAACTTAACTGAGCATATGCAAACATATTGTTGCTGTGGGAACTCTTACCTAAAGATGCAAACACATCCATCTGACCTCACATTTTTTTAACTGTTAAAAAAATTTAGCTAATGTTTGAAGATTATGCAGCAATCGTTGAGAGGCACAACTGGGTAGCTTGCAGAGCAGCCGGGACAAAACATGCTGCTCATGAGAACCAGATTACAAAATTTAAAGAAGACATTGCATATTAAACACTGGTCTGATACAGAGGTAACATAGAAGCCAATAAAATAGTGAGTCACTGATATCATGGCCGTTAATTTATTTGTGAAATGTTTAAACTTATGCTTGGGTTAATTCTTATCCTATTAGAAAATTGAGTTGAGTGAATAGGTTAGTATACTCTTTTGCAGTGCTTGAGTGCTCCTAAGTTAGCAGTCAGGAGAAAGAAAATCTTAACAGACACATTGAAAACCAATTTAAACTCTATGAACTCCTCAATTATTTTTTTTCCCACACTATAAGGTAAGTTTCAGTTCCTTATGAAATTAGGTAATACGCTTGGTAGAATTTGGTCTACAAGATCCTTGTTTCATTAGAGGGCTTGGTGGGTAGTCAGTTCAGAAACGTCTTGCTGAGTTTTCCTGGGTTTAATGTATTCTTCCTATGGTTTTATAATGATATTTTAGAGCTGCTATGAATCATTTGAGTTGTGAGTAATTAACCCCTCTGGAAATCTGACTCCTAAGGATGTCTCATGTTGAATAATCATAAAATGAGTCACTGGAATTAGATATGTTGGGAGTATTTTGAGTTGATCACCCAGAAATTTGGAGTCGCTCTTTGAGAAGATAATGACTCAAGAACCAAGTGTACCTGCTCCTGTCATCTGTGTCATGCAGGAAAATAAACAATAGTTGAATTAATCTAGATGGCACCCAAGGCAGAACAGCAAAGGCTATAGTTAAATCCTAGGAATGAAATTTTGCCACACTGTAGCCCTTATCCGTGCTCCAAACTTAGCAATCATGAAGCCTCTAACCCCAATGAATAGAGCATCCTTTGTTACGTCAGTTCTGTGCTGATGGAAAGTGTTACTTGCAGATATACTTAGCTGTTCTTATGCATTCATTTTCTCTTCAGCCTGCAATAAGTAACTTATCTTTGTAAAACTACAAACATATACAAACAAAGCTCCCAAC
The DNA here is from genome assembly GCF_000737465.1 of Haliaeetus leucocephalus. Lineage (NCBI taxonomy): Eukaryota > Metazoa > Chordata > Aves > Accipitriformes > Accipitridae > Haliaeetus > Haliaeetus leucocephalus. The sequence continues at coordinate 102,600 of NW_010972642.1, read as the reverse complement.
TTTTCATCTGAGGAATTATCTGCTTATTCAGCGTTTATGGATTTTGAAAATCTGCAGAAGAAAAAAATGCAGTCTTTGCAAGATGTTTGACATTTATAATTATTGTAAGTGCAAAACACAGCACGTTATTTGTTCCAATAATAGGCCTCAGCAGCAATAAAGTGTATGCCTCTCCTCCAGGTTTCAGCTGTGGGAAGTATTTTGACAGTTGGATCCACAGTATGTAACTACATGTGGGCAGAGTTGTGTTTTCTTTTTGCTGCTGAAGAAAGGCTTTCAAGTTTGCCACAAATCTCGGGCATACGAGCACATTTTCCCACTAAAAATCCTTCCTTACGCTCTCCTTCCCTTCAGAGGGAAGGAGGTTGTTGATATCCAGATTTGTACTTGGGAGTATCACCCTCTGGAAATGCTTCCTCTGCTATTAGTGGGACACTGCAATGTCAAATACAGCTTACTGACAGAAAGCTGCGGCAGCTGGGACTGTAAGATAAAATTCCCTTCTAAGCCTCGAGCCAGCGCGCAGCCTGCACACGCCTTCAATTGCTCAGGCCCCTTTGGAGGCTGGCAGCTTAGGAACTGAGCTTGTCTCCGGCCTTTCCAAGGACAGGTTCATCCATTTCTGGCGTTAGCTGGCATAAATCACAGCCACTGGAATGGGGAGAGCACCCTAGCAACTGATAATGTTGTAATAAAACCTCTGGCATGCCTTTCCTCTCTTGCTTGGGAATAGAAAGTAGGTGATGATTGCATCGACATCCAGCACAGACGCCATCAAAACCACCAGCAAATAACCGCTATAGGAGTTGTGAGAGCTCCTCTTTATACTCGTGACCTAGAAACAGAAGTCAAATCTAAAGCCAGTTCAAGCCTAGAAGAAGTCCAAGGCAAGTATCTGGAGAATTCAGCATTAGCTTAGAGAAAACCACCACGGAAGGTTTTTTGGTTTGACTCTCTGTTTAATTGGAGTCACCGGCTCCTTCACTTTTATACTCTTCAGAGTACAGGCAGCTACTGTTTAAGGATTCATAGATAATGCTTTAATTTCTATTTCCTTCCTTGAAAAGGCACAAATCTAGAAAGAGAGATCTATCTTTTTTTTCCCTCAGTTTGTGGTTACAGTAACTATAAATAATAGCTCTCACTGCAATTTAGAGCTTCCTTGTGTCCTGACATCAAAAAGCTTGGTGGTTTCATGCAGTTTGGTTAAGTGGCCTACATTTCAAAGCTTTTCCAGACACTGCTGCTTTGGGAATCTCATGAGCAGAGACTTTCCCGCGGTGGTTGAGCAATTGTGTCTGCCCTGCTGCAACCGGGGAACGTGGAGAAGAGGGAAAATGGAAGTTCGCTTAACTTTGTCAGTCAACTTTCTCTTTCTGTTGTATTTTTCTATGCTACTTGTGGTAGGTATTAATATGCAAACCTTATGGGTAATCACTTCCCTTCCTTTTTGTACCTCAGGCTGAGTATAGCAGTCGGGGTAAGAGCCACTCTGTATTCATTTATGGAACAGGTTTTATGTGGCACTTCACAATGCATTTTTTCAAACATTTTTCAGGGATATAAGATCTGTTTGAATCTTCAAGTCCACAAAAGACATTGTACCATGCAAGTAAGGACTTCGTTTATTTTAATAATTGATTTTTTAATGACACTCAGTAACGTGTTATCTGAATTGCTTGGCATTCAGACTGTATTTTTTTACACGCCAACCTATATTTTGGCCCTTCCAGTTCAGCAGAGATCATGTTAATGATGGTACAACTGCACTTGTCATCTTGGTGTAAGGGGACACATTAACAAATGACTGCTTAATTGCATGTCAAAGATTTTGTTTTTTGCTTCATTTCTGGTATACGGGCAATTTTCTGTTATCCTCTCTGAGCCCCAAAAATTATTCTTTGTGCAACAATATTAAAATCTAAGTTAAACTGTTTGATGTTGTATTTCACACAGTGAATAGGTAGGTTGAAAAGTATGTTGTGTCTGCAAAAAAAAAAAAGGTTTATTGATATTTATGTTCCCAGCCAGCTTATGTTATCTATTAGACTCTACACCACCATCTGGTTGAATTAATGACTTGTGAAACTTGCCTTCTAGATGACAGACATCACAGTGTGACATTTTGTAAGACAAAGTAATCAATCTCCTGTGTTTCTTCTCAAGAGAGAAAACTGTTATTTCCTTGCTTTTCGAATGTTTTCCAGGACTAACCTCAAAACAGAGTGAAAGCATGGCCCTTCAATTGTTTTTGAAGGGAATCACATTTGAGTAAGTAACTTGAGAAAAATAAGCATGACAAAGTTCCAGAAATAAAGGTGTCTGTGTGTCCAGAGTCCACGTAACCTGGGTAGCACTGTCGGGATCACATCAATAGTTGAGAACTGGGAAAGAGCTGCTGGGGTCTGGGATGCAAAGTACAGCTGAAGTTCAGCAGAGGAACGTGCAGGTTGCACCAGCGGCGGTTCCCAAGTCCTTGATCGCTTGAGCTTTTAGTGATGTTGATGTCCTCTTTGGGTGATGCTGCAGACCTCTGTGTGAGGCTGCCTTTCCTCAGAAACCTTAGTAAGTCAGAGGATACTTCTGTCTTCCTTCACTAGTGCTCTGTATTGTCACCCAGCTCAAAAAATAACTCAACTTTTTTCAAGTGTCATCTCTGTCCTTCAGTGGACAACCTCTGTGCTGAGCCTTGCTCTTATCTGCGTTACATTTGTGAAGAAACAGAATAAATTTTCACTATTGTTTGCCCATTAACCAAACTTTAAATTGTCTGCGGGGTCCTGATGAAGTGATGCTGCGTAACTTTAGAGGCCTTAAAAAATATATCCATAATAATCTTGAAGCACGTAGCTAATATTAGCTGTTGGTGCATCCAAGAGTTTGAATTACAGCTGAATTTCTCTGTAAAGTGTGTTATACAGCACTGCACTAGGCTTGAAGAAGCCTCTGTTTCAAACCTAGCTCAGCCGTCAGCCAAATCTTTTCAGGGCTCTGTCTGTTTCCCCTGTTAAATGGAGCTAAGGGTAGTAACTTTCTTCTGGAAGAAAACAAACTTCTGAGACCTACTTAAAAATGCTAGAGGGGTACTGGTTCTGGTTCCTGTGTATAAATGTTACTGGATGCATATTGCTACTGTATACGAGTATGTCTCAATTAATATATTTGGAAAAATTCCTCTGAGGCCAGCATGTAAATTTTGCCCTAAATAAATGGGCTTATGGAAGACCTGGCTAATGGCAACCTGACACACAACCTGAAATCTGCACAGAACTCGGCAATTTCTGCGCTGGTTCTGCACATGCAGTCTCATCTAGCCAAGCTGTTTCATTTCCCATCACTGCAGCCTTGCCTTTTGCTCCGTTTTACGTCAGGTTTTGATTTCTACCGTGGATGCTGGATCTGGTTTTTTTTCCATGATCCTGCACCCTTCAGAGCAACAGGTCATGCTCAGGGTCCAAGCGCTTGGCCGAGGCGGCCACGGACACCGGGAGTGTTTGTGAGGCTTCCTCTGAGATGCTCGTCTGCCTAGGCTTTGAGGGTTGCAGCTATCCTTGCTGAAACTTCTCTTTAAACACATTTCTGCATCACCTTTTTACTTCATCCATTTCTCCATCACCTTTTTCAGAGAGGGCAAATGAATACATCACATCATCTAGATCTACTGTTAATTCTCAGCTAGTCTCAGAAGCAGAGGGGGACTTCTGATGCCTCACATAAATTCATGTTTCTCCCTAATAAGAGCTAAGGATCGTTTGTTATAGGAAGAAAAGATATAGCAACATCAACAAGCTTTTTCCTCTCTGCTTTTCTTCCATATACTTCATCCTAGTCTAGAGGGATTACTTCTTGCGAGACCAAATTTATTTTGTTCCCCTCTGTATCAGACATGACCTTCTCATGAACAGGCATTCTTAAACAATGCTAAATTATGAATGATGGCTTCCTGACAGCAACAGCTCAGATCGAAATTTCAGCAAATGTCAGACATGAGGTCAGAATCTGTTTGAGTCCCCAAGGAAAGGAAACTCCGCTAACAAGGGAAGTGCCTGCTTGCTTAAGAGATGTGCTTGGAGTCTGTGTGCATGTGTATGTGCATGTTCCATTGTTACTTTTATATGCATTTTATTTCCCTTTTAAATGGTGCATAATAAAATAGGACCCCTCCAGCCACAATATTTTTGGCATGACAGTTCTAATACATAATTGATACTAATCCAGCAAGTCCCTTGCTCTTCTGAGTAGCCCTTCTCTTTGTGAGTAAACCCCTTAACTTAAGCGCAGCGTGCTCCCATTAGTAAAGACAACTCACAGAGCCGCACAGGGATTCAGGTTCACTGCAGCATGTTCACAGGTGGTTTTCCCTATGGGAGAATTCAGAGAAGCTGCCGAACTCATCTCTCTCCAGTAACGTATGTTCATGTGTGCATTGTAAATTTTTTTCTCTACAGCTTTACAGCTGTTCTTTGTAATTGACTTCTCTGTTTGGAGAAAGTATGCTTTATAATCAGCATTCTTCTGAGCTTTTTCTAGGCTCTGATGCTTTTCAATAATAACTGTTGCAGTGGTCTGGGCCGGGAACAGATTTCTTTCCCTTTGTTGCAACAGGCTAGACCTACTGGACCCAACTGTGCTGAAGGTCAAACCCTTTAAGGACTGTAATAAACTTGCTGTGATTTATGGGTGTGTCTACTTCTATTGGATAAAACTAGGCCAATTATCTGAGTCTGTATTTTGGGTATGAGAGGAAGATTTGGATGTATGTTGTGAAAAGATACGTGTTGATTTTGAAAGGGAGCTTCCTGTAGTGCGCATGGCAGGAATTTCACCCAGAATTTCACTGCACTTCCTTATTTTCAGCATAGTGGTGCTCCTGTCCATCCATGTCTTTCATGGGCACTTTTACATATATTAAGACACACTAAAGATATATTCTGAAGCCAGTGCTGTAGAACAGAAGTCTGATCTTCATGGCTTTCCTAAAGATACTGTAATGATATACAGCAGTGATGGCAAAGTTGTTGAAAATTGCCTGTGCTCCTCTGTTTTATGAGAAAAAATTTCTTTCCATGCAAAACCAAAAAAGCCACGTGCCTGTGGCCAGTGGCTTGATACATTCCATATTACTTACTCCTGCACATTTTCACTCGTTCTCGTTCCATCTTGTTACCAGCTAACATCACTGGTTGCATAAAAAGATGTTTTGAAAGTCCTTTCAACACTGCTTGTAAAAGAGGTTCTCTGTTTTAGAGAATGAACTCTTTCATCAGTAAGATCCTTTTTTCCCATTTTATGCTTCTTCCTTGTGCATTCTGACTCCTCTCTGCAGCTGGAAGGATGACTGTAGATGTCGTCACAGTAATGACATTATTACAGCATGACAGCTGAGGGGAAAAAAAATGTGGCAAAATTTGCAATATTTTTTCGAAGGCTAACTGATACAGCCAGGTAAAAACAGATTAGCTTTTTGGACACCATGACTTTACAGGAATATTAATTCAATATTGTAGTTATAATTCTCCCCCTCCAATAGGATTATATAAAACTGCCTGTCATATCAGGGGCTTAAAATGCTTTATCAGTGAGAATACACATTTGTTGGTGGTTTTAACAGAGCTGCAGAGTAAATCCTGATAGGGAGAAGCATTATGGGAATCTGCCAACAGGTCTTTGCGCGGGCAACTGTGCGTCCATTCATAAAGGCATTCACCCTGTTGATGTTGCTCTTACAGAGTGAGATTCAGATGCCAGTTTTTCAAACTGTATCAACAGGAGGAATGCAGAGAAATCACCCTGTTCAAAGGTGGCACCACACAAAAGCTGACCTATGATACCATCTCAAGCAGGCGACAATTTCTGAACGTTTTGCTGTTGTACATTTGGTCAAAACACATACCAAGGGAGCACTGAGTATTTATAGCAGTGGGGAATAAGGGCTGCCACTCGACACTCCATAACAATTAGGAGTTTTTTCAGCTCCCTTCTCCTTAGAAAACAAATCCACCCTTCACATAGACTCTACTAATGGAGCATGAAATACTTGCAGAACTGAGGGCACAGCGTAAAGCAAGGTATTTTAGTCAGGTGGTAACTGAGTGCATTCAGAAGATAACAGATTTACCTTGCAGGTATACGGCACGATAACATTTTCATCAACTGAAAGGATGCCGTAGCCTGAATGCTGATTCCGATGCAACTCCTCTGCTAAATTCTGCCGTGTGGAAAGCGAGTGGGATGCTGAAGTGGAGGGGAAAGCCCTGTTATTTTGGAAGTGAGAGGGCTTGAAAGGGAGCAAAGACAAGGTACCAAAGGATGTGGGCAGGAATACAGGATTCTCTAAATGAAAGCAGGCAAACCCTGGATTTTTGGAAGGATGCAGCTCAGGTCCCCGTGTGCGTTTTGGGTTGGGGGTAAGGGAAAGAGGAGGTGCTGCTTTTTAACGCTTGGAAAAGGTCTTTGCCCTGCTCCCCGAGCGGCAGTGCCGAGCAGCGGAGCGGAGTGTCAGCTCCCCCGCAGGGGCAGAGGGGGAAATGCAGAGCGGGCGGGGCAGGGGGAGAGAGACCTTCCTCCGCGGAGAAGGAAAAGGTCTTTCTGCCTGGCTGTGGCGAATAAACGGGCAACAGACAACGGGAGAAGAGTTCTGCCGGCGCGTTTTAGAGTGAACCCGGGAAAACCACAACACTCTGGTTTCTTTCTGATCGGTGGATAGTCACGCTATTTCTCCTGAGTGTTTGAAATGCATCTTATTCCATGCTCTCACTCATTGCTTTTCTCTGTGCTGCTTTTTAAAGGCACCTCTCGATAACAATTTCTTTTTTTTTTTTTTTGTCCCCCCCGTAGTAGGGCTGCCTATGAACCATGCCCAGAATAGCCAGCCTTTCTGGCTGGGGACCTTACTTGGGACCAAAGTAATGGAGATGAGGTTAAACCTCACCACTCAATTCCCACTAAAATGGAGTACAACAGAGAAGAATAATGCCTGAATTTCAATTTTCTGCTTTGATTTGAAGACATGGATTGTTGATCACTACATCTCTACATCTTCTCAATGACTGCAAATTGTCACCGAAGTACTTAAAGACTATTTGCTTGTAAGCGAGATTCACGTTTGGCAGCTTATTTTTACCTTCTGTTTATTCTCCACCTGAAGCTGTTATCTGCAGCAGAAAGCATCGGTGCGCTTCTCTTCAGGGCTCACTGATGGAGGGAAAGGACAGAGACTGATAACGCTGCCTAGAAACAGATTTGACTATAGAGTAAAAGACCTGGGTTTGAGCTTGTCCTGGTGTATCTCTAATTTCCACCTGTATGAGAGCAGAATGAGGCCAGGCATTTTCAGCTCCTCATGACAAGTCAGTAGCAACATGACGAGCTCTGCTTCATCTCTGTCTTGATCCGCCTGGCTCCTTGCGGGCAGCAGGCAGGACACGGTGATGGAGTTACCGCCATGGCACTAGACAGACCATGGACTGTTATAAATGTGGTGAACAGCCTGGGGGCTTCCTGCTGAAATTCAGAAAAAGAAGAGGAAAGGCTTAGGAATATCTCACAGGTTCACAAATAAAAGACATCCCAAAACCTTGTGTCTCATTGCGCAAGAGTAAAAGCCCTTTATTAAAGAAATAATCCTTCCCTATGTTACTTTGGGAGGGATTATCTTACCGAAGAAATTAACAAACAATTGCCTCGGTTTTATTTCGACTTACTTCATTGCAAGCAGTTTGGACAGTGAAAGAATAATAGTCATTCCTACTTTCTCTTGTTCTTTTCCACTTTCTGGTTTCCCAAGCAACACCGAGCCTCTGGTTTGTCTCTCTTCTCAGCTAAAGGTGAACAAAGAGGCAGAATTTAATTTGGGATATAGTTTTGCACATTTCAATCATTTTTTTTAAGCTTTTTATGAGTCTAGCCAACTATGTTTTGAATTAGTCTCCAGAGATGGAAGGGTTCTGTTTGTTTTTAATAGAGGTGACTGAATCGGTTTTGGTTTATTTTACTGTTGGTAAATAGCTTCCTCACCAAAACGAAAATATTTATCCTGCTCAAAATATTTTTTTTTTTTTTTTTTTTTTGTCAGAGGTTGGCCAAAATGTTTTGCTCAATTTCTTTTCCCATTCTGTCCAGAGAAAACAGCTCTAATGCTCTAGACTGCTCTAGCATATCAGATATGAAAGAAAACAATATTTCCTATGCAATTACAAGTTTCTGGCATTTTTTTGTTCATTAGACATCGTCATGCTAATATTCTTTTTGTCAGTGTATATTTCTACACGGCAACACACTATGAAAGAGAGAATGTTTTTCCTCCTCTCAAGCACCAAAAGCGCACTGAGATTTCCAAGTTTATTTTTTACTGAGAACTAAGTAGTATCGCTTTGCGATCTCTAGCTGAAAATGCCGTATAAACAGCCAGCTAGTATTTATGATTATTTTATTGCTACCTTATGGTCAGGACATACTAAAACAAATGTGTCAAACTTTCTTCTTGCTTTCCTTCCTTCACCCAAAATTTTTTCAAAGCTTCCTTCAATTATTCATCCAGGGGAAGTTCTGGACATTTGCAGAAAGCTGTGGAATTTGGGGTTGTCGGTTTCCAAACCCAGGACTTGTTTGACTGAATCTCTAATTGCTATGGTGAGAATCTTAACCCATAGATTTTTCTTTTGCCGCCCTTTGCTAGGTGATTCATGGTGGCCTTTCATCACTGTGCTTTGGACAATTTTAGCAGATGAGCTTGGTAGTACTTCCCTCCCCATCACCCGCCATGATCGACACCTCTCTGCAAGATGTGCTGTGCTGACATGCCTTGAGCCAGTGTCATGGTTTAACCCCAGCCAGCAACTAAGCACCACGCACTCCCCCAGCTCAGTGGGATGGAGAGGAGAATCGAAAAAAAGAAGTAAAATTTGTAGGTTGAGAATGGTTTAATAACTAACTAAAGTAAAAGAAAATAATAACAATAATAAAATATAATAATAATAATATTAATAATAATAATGATGGAAAGGAATGTAACAACACCCCCCCCAAACAAACAAAGGAAATAAACCCAAGAAAAGACAAGTGATGCACGATGCAATTGCTCACTACCTGCTGACTGATGCCCAAGCAGTGATCCACCCCACCTGGCCCACTCCCCCAGTATATATACTGAGCATGACGTTCTATGGTATGGAATATCCTTGTGGCTAGTTCGGGTCAGCTGTCCCGGCCATGCTCCCTCCCTGCTTCTGGTGCACCTGCTCGCTGGCAGAGCATGGGACACTGAAAAATCCTTAACTTAGGATAAGCGCTACTTAGCAACAACTAAAATGCCAGCGTGTTATCAACAATCTTCTCACACTAAATCCAAAACACACTGTACCAGCTACTAGAAAGAAAATTAACTTTATCCTAGCCAAAACCAGGACAGTCAGGCAGAGGCAAATTGTTGTCTGGCAAGGCTGTCAGTGTCTCCTTGCTACCTTGAGTCTCCCAAGTCTGAAGTGCTCGAAGCCATCCTTTAGTTACCGCTCCACTCGGAAGGTGTCAGAAGGAGCCAAGTCTCTGTGTGCTCCTGAAGGTCTGGAAAGCAGCTGGCTACTAACTCACACAAAACTCTTCCTAGGGTTATGTGGGAGTCCGCAGCATTTCTCGGCGGGTCTGACGGGTGCGTCTGGAAATGCTGAACACAAACGGGTGGTATCAGCGCAGGCTGAACCTGCCTTTTATGCAATAGCCAGGGACTAGAGATTGGGCTCTGTCTGAAACCGGGGACTGCCTCTGAGACCCTCACCGAGAGAAGGTGATCACGTCTCCCATGTTTCAGCCCACCTGATCACCGCAGAGAGGTGCTTTCTACTGCCGGAGTCACTCTGTTGGTGTGAACCGATCACGCTCTGCTGATTTAGGAGGGCAGGGGGCCGTCCACGTGGCAGCCTCGTCCTGCGGGGCAGGCGCTGGGTTCCCGGTGGGAAGCCCGAGCTGGGCATTGCCACCAGCGCGCGCGGCTCAGGCTGCCGCTTCTTGGCTTGCGGGTGGCCTACCTGTCCCACGCACTGGGCGCTTCGGCGACAACCCCAGCCGGGCTGGCGTGCCCCATCCACTGCCCGCATCTCACCCGAGGGTATCACCCCAGCGTGTTTTCTTCAAAGACCCAGCCACACCAGTGGGTATGCGCTGACAAGGAGCCGCCGCTTTGGTAACGGTGCTGCTGGCTGGCGCACGCTCTTCTCCCAGGTCTGCCGCATCCGCATCCCCCCCAGTTTGCTAAGTTACCCCCAGAATATCTTTACAGGACGTACTTTGACCGGGCGGGCAGGGTGATCCCGGCTCCCGGGCTCCTGACTCGAACCCCGGGCGGCCGTCGGGGGACCCGTCAGGCGCGAAGGGCCGCCGCACGCCCCGCACAGAGCGGCGGAGGGCGGCCGGGGCCGGGGGCCGATGTCCGCCAGGGCGCGCTGGAGAGCGG